>NC_134703.1:200053616-200353616 GCF_043290135.1 Rhipicephalus microplus | reverse complement strand
AGGTTCGCTCCAATAAACTTGTTTTCTTTATAGACAACTGTGTCGTCCTTTGCTGCGTGACATCTGGTGGAGGTGCGGGGTACATGAACCCTAAGCCATCGCCAAGCCGACAAGCAAGCCCAACACGACAAGCACGCCCAACTCGTGTCAGCCGCCAACAGCAAGGCCTTCAGCCAGAGTTTGGACTGCTCTTGAATAAAAAAAGGAAAGAAGACGTAAAAAACACGATGATCAACGCAGGCACCATGACCAGCGCCAGCAACCCTCCCGTCATTCTGCAACAACCTCGTGAGCCCCCATCATTCCGAGGATCTCCTGGTAAAGACCCGGAAGAATGGCTGGAGAAGCTAAAGCGCGTCCGCATCTTTAACAGGTGGGATGACGAAGAAACGTTTCGTCATGTGTTCTTCTATTTGGAGGATGCAGCTCGAACGTGTTTTGAGAACCATGAAGGCTCCCTAACCGACTGGACTGTCTTTAAGAGCGAATTCCTCAAAACATTCGCTACGGTTGTGTGAAAAGAACGAGCCGCCCTTTTGTTGGAGACGCGAAGGTGTTGTACTGCGAAGGTGTTGTACTGTGTAACGAAGGTGTTGTACTGTTCGCTGAGGAGATGAAGATGCTGTTCCGGAGAGCTGACCCCGAAATGGCAGAAGAGAAGAAGGTGCGCTTTCTGATGCGGGGAGTTAAACAAGAGCTCTTCGCTGGACTCATCCGCAACCCCCCTAAGACCGTCGCTGAGTTCGTCACCGAGGCTTCGATGATCGAGAGGACCTTGGATATGCGTTCGCGGCAATACTATAGACCACTCAACACCCTTTCGATGAACCCGGTAAACGCCCCTGGATTGGGGACGGAAAACTTGCGGGAGACCATCCGCGCCGTCGTTCGCGAGGAACTGAGGAAATTGTTCCCAGCAACACCGCAGCCTCAAGTCGCCTCCCTCACTGACGTCGTCCACGAGGAGGTTGAGCAAGCACTGGGGAATTCCACGCCGTCGGAAGCATCTTGCGAACCACAAGCGATGACCTACTCCGCTGCTGCTCGTTGACCCCGACCCGTCCCAACCCGTTCCAATCCAAGAGGCCCCGCCGTACCACCGCCCAATGTCGCCCGCCCGACCCCCTGTAACCCGAAACCAGGCGCCCAGGAAGACCGAGGTGTGGCGAACGCCAGATAATCGTCCGCTGTGCTACCACTGCGGAGAGGCCGACCACGTCTACCGCCGCTGCCCGTACAAGAGGCTGGGTTTGCGTGTGTTCTCCGTCAACGCACCCCGCTCGCGAGCCGGCCAGCGCCCATTTGAGATCGAAGAATACCTGTCGAGCACCAGCCGTGGACCATCCCGTTTCAACCGTTCGCCGTCGCCCTACCCGTACCAATCCCCCAACCGTCGCAGCAATGCTGACTTCGCCCGTGGAATGTCCCCCAGCCCACGAGGGGGAAACTAAAAGCAGCAACTTCTGGAGGTGAAGTTGCACAACGGCGAGAAAATGAAAACCCTCCAACGACGCAAGACCGTGATTCACGACATGCCCTCATCCCGACGACCCGACGACACCCTGACGAGACCCCCGAAAACGACGACAGCTACGCTGCACGACGCGTACCCGAAATGACGAAGCCTGCCGCTGAGAAGACGACGATAACGACGCATAGTGCCCGACCATCAACACGCGCAAGCCGCGATACGACGCCCCGACGCACCCGAAATTCGAGAAAAGCGGCATCCGACGTCCAGTTGTCCATCGACGGCCTTGACGTAGTCACCCTCATCGACACGGGAGCCGACTACTCGGTCATGAGCGGGTCCTTCGCGTCCAAGCTAAAGAAAGTCACGATCAGATGGGACGGTCCGCACATACGCACAGCAGGAGACCACCTCGTGACCCCAAGTGGAATGTGCACATCGCGCGTCACCATAGACGGCACTACGTACCCTTCGGAGTTCGTCATTTTACCTAACTGCTCCCGCGACGTAATTCTCGGAATGGACTTTTTGACGGACAATGGCGCAATAATTGATCTGCAGACCAGGTCGATAAGGTTTTCTTCCGATCACTCCACGACGGCGCAGCTGAACCTCGGACACCGTGCTGCTGTAAGGATCGCCGACGATCACGTCACCGTGCCACCCCGCACAAGTTTGATGATCGCCGTCTATTGTGAAGGTGCTGCTCCTGACGTCGACGCTATCGTGGAGACTGACCAATGGTTGCTTCTAGACCGCGGTGTGTCTGTCGCAAGAGGCATTGCGCGGTTTAAGCAACGCTGATCCCACGTTTTGGTCACCAATTTCACCGAGGAGTACCAGCATCTAAACAAGGGCGCTGACATTGCGTTCCTCGAATAAACGCAAGAAGCGAGTCAAGTGATCACGGTCGCCACCTTTGAACGCGCACGCGCAGATACTTCCAGGCTGCCACATACTTTTGACGTGAACCCGGCGCTGTCGCAAGAAAATCGGGACAGATTACTGGAGTTGCTCCGTCGCTACAGCGAGTGTTTTTCCTCGAACTCGAAGTTACGTCAGACACCTTTGGCGAAGCACCGGATAATAACCGAAGATGGAGCCCGACCTACTAGACAGTCACCGTACCGCGTTTCTTCACACGAGCGCGAAGCCATCCGGACTCAAATAGATGACATGCTCAGCGACGACATAATACAGCCATCGAAAAGTCCGTGGGCTGCACCGGTTGTACTCGTGAAGAAAAAAGACGGCACTTTAAGATTCTGCGTTGACTACCGGAGACTAAACAAAATCACCAAAAAGGACGTGTACCCCCTGCCACGAATCGACGACGCTTTCGACCACCTCTGCCGCGCCAAGTACTTCTCATCCATGGATCTGAAGACCGGCTACTGGCAAATAGAAGTGGACGAAAGAGACCGAGAGAAGACTGCATTTATAACCCCGGACGGTCTATACGAGTTCAAGGTAATGCCGTTTGGGCTGTGCACGGCGCCCGCAACGTCTCAGAGAGTCATGGACACTGTGCTAGCAGGCCCGAAGTGGCACACTTGCCTCGTATACCTCGACGACGTTGTCGTATTCGCCCGGACTTTCGACGAACACCTCACAAGGTTGGAATCTGTACTCGACGCCATTCGTACGTCGGGGTTAACGCTGAAGCCTAAGAAGTGCCGTTTCGCGTACGAGGAACTCAAGTTCTTGGGTCACGTCGTGAACGCCGCGGGAGTCCTACCTGACCCGGAAAAACATCAGCCATTGCGAACTTCCCAAGGCCGAAAGATAAGAAGGGTGTGCGAAGGTTTCTCGGACTGTGCGCATACTACCGGCGCTTCGTCGCAAGCTTCGCACGCATTGCGGAGCCACTCACGCGCCTGACGAAAGAAAGCACCCCTTTCAGCTGGGAAAACGACCAAGAAAAGGCATTCTGCGAGCTGCAACAACGCCTGCAAAACCCGCCCGTGCTCGCTCATTTTGACGAAAACGCCGAAACGGAAATGCACACGGACGCCAGTGATATCGGTTTGGGTGCCGTCCTCGTCCAAAAGCAAAGCGGTTACGAAAAGGTAATCGCCTATGCAAGCCGTGGTCTGTCGAAGGAGGAGAGAAACTACTCTGCCTCCGAGAAAGAGTGCCTGGCTATCATATGGGCCTTCCAAAATTTCGCCCATACGTCTACTGTAGACCGTTTAAGGTTGTGACAGACCATCATGCGCTGTGTTGGCTCGCCAATTTGAAGGACCCCTCTGGCCGTCTTGGGCGGTGGAGCTTGCGCCTGCAAGAGTTCGACGTTACAATATTCTACAAATCCGGCAGGAAACACTCCGACGCCGACTGCCTGTCCCATGCCCCCGTCGGCCCACCACCACAGGACTCCGATGAAGACAGCGCGTTCTTCGGAGTCGAGACAGAGAGTGACCTAGCCACCCAGCAGCGTGCCGACCCTGACCTCCGCGCCATGATCGACTACCTCGAAGGACGCAACGTCGCCGTGCCCAGGGCGTTCAAGCGCAACTTACCAGCATTCAGCCTCAAAAACTCCATCCTAGTGAAGAAGAATTTCAACCCCGGAACGAGAACGAATTATCTACTTGTCATCCCCGCAGACCTTCGTGACGAAATTTTGGAAGCGTGCCACGACGACCCGTCTTCCGGACATCTCGGAACAGCTCGCACGATTACAAAAATCAAGGCGAAATACTTCTGGCCCCGCCTTACATCCGATGTCACCCACTACGTCCGGAGCTGCCGTGACTGCCAGCGACGAAAAACACCACCGACGAGACCCGCCGGACTTCTGCAGCCGATCGCCGTACCAACGAGGCCCTTCCAACAGATCGGAATGGACCTTCTGGGCCCGTTCCCTACATCCCGATCCGCGAACAAATGGATTGTCGTAGCGACAGACTACATGACGCGCTACGCAGAGACCACCGCTCTTCCTAAGGGAACTGCACAAGAAGTTGCAAAGTTCTTTATTAACCAAATTGTGCTGCGACATGGAGCCCCTGAGGTCCTAATCACGGACCACGGAACGACCTTCACTGCGGAGCTCATGCAAGGAATCTTACGCTGCAGCAACACAGATCACCGAAGAACGACGGCGTACCACCCCCAAACGGACGGACTAACGGAACGGCTGAATAAGACAATCGCGGATATGCTGTCTATGTACGTCGACGTTGAACATAAGACGTGGGACGAAGTCCTCCTGTACGTCACGTTTGCGTACAACACGGCTATCCAAGAAACCACGCAGATGACACCGTTCGAGCTCGTCTACGGAACACGGCCGACTACGATGCTCGACGCCATGCTTCCGCACGTAGAAGACGGCGACCTCAACGCCGACGTCCAAGGGTACCTCCAACGTGCGGAGGAGGCCCACCAGCTCGCTCGAGTTCGTATAACGGACCAGCAACTGGTGGATGCCGGACGCTACAATCTCCGACGCCGAGACGCCGAGTACCATCCTGGAAATCGTGTGTGGGTTTGGACTCCCATTCGACGACGTGGACTCAGTGAGAAACTTCTACGACGCTATTTCGGACCCTACCGGATTCTACGACGTGTTGGTGAACTAACGTACGAAGTGATCCCCGATGGTGACTCCCGTACATCACGACGACGCACGCGGCCCGAAGTCATCCATGTGGTTCGCTTAAAACCTTTCTACGGACGATGACGAACTTTTATTTTAATTTGTTTGGACTGTCCCTTATGTTAGCATCGGATCGATGCACTCTTAGAGGGGGGGGGGTAATGCCGCGAACCATGCATTGTGTTTGTTTATTTGTGTTTTGTTTTTTCGGCCTGGCTGCGCCGGCCTGTGCTATCACTGTTTTCACAGCGTTTCGAACAAACGCTATCACAGCGTTTCGAACAAACGCTATCGAACAGCGCTTCGAGCGTTCCGAACGAACAGCGTTTCGAACAAACGCTATCACGGCGTTCTCGATACAATTCGACTATTCGAGAAACCCTCGCGCCGAGGGATATACATTCCCGCGCAGCCGATGCCGCGACATTCGATCGCCGACGCTCTAGCGTGCCCATCGTATTGCCAGCCACTGCTTCGCCGCCTGTGTATTATTTCAGTTGTTAGGGAGCACAGGTTCACTCCAATAAACTTGTTTTCCTTATAGACAACTGTGTCGTCCTTTGCTGCGTGACAATATAAAGGAGCCTACGTATTTTAGCCTTGCAAACAACACGTACTCCTCCATAGATCTTAGCATTTCATCACCGTCCCTTTTACCTGTTTTTAAGGGGAACGTTCTTAAAAATCCTTATGGGAGTGACCACTCCCCAATCATCCTGAGTGCGCCGAACAAAGATCAACTACCCCCGCAAGTTCCTCGATGGAAGATTGACTCAGCTGATTGGGAAGGGTATAGAACTCCTACACATATGACATTGACTGAGCTGTCTGCCCTGACCATAGATGACGCTGTCACGTATTTTACAGCTTTTATACTTGATGCCGCATCTAAATGTATTGCCAAAACGAGCGGCATGTCTTCTAAACGGCGAGTCCCAAGGTGGAACGACGCATGCAGGAAAGCACGGACCACTCAGAACAAAGCATGGGCGTTGCTTCGCGATTCCCCTACAGCAGAAAACCTGGAAAATTTCAAGCGGGTCAAATCGCAGGCAAGGAGAACGCGTCGACAAGCTAGACGAGAGAGCTGGACAAAGTTTATATTGAGTATCAACTCGTACACAGATGAGGGAAAAGTGTGAAATAAGGTAAAGAAAATTAAGGGCCAACAAACGTATTCTCTCCCACTAGTAAATAGCCTCGGGCAAAGCTTGGAGGATCAAGCCAACTTTCTTGGCACACATTTCGAACACATATCGAGCTCCTCACACTACTCCGAATCCTTCCAGTATTACAAGGCACGAATAGAAAAACTAAAGTTAGAAAGAAAATCCGCAAGAAATGTAGCATATAATGCACCATTCTGCTTAGCAGAACTGCGAACGGCACTCAGCTGCTGTAATACATCTACCCCAGGTTCTGACAACGTAATGTACGCGATGCTGAAGGAACTACCCTCCAAAACTAAAGAAACCCTCCTGTCTCTTTATAATCGGATATGGTTTTCAGGTGTGATCCCCTCCTCCTGGAAGGAGGCTGTTATAATTCCAATTTTGATGCAGGGAAAGAATCCCTCTACTGTATCAAGTTACAGACCTATAGCGTTAACAAGCTGCCTGTGCAAACTCTTCGAAAAAATGATTAATTGCCGCTTACTCCACTACTTAGAAACAAACAAATTGCTCGACCCATACCAGTGCGGGTTTAGAGAGGGCCGATCTACCACCGACCATCTTATACGTATCGAGGCACACATACGTGAGGCTTTTGTTCATAATCAGTTTTTTTTATCTGTGTTCCTCGACATGGAGAAGGCCTACGATACTACGTGGAGGTTTGGAATATTGAGAGACCTCTCACACATAGGTGTACGTGGTAATATGTTCAGTGTCATTGAAAGCTATCTGTCTGATCGCACCTTCCGCGTTAGAGTGACCAATGCTCTGTCCCGAACATTTGTACAGGAAACCATAGTGCCACAGGGTGGGGTGCTCAGCTGTACGCTCTTTATTATAAAAATGAATTCTCTCCGTCTGTACATCCCACGTAATATCTTTTATTCAACATATGTCGACGATGTGCAGATAGGTTTTCAATCGTGTTCTCTTGGGATCTGTGAGTGACAGGTTCAGCTCGCCCTGAACAAGGTATCCAAATGGACTGATGAAAACAGGTTCAAACTGAACCCACAGAAAAGCACCTGTGTCCTGTTTTCACGAAAAAGAGGCTTGCACCCTGAACCTGAACTGGTCCTTAAGGGTGAGCGTCTACCCGTAAACACAGAACATAAGTTCCTAGGTATAATTTTAGATACGAAGTTAAGCTTTGTACAGCACATAAAACATCTTAAAAATAAATGCTTGAAAACAATGAATATCCTAAAGGTGCTGTCACGAACAACGTGGGGCAGCGACAGAAAGTGTCTCATGAATCTTTATAGAAGCCTTATACGCTCACGTCTTGAGCATGGGTCAATAGTCTATCACTCTGCCACGCCAAGCGCTCTGAAAATGTTGGACCCTGTTCATCATCAAGGCATCCGCCTGTCCACAGGCGCCTTTAGAACAAGCCCAGTTGAAAGCCTTTATGTAGAATCGGACGAGTGGTCACTCCATCTGCCGAGAACATATTCTTCCCTCATATATTTCCTTAAAGTAAATGCGAACAGTGAGCAACCTGCATATTCTACCAACAACGACCTGTCCAGCTCTCAACATTTTACAATCGACCCGCAATGGCGCGCCCTTTTTCGCTGCGTGTTAGACACCTAGCTGAAGAAACAGATGTCCCACTGCTTGAATACCACCTCAGCCCCCCTGCTCTGCGGCTCCCGCCATGGCAGTGGCAGGTTATAGACTGTGACACATCTTTCGTAGCTGTCACAAAGCATGCCTCCCCCATACACATTCTGATGTATTTCTTAGAGCTGCAACATAAATATGAATATCCATAATATTATACTGATGCATCCAAGTCTCATACTGGCGTGTCCTATGCGGCGGTTGGCCCATCCTTCTCGAATGCCGGCGTTCTGTCCACCAGCACAAGCATTTTTACAGCCGAGGCTTACGCGTTATTCGTAGCCGTTAAACACATCAAAGAATTGAATACGCCAAGGCTAGTTATATACACAGACTCCCTGAGTGTCGTAAAAGCGTTGAAAATCTTGAAAACACAGAAACCCTATAATTATATCCCTCTATTCAATACTCTGCGCGGCCTATACTTCCAAGCAACATATCGTCGTGTGCTGGGTGCCAGGACATCGCGAGATCGAAGGAAATGTGTTGGCCGACCAGCTCGCCACGTCAATTAACTGAAGCTCCGCCAACTCTTCAGTTGCTGTCCCTATAATGGACCTAAAACCAAACATACGGAAAAAGCTCAGGGCTTACGGGCAGAAGTTATGGGATCAACAAACTCATAACAAGTTACACTTGATTAAACCATACCTCGGTAACTGGCCACCCACGTCGAAAACACGCCGTACAGAGGTCAGTCTCTGTCGGCTTAGAATAGGACACACACACAGCACGCACACGCACCTTTTGTCCGGTGGTGACCCACCCAGCTGTCAAAGATGTGGCCGTCCACTTACCCTACTTCACATACTTCTTGAATGCTCTGAGCTAGAGGCTTACAGGAAAAAACATTTTCCACTAGCGTACAAGGAACACCTACCCCTTCACCCAGCTATGTTTATTGGTCGCGAACCTGTTTTTAAATATAATGCATTGAATGCATTCTTAAAGGAAGTAAATACCTTCCATGTTATCTACTCAAGTGATCGGTAGCACGGCCTCCGAAAGGAGGCTGCTGCTGCGGATGCTACATCCAAAAGAGCACCTGTCTCCCGGCCCTTGGGACCAAGGGCGCTGGCGAGAAATCGGTGCTAATATAACGCTCCTATTTTATGATGTCATGATAACAAAAGACTCATTCTCCCCAGGCATGCTTCACTTCACTTTCATGATTTTAATAAATATATGTCTTGCGCATCTTTAGAGCGCAGAATCTTAGGCCCTTTTACAGCCATTTACCATAACCATTGCTCTCATCCGATATCATTTCCTGGCGCTCTTTGGCCATCAATGGCCCTTGCGCCATTAAACAACATATATCATCATCATCGACCTCCGTGAATTACTTGTGTTGTTCGAGGATTTTTTTTGCGCTGCAACTGACAGTACACAATTCAGGAAAAGAGCGCTCCGTGTTACCGACGTTTCTCTGACTCTCCCACCTCGAAGCAGCCTCTTTGTCAAAGTAGAATTGGGACAGAGCGTGTCTGACGCGGTAATTGCAAAAGCCAATTTGTCTCGCTTTATTTCACGACATATCTGTGTTACCCGAGGAATCATTCAGCCTAGCAATACGCATGCTCACCTGCTGGTCACGAACTTCAGCGATGAATATCACCACCTAACGAGACACACTTCCATTGCATATTGTGAAGAACTTGCCGATGCCGATGGTTCGTCTATGTTAGCTTCATTTTCATCAAATGGCTACCCTGGCGAGGCCTTCGCGAGCACTCTCGACGTAAACGAGAGACTACCTTCGGCTCAACGAGAAAGCCTTTTACGTATACTCGGCTCATTTCAAGACTGCTTTGCCACTATACGTCAAAGGTTACACAGACACCACTTGCTCAGCATCGTATCATCACGGAACCCACCGAGAGACTAATCCGACAACATACCTATAGGGTGTCGCAAAAAGAGCAAGACGCTATACGTGACCAAGTCCAGAAGATGCTTCAGGACGACGTCATCCAGCTATCGACAAGTCCCTGGGCTTCGCCAGTTGTGCTAGTAAAGAAAAAGGACGGTACGTTGCGTTTTTGCGTTGATTACCGTAAACTGAAGAAGGTCACCAAAAAGGACGTTTATCCTCTACCCCGGATAGATGACTCGTTGGACCGTATACGCAACGATAAATATTTTCTTCCACGGAATTGCTTAGCGGCTACTGGCAAATTGCAGTAGATGAGCCACTTTCCAAAGAATTATGGGTACGGTTCTCACGATACTTGAATGTCAATCATGTCTTGTTTACCTTGATGACGTCGTGGTCCTTGCAGACACGTTTGAACAACACGTCCAAGGCCTTCAGGCAGTACTTCACGCAATCAGAACAGTGGGGCTTTCTCTCAAACCCGAGAAAGGTCATTTTGGATATGAATAACTGAAGTTCCTTGGTCACGTTGTGACCCATGCCGGCATTCGCCCAGATCCGGAGAAAACCCGTGCTGTTGCCGTCTTTCCCGTGCCCACAAATAAGCGCGACCTACGCCGATTTCTGGGGCTCTGTGCGTATTACAGGCACTTTGTCAAAAACTTTTCAAAGATTGCTAAACCCCTCAACAAGCTTACAAAAGACGGTGTCTCGTTCGTTTGGTGTCCCGATCAGTGTCATACGTTCGACGCCCTCCAAAACCTCCTCCAGGCTCCGCCTGTACTGGGTCATTTTGACGAAAGCGCTGACACGGAATTACACACTGACGCAAGCAACGTTGGACTAGGAGCGGTATTAGTTCAGTGGCATAATGGTGTAGAGCGCGTGATCGTTATCCCAAGCATAGAAAAACTATTCTGCAACCGAAAAGGAATTTCTCGCTGTTGTCTGGGCCATAACAAAGTTCTGCCCACACTTGTATGGCCGCCCATTCAGGGTAGTTAGCGACCACCATTACCTTTGTTCGCTCGCTAATCTCAAAAATCCCTCAGGTCGTCTAGCACAATGGAACCTTCGACTACAAGATTTCGATGTCACCATCATCCACAAATCTGAGCGGAAACACACCGACGCCGACTGTCTCTCACGTGCACCGGTCAAAAATGCCAACCCTTTTATTTCTGCCGTATCAGCAACCCGCTTGGCTGAGACACAGCGTCGCGACTCGGTGCTTATCCCGCTCATTGACTACCAGGAAAGACGCAATTCCCACCCTCCTCGAAGCTTTGCGCGCCCGCTATCCTCCTTTTGTTTCCGCGATGGAGTCTTTATAAAAAGCACTTTCATCCTACACAAGCTATGTATCTTCTTGTTGCGCAACTACACTTCGTGTTGACAATTTACGTGCGTGTCATGATGAGCCATCGTCCGGACACCTCGGCTATACGCGCACGTTGCAATGGATTCAATGCTCCTACTGTTGGCCACGTCTCGCAAAGACTGTGAAGCACTACGTTCGCACATGTCGCGACTGTCAGCAATGTAAGATTCCACCTTTACGACCAGCGGGACTACTGCAACCAATAGGCCCATCAAAGGTGCCCTTTCATCAGATCTGCATGGACTTGCTGGGGTCATTTCCCACGTCTTAGCCTGGAAACCAGTGGATTGTGGTCGCTACCGACTACTTAACACGCTACTGTGAAACCAAGGCACTTCCAAAAGCCACCACAGCTGATGTCGCCCAATTTTTCGTTAACAGCATCGTCTTACGTCACGGTGTTCCAGCTGTCGTCTTGTTTTGCTCGTGACAAGTTTGTGTTATACCACGAGCAGGTTTAACACAATATATGATGTTACTTTGTTACGTAGAGATCGCAATTGCATGTGATTCTATAGGGCAATCGTGGGAAATAGAAAAAACGTCGTTATATTGGGGAATTCGTTATATGAAGGTTTCTTAAAAGCAGGTTTAACTCCACATGCAAAAATATTAAAAACAAAGAAAATACAGAATAAACACCTTGAGGTTAAATGACCTAGGAACAGTATGAAAAACAATAAATGTTGTACATAATCTTTCTATTCACACAGTGTCACGCCTGAGAGTCCAGACCGAACATCATTGCCTCTGCAAAGGCAATCTGTGTCAAGGCCAGCGAGGGAGCCCGCCTGACACCATCAACTCCACAACGTCATCAAGCGGCAGCACCGGTCTGTCTTACGCAACACACGGCGAGCTCCCTCAACCCACGGTCCTGATAGCAGCCCGATGAAGCAAGTGTCGTCATCCAGTCTGGCTAGTCTTACGCAATGCGTGGCAACATCACTCGTCCTTGGGTGCAACCCAGCGCAGCGGCTCCAGATTTCAGGATCATGACGCAACCCAATGGCGGGTCCCCATCGGAGGATTCTAAAGTGACCTGACGGCAGTTCTGATTGGACGTTAAAGACGTAAAAGATCACCTGGGGCTTATAAAGAACCACGCGGTGCTCCGCCAAGCAGCCGACCTATGCGTCAGAGAGAAGACATCTCGGCTCTTCGAGTCCCTAAGCTGTCGGCCCCAGTGCCGAATATGTAACACCTCTATTTCTATGCTGTACATAAACTTTGTCTTAGCTCACCGTCGTCTTGTCCGCTCATCTATCAGCTCTGCGCAGAAAGCAGTCGTGAGCTGAGAAAAACACGCTACCAAACGGTTAGTGACCTTGGCGGCGAGTTTCGGAGCAGTGGCGCCTTCGAGACCCTGTTGGCGTCGCGCCTCGTAACAGTGCATGGCAGCTGCGGGATCGGCCGGCGTCAGCGACATCGATGCGGTGAGTGCCTAGTGTTTTCCTCTCAGTTCACCAGACTAATCTATCACAGGTTTTAGTGGTTAGGAGAAGGGCTGTGTGGAGCATTAGTGAGTGAGCTTTGATAGTTTCAAGCCAAGTCAGAGTGCTTTGAAACGAAAAGTAATGCGCAGGGTGTAAAAACGACAGTGTTAGAAATTGCTTGCGCGTCTTGCTAGTCGACTTATAGTAGGTGTGGCAAGTAGTTTCTTAACAGGGGCAACCAGCAAGAGGCTAGTGTGAACGATGGAAAACCTTAAATTGAAGGAACTCATTGAAATTTGTGAGGAACTTGGCCTTACGTTGGGCTGTGTGAAACGAAAGCAAGCGATCCTTGAGATCATGAAGGATGAAAGGGTGTCGGCTGAGGAAGTCGATGAGGCCTGGGTGGATTTCAAAGCACGCCGCGAGGAGGCTGAAGGGCGACAAGCAGAAGTTCGCGAACGCGAAGAAGCTGAAAGGCAAGAACGCCGTGAGGAGGCCGAGAGACAAGAGCGCCTCTAGTTGAAACGAATAGAATTGACAATCCTCTAGTGTTCGCAGGCACCTAGCGTAGCTTCTGCGACAGTTTAGGTCAGCGGTCATAAAATTCAGGACCAACTGCCACCGTTCGTAGTCGGCGAGGACATGGCGAAGTATCTCGTCATGTTCAAACACGTCTGGGAGCGAAATGCCTTGCAGTGGTCTTGTTGGGCGTGGAACCTTTTAGCTCTTCTCACCGGCGAAGTGTCCGGAGTGATAAAGTGCTTGTCGAGGGAAGCTCTCGAGAGCTACGACGAGGTTAGAAAAGGGCTCTTGAGACGTTATAAGTTGTCACCCGAGACTTTCCGGCAAAGCTTCCGGTACGCAAAAAAAGGGCAATAAGTCCCACGTTGACTTCTCGTTTCGTCCTAAAGCCAATTTAATTGAATGGTTCAAGAGCGAAAGTGTTTATGACGATCGCGATTAGGTGATAGAATGCATTTCGTTAGAGTAATTCTACCGCTGCATCTAGGATTAGGCCAAGCTTTGGCTGCAGGACAAACTAGGCGAAGTGCAGCTTAACAAGGCGACAGAGTAAGCTGAGGAGTATTATACTCGCCGAAAGTTGCATAACAGGCAGTGCGCGTTAAAATGGATGAAAGAGAGATTTTCAAAGAAACCGGGTCAACGGAAACCCACTCTGCACCGTAATTTCAGGAAGGACCCGTCTCTCACGAAGGACACTGCAGGGGAAGGGCAAACGGAAGCGAAGAAATCGAGTGAAGTTCCTAAACAACGCACTGATACCACACGTGCGTTTGAATAACGCAAGCCGCTTATCTGCTACAACTGCAAAAAGAAAGGGCACATTGCGGAAAACTGTAAACAAAAGTTTGCTTTCGCAACTATCGGAGAATCGAAAAGGAACATGCGGTTGTTAGCGCCCTATCTCCTGGAAATTAGTGTGAATGGGAAAACTTGTCGAGCCCTTCGATACCCAGCAGCAAACCGTGGACGTTGTCCATCCTTCGTTGGTGTCTCCGGACGACTTTACAGGAGAATACACGTGGATCAGGCAAGTCGCCGAGGAGCAGAGTGCTTGCTTACCAATCGCTACGGTTGTCATTGAAGGCCCATTCGGTAAGCTTCGCACCGGAGCGGCTGTGTCTGCCGCACTTCCTGATCGTTTTCCTTATCTTTTTTCCAGCAACTCTGAGCAGCTTCTCAAAGAGCAGGGTTAATCGTTCTTCTCCAACTTAACGTACATGGCCCTCACGCGATCGCAAGTGCGGGAGCTTTCGCAAGAAGTTGATCTCGTTCAATGTAGCGAAACAGCACCTGCAAATGCTGCTGATTTGTGTGACCTTCGCGGCGAGTCGACGGAACCTCAGTCAGGAAATTCTCCGGGGGAGTCACTCGAGCAGTCACTCGAGCGGCCCGACGCCGAAGCGACTGGCGCTGTCTCTGTCGGTGGAGGAGAGGACATGACGCCGGTGGATGAGAGAGAGGGGTGCTACACTCTCGCCTGTAGCGGAAAGTTGGAGTGAGCTGTCGAGGGTAGATCGAGAACCGCTCACTCAAGAGCAGAGTGAGGACCTCTCGATTAAAGCGCTAATGAAAAGCGTAAAGTTGGGAATAAAGGGGAAAATGTTCCTTTTTTTTTAGAAGGCAGGGCTCTTGTATCGGAGCTACACAAATGTGCAAGGTCGCAAGTACGACCAGCTAGCTCTTGGTGGTACAAAAGTATCGTCACCAACTATAGGAACTCGCGCATGAAATCGCGTGGGCAGGACATCTCGACATAAAGAAGACCAAGGCTAGAATTTCCCTTGAGCTTTATTGGCCGAATTGCTGGAAGGATACCGAAGGCTTTGTACGCTCATGCGACACTTGTCAGCGAGTGGGGGAATCCACGGACAAGTGGAAGGCACCCATGAAGCTTGTGCCAATTATCATAGAACCTTTTCAGTGCCTAGTAATTTATATCGTCGGGGCATTGCCAGAGTCAAGGCAAAGTGGTCGGTACATCCTGATGGCCCTCTGTGTAGCCACAAAATTTCCAGAAGCAATACCACTTAATGAGCTCAATTCCCCTCATGTCGTGGATGCACTGCTATCTATATTCGCACGTGTCGGATTTCCTTCTGAACTTCAATGCGACAATGGCAGTGTCTTCACCAGCTGCCTTACCTCTAACTTTTTGGATAAATGCGAAATAAAAGTAGTGCACAGCTCCATCCATCAACCGCAATCTATTTCGGTTGAGTGTATGCATTCCGTTCTGAAACGGATACTGAGAGCACTTTGCTACGAGCACAAATGCGACTGGGAAGCGCGTATTCCTCCCTCTATGTTCGCTTTGAGATCAGCTTCTCATGAGAGCACTGGTTTTAGCCCTGCAGAGCTTGTGTATGGCACGAGTTTGAGAACACCATAGCAAATACGACGCCAGTCCTGGGATGGATTTGATGAGGACCCTAATGTAGTTGCGTATGTTCTGGACGTCCTTCAGAGGCTTGAAAAAACGAAAGATATTGTGGAAAACCACATGTAGGCTGCAGAATTGTTGTCGAAGGAGTACTACGATCGATAAATCGGCAAATAAACGCGCTTTTGAAGTGGGTATTCAGGTGATGCTGCTGCGGCCGTCCAAAAGGAACAAGCTTGAGGTTCATTGGAGGGCTTGCCAAAGTAATATCGAAGCTTTCTGATACCAAGTATGAAGTGAAATTAGGAAGACGGTCCAACGAAATTTGAAAATGAAGTAAATAACAGTAAATAAGTAAATAAATAAATAAATAAATAAACCATACGTTCAACGTCAAGCGGTCGTAAATGTGCTTTGGAATGCTTGGAGCAGAAATTTTGACTTTTAGTGGTGTAATCGAAAGGGGATCCGACGTAATTTCGGAAAAGTTGAACCTGGAGCCTAGGTTAAGTGAAGTCCTGAAGGAGGACTTGAGGAGGATTGTTTCCGAGTTTGAAGACGTGTTTTCGGACCATCCCAGAAACACGATGGTGTTTGAACACGATATCTAGCTAACTTGTGAGGAGCCAATCCGTAACAAGCCGTATCGATGTTCCCCTGTGCAAAAGCAGATCATGAAAGAGGAGATCGATAAAATACTGGAGTTTGGAGCTATTTCGTGCAAGGAAGACAGGGCGGGTAACAAAAGGCCAGTTTAGTATTTAGGTCGAAAACTGAGCTGCAGGGATGAGGCATACAGTACAGTACTTTTGAAAAGGAATGCGCCTGCCTCGTGTGGGCCGTTCAAAAGCTAGCCTGTTATGTCTTCGGTTCGAGGTTTGTGGTCGAAACGAACCACTGTCCTCTAACCTGGTTAAATAACATGTCACCTAAAACTGGCCGGTTATTGAGGTGGAGCATGATACTCCAACAGCACAACTGAGACTTTCGCTACAAAAAAGTAAGGCTTGATGGCTCCACGCTGTAGCGTGTCGTATACTTGTCCTGCAATTACGTGACGCACCGCCGGCGACACACGATAGGGGCGCTGGCGCAAAGGAGTACTCTTCTCTGTGTCAATTGTGTGCACAACGGTTAGACTCGCTCGCTGGATTCCGCGCCGAGCAGTTGTGCCCTCGCGATCTCCGACGTCAGCGTAGCTCTGGCTGACTGGGCTGATCCTACGTCATCTCCTGACGCCGATCTCCGACGACCGCGTAGCTCTGACCTACTGGACTTGCCCTACGCCATCTCCTGACGCCGACAAGAGCTTTCCCAAGTGGTGCCCTGTCCTCGGACTTCTGTGACCGTGTTTCTATCTTTCCTTTCTCTCCTATCCCCCATATGTCCTCGCTCGCTGTCCCAGCACATCTCTCTCTCTCTCTCTTTTTATACCTTTAATCTTATCCTTTTAATCCCTCTTCATCCCCATCCTTTGTGAGCTACTGCTGAGGTGCCGCACTCTGATGCAGGCAGTTACGAGGCTCACCTTTCTCTTCTTTTCCCTTTTATAACCACTTCTCTTAGTACCTTCACCACCTTTCGGTATTTCGCTGGCAAGTTAGGGCAAAATTTTGTCATCATCATGGCCTTAGCTGAGCGCTCTCGTCCAGAGTGATCTCTAGAGGCCGACTTTATGGTGTTGTACGCGTAAAAATTTGAGTTCTCATTTTAAGGGTGTTGTGTCCACATATGCCTCTTGATGTAGAGGGAACGACATTCCTATATACACATAGCTAAGTATATGTTGTACTATACTTTGTCTGTTGTTCTATCGGGTAACCGAGGGCACTTGCTTGTGTCGTGTGTTGTCTGTGGTCGAACCGTTCTTGAGAAGTTGCAGAACCATCGACAAGTTTTGACGACAAGCCAGTGGAGCTGGGATCCGTTCCCTAGAAAAGGAGGTGTTCACGGAACTTAGCCTGGAGTCACATCCTCTCCCTGGCAATAGAGGCGAACCTGAAGGGACCTGGTGGACGAGCGCGCCCGACATCCGAGCCCGACGTGGAAGCAGCTCGTCTTTCCGGCACATTGTCTGGCAGAGGGGATGCTGTTACGCCTGAGAGTCCAGACGGAACGTCATTACCTCTTCAAAGGCAATTTGTGTCAAGGCCAGTGAGCGAGCCCGCTTGGCGCTATCAACTCAACGACATCATCAAGTGGTGGCGCCGGTCTGTCTTACGCAACGCATGGCGAGCTCCCTAAACCCACGGGCTCTATAGCATCCCGATGAAGCAAGTGGCGCCATCCAGTCTGGCGAGTCTTACGCAATGCGTGGCAACATCACTCGTCTTTGGGTGCAACCCAGCACAGCGGCTCCGGATTTGAGGATCATGATGCAACCCAGCGGCGGGTCCCCATTGGAGGATTCTGACGCGACCCGGCGGCAGTTCTGATTGGACGTTGATGACGTAAAGGATCACCAGGGGCCTATAAAGAACCACGCGGCGCGTCGTCAAGCAGCCGACCTATGCGCCAGAGAGAAGACATCTCGGCTCTTCGAGTCCGTAAGCTGTCGGCCCCAGTGCCAAATATGTAACGCCTCCATTTCCATGCTGTACATAAACTTTGTCTTAACTCACCGTCGTCTTGTTCGCTCGTCTATCAGCTCTGCGCAGAAGCAGTCGCGAGCTGAGAAAAACAAGCTACCAAAGGGCTGGTGACCTTGGCGGCGAGTTTTGGAGCAGTGGCGCCTTCGGGACCGTGTTGGTGTCACGTCTCGTAACAACAGACAAGGAAAACCGGAACCGAGGTGCTGCTTCGTTGCTCGTGCTGTGCGGTGAAGCATTGCTTGGTTTTTCGTGAAACTAGTGAACATGTTTTTTCGTGAAACTAGTGAAAATATCTACTCAATATTTTGTTAGATTACGAAGCTGACATCATAATTTGATATTTGAAAGGTTATTTTGATTGCACAACTTTGATGCTACTGTAGCATAACAACAAGGCGCATGCACTTCCGTCGAATTGGCCAGCCAAATGCATTCTTTCAACAACACATGCACCTTGGTTTGCGCGAAAGTCTATCAAAAATCTCTAGGCTGCTGAAACAGGAAAATTTAAATTTACTATGAAAGCCGAGTGGTTGGACTAACTACTAGAAAGTGCCGAGTGCACGAGAAAGAAATTCGACATGCCAAAATTGACAATCCGAAGTGCCGATCACTGGTGATCGATTTAAATAGGCGCTGCTACAAAAAAATACGAACGCCACGTAGTGGGTGCGTAGCAAGTCCGAAAAGATTTCACACACTAAGTGTTTGAAGTACGCACTGAGAACACAATATCGCTATTGCATCCAACTCTGAAAGGTCTCCCAATTTCGGCTGAGGTTTTAAATAAAGGGAAACTGAAGTACATACTCTACATGAACTTTAAAAAGCATTGGATAAAGTGTCGCACAAGAAAACTGAATCATAAACTAAGCTACATTGTAAACAACGAAGTATTAAGTGTTATTAGGGCTTACCTTTCCATCTCTATAGTTCAGTAGGGTTTCGTCTTAAAGCGTACCAATTGATTGAGGTGTCCTCCGCGGGCACGTTCGCAGGCCTCTGTTTTTTTTTTTTTTTTGGTGTTTGTAAAGGACATTGTTAAATACGTTTTAACGAATATTAGTTTGCATCCAGATAATGGCATATTGTAACAGACTAAGTTATCTACAGGATCAGGTGAGGTTAAATAATAATTTTGCAAAAACTATTTCAAGGTGTGAGTAGCTGCGAATGCCCATCAATTTGGAAAAAAAAACTGGTTTTATAAGAATCACCAGCGAAAAGAACACACTGCACTTCACATATTCTGGTGGTAACCAAGATCTTTCCGAGATTACTTGAGCACTAAGTAATTACTTACGAGTGCGAATTCAAATAAACTCTCCTGGAAGATACAAAGAGATAAGCTATCTACCCCTCAAGTACGTTTGTTCGCCTACAGATCAATAACAGAGTATGCCGTGAGAATTTCGGACTCCTTCACAAAATCAAACATCAAAAAATTAGTAAGATACATAAAAAGGCTACAAGATTAAACTGCAACTCATGTGTTTGCAGCTCTATTAGCGAATTGATAAAGTAATTTGCTTCTGGCTACTGAAAGAAACGTTTGTAGACAGCAAGTTTTTTTATAGCTGGTAAATGGTCATTACAGAACTAACACATAAGTTATCTTGATTCTGTCTACAAGTTTCGCAGCTAGCACAAACGATTAGGCTTTTAATACAAGGAGTAAATTCGGTTAATTTTTTTTCTCTCCACGTACAATAAACAATTGGAATAGCCTGACTAATAAGGCGGTAATCCAAAATTTTTTGGTGTCGCTTGAAAAGCATTTGATTTTAATTGTTCTGTAACCCCTTTTGATGGCCTTAATTGTCATTGTTTTGTTCTTTTTGCCCAAATTTTCATTTCCTAAATGTTTCTTTCGCCCAACGGCGGAACAACTCAACGCACCCTGGTGCTAAATTTTCTTAATCTCCTGCCTACGAACACTGGCGGAAACTGTCATCTCCTGATAACCACTCTCCGCTGCTCGCTTAAATACATTCGCGCTAGGTTCCAGACGCTTCTAATCGCCTCGTCGGCGCGATGCACAGCCAAGGCTGGGGACAGGACGAGACGTTTCGAGAACCGTCCGCGACATGTGGCACAATCAGGGACTGACTCACGCTTTCCTTTTCGATGATTCCGGGAGCTTCTCGGCGAGACGTTTCTAGCACGACCTCCTCTATAAACTTATGACCTGCTCACCGGCGCCACCCCTATGAAGACGTACGGGCCTAAAAAATTGGCGTAGGAATCACAGATGCCGCCAGGTGCCGCCACGACTTACCCCCATTCAGTCATCAGGCAGGTGAGCGCTAAACTCAAAACTACAGCTGAAGTACGAAACCTAGCGATAACTGCAGGCGGTTCAAACAATTTCTTAAATGAAGATACGGCCGGACTAGCGACCACATTGGTGAAAGGGGTCGATGACATGCGCGCCATTTCTCTCAGGTACAGGTAGTGATATGCACGATACCTGAGGTACCAGTGCGTGACAACGACCTGCAAAGAACGGTTGTCAACACAAACCAATTGGTATGGTGGATGAGTCAAGAGAAAGGCTTTGAGGTGGTGCAAATAAACAGAGAGGTGCATAGCTGGGGTAATTTTCAACGAAACAGAATTCACTTCGATGGGAGGCTAGATGATGAGGTGGGTTGGCGACTTGCAGGACGCGCAGTAGCTTTTTGGGGGGTCACGCGGGCCCTTCGGTGTCCAGGATAGCTAGTAACGAGAAAAACAACCAGGGGGACTTTTTGACGCGTGGTATAGACAGATACGATTCCAAAGTGGTACCAAAATCCAAGACACGTAGAGTCCAGGGCAGAAATCGACGCAGCCATGAGGTCTGAGCCAATAGGTGACCAGTAAAAGAGCGAGGAATTGTGGGATGCGTCGTCTGCTTCCGGCTTCCGGTTTGAGAAGAGCAGACGACGGTGAACCGCTTCGCCTGCACCCTCAGATTATTCGGGATTCGCGCGCGCGGTAGCCCGTTTATCTTCGTCCTGATGAACCATGGTCGGTTGTTCAGCCGTTGGCCGCTCCAACTCAAGCGTGAAAGGCAAATGCATGTATCGATTCCCATGAAACGCAGAAAGCAAAAGGAGGTGGGCCGTGGCTGTGAAGAAAGCCACAGCGACAAGTAGACTTTGGGTACCAAAAGTCTAAGTCAGAGTGTGTGAAGACCATTTTATCACAGGTACGAATGTATAACGCACTAATAAAAAACTTACGCATAGATTTGCTGCGATATTATATGGCGAAATAAACTGTGACGCAGGCGCACTTACCAAAAATATGGAAACTGGTGGGCGAAACTTACCTGCCATACGAGATGAGCGCCGGCAATTGCACCCATATAATATATGTCAAAATACGCGAAAGGTTCACTCAAGAGTAAGTTTACACGAAGCGCTGGACGAGTTCACTTGCGTTTATCTTGGTTAAACTGTGCGCCAGGACGGCACACAAATAAGAACTGCGTTAAACAAGCGCAGGGTTTCGATTGTTCAGCGCCGTCTATGTCTGACCGTATTGTTTAAATGCCGCCGTGCCTCACAGCTTGATCAAGATTAGCGCTTCAATAAGCATCGGGCTTCGACTAAAAAATAGGTGGTCGCAATTTCCGGAGCCCTTCACTATGGCGTCTCTCATAATGATATGGTGGTTTTGGTAAGTTAAACCCCAGTATCAATCAATCAAGCAATCAATCAATCAATCGACTAAGAAATGAATTTTATAGCGTGCTGAAGGCTAGAAAAGAAAATGATATCTCAACGCCCTCAATAAGTGCTGCGCTTCATGCCGATAGACCAACGATGTCGGCCGAAGCAGCAATCTCGAAATGAGCTCTTAGCACACTGCTACAGTCATCCCCATCCCCCGATATCTTTAAAATGGTGATATTTATCGGCAGTAACGTATCATACAATGAAAACTGTCTTTTGTATCAAGTGATCTCCTAGCGAAACTGACAGTGTACTCTAAGCTACATAAAAGCATTGCAGGTAATTTTAGTGCGGTAAAAACGTCTTCTTATCGTTCATAGATTTCGTAGCTTTTCATCGTGGCAGTCATGATTAGCAGAAACAAAGAAAACAACTTCTAAAGCACTGACTTTGCACAAAAAGATGTTTTTTTCTACGGAGCGGTACAAAAATGCACGCGTGCCGCTGCAAACCCGCATGGTGCGCCGAACCGGAAGCCGTCGTATCCCACAGTTCCCTGCGATTGCCCATATTACCAGTCACCTATTCAGACGTAGGGTATATTAACATGCAGGGTGGCAGGAATAGGCTGAAGTGGGAAAAGATAGAAGAACGCCTAAGGGAGGAAAGGCCGATGGTACATGGTTTCGTAGAAACACATCTTACGGACATGGAACAATCACCTAACAATCCGGACTACCCATGGGAATATTGTATAAAACAGAAGGCAGCAGAAAGGGGTGGTGGTACTGGGGCATTCATTCGTAACAGTACAAATTGGCTAATAATCAAGCAGGAGCGCAACGAACATTGATGGCTAAAAGAGAAAGTGGCAGGGCAAATGACGCTCCTGGGTTTCGTATGCTTGTGGACAGGGGAAAAAGCCAGAGAGAAAAACCAACAATGGGTGCAGTGCAATAAAAATGACATTGACGAACTAGGAGAAGAGTGCGAGGTAATTATATTAGAAGATATGAATGCGCACATAAAAGTTATTGATGAATATACTGACCCAACAGGCAGAATGCTAGTTGATATCTGTGAAAGGCATGGTTTAATCATTTGCAACAGCACCGAGAAATGCGAAGGGCAGATAACATTGGATGTGGGAAGGCGGCAGTCAACGATAGATTACACAATAATGTCACATAGGATGTATAATCGGCTAAGGGTGATGAACATAGATGAATGTGGGTCGAGTAGCTTAGGTAGTGATCACAAACGTATCAATCTGAGTTTTGGAAGATAAATGAAATTGGAAAGGTGGCATTACAAGCGATCACATGGTAATATTTATTCAGAAAGGCAAATAGAAATAGGAACTAAAGACGTTGAGAAAATAATCACAGAGGATACTAAAACAGAGTGGACATACACAAATCTAGCTCAATTGTGTGAGTTAGAGCTTGCTAAGGTACGAGTCAAATCAACCGGAAAAAGCAGACACAAACCCAAGAGCTGGTCGAATGAGGAAGTTAAAAGAGCCATATTAAGACGACAGGAAGCCTTTATGGAACACAGGTATGCTAAACAGTGGGGTGAACCGGAAGAAGATGCCCAAAGAAAATGGGACAACTTTTTGAGCTGCAGAAGGGAAGCGTCCGATTTGATCAGTGACAAGATTAGAAGAAAGGGGGCCCAATGGATGGCTGAAGTAAACAAAAAGGATGGAAAGGCAGCTGCGAAGTTTTGGAACCATCTCGATTGTCTTAGTAATAATACAAGCATTAAACAGAGGTTTATAACTACAGCTCAAGGGGTAAGACTAGAAGGGGATCATACATAGGAATATGTAAAAACAATGACAGAAAAATTTAAACACCAAGAAAACGCTGCATGCACCATACCAAATTTGGATAGACCAATTAGTGCATTGGCTCCACTGGGACAAGGACAGTTGGAAAGATCAGAGAGAGGGTTCCTAATAGCACATCAACAGGCCCTGACGGCATCCCAATTATGCTAATAAAGAAACTAGGACCAAACTCTAAGCAAATATTAAGAGACGCAGCGAGCAAATCAGTAATGGATGGTGAAGCCCCCGATGGTGTAAACTAAGCAGGATGAGCATCATCTATAAAGGAAAGGAGGACAAAGCTGATAAAACAACTACCACCCTATAAGAGTGACATCAGTAGTTGAGAGGCTGGTGATATAGATGGTAAAGGAAAGACAACAGATATGGGTGGAGAGTGAGGGGGGCTGGGAAAACTACAAAATGGGTTCCGTAAACGAAGATTGGAGGACAATCTGTTTTCATTGATGCAGTGTATTTAAATAGCGAAAAAAGAACACAAACCCCTTTGGCTGGCATTTCTAGATAATAATGAAGCTTACGATAGTGTTATTCCAGAAGACTTGTGGGGAAAATTGAAAACACTAGAAGTGGAAGATGGAATAACTAATCTTCTAAAGGATATCTATAGAAGTAACAAGGAAGTTATCAAATTGAACGAACAGGTATCTGAACCTATAGAGATACAATGTGGGCTTCGACAGGGATGTCCGTTGTCACCTTTATTATTTATGCTGTATTTCCAGGGACTAGAAGCCCAATTCGAGGGCAGTCGACTCAGCTTCAGCCTCTCTTTTGTCAAGCAAGGAAAACACATTGAACAATCATTACTAGCATTGATGCATGCAGATGATATAGTATTAATAGCCGACAACAAGGAAGATCTGCAAGGATTGATAGACATCTGTGGTAATGAGGGAGATAGGTTAAATGTGAAGTTCAGCAGGCAAAAATGGGCAATCATGGTTTTTAACGATAGTGAAGGCAGTGAGCATAAGCTACAGGAGGTCACGCTAGAAATAGCGGACAAATACAAATATTTGGGCGTATAGAAAAATAACGGGGCTGAGTATCTAAGGGAGCACGAAAGATACGTAATGACTAAGGGTACATGAATGCAGCTGTAAGAAAAAATAGGGCACCGTGAAGCTACAATAGATATGTCGTTGTGAGAGGGATTCGGCAAAGTG
This sequence comes from Rhipicephalus microplus, assembly GCF_043290135.1. NCBI lineage: Eukaryota > Metazoa > Arthropoda > Arachnida > Ixodida > Ixodidae > Rhipicephalus > Rhipicephalus microplus. The sequence continues at coordinate 200,328,865 of NC_134703.1, read as the reverse complement.
TCATGGTACCGGGTTTGATGTTCGGCAATGCGGTCTTATGCATGAAATCAGAGGTTCAAGCTAAATTGGAAATTAAGTAACGAGGAATAGATAGGCTTGCTTTGGTGACACATGGGAGTACCCCAAATCAGGGGGTACAGGGTGACACGGGATGGACATCGTTTGAGTGCAGGGATGCTAGCAGCAAGACAGAATTTGAGGAGCGATTGAGAAAAATGGTGTTTAGACGGCCGTAGAGAAATCGCACGGAGAGCGCATGTTTCCAGAAGTGAGCGTAGTCCGCTCTTTTGTCCGCACCGCGACGCTCTTATTTTTGTGTTTCAAAAGGCTGCCGCGTTTTTGGCGAAGCTTTTATGTAGCGAGGAAAAAAACGGTTTTGCACTTTTATATAGCTTTGTGTTCGTTCGGAAACGTCGGGTCAAAGAGTATGAGAGGAAAGTCAATGCTGGGGCGTTTTATTTTGAAATGGGGTTATTATTTTGCAGTAGATTGGTGCCGCCCATATTAGAGCAGTTGAAATTGCGATGCCTCTGCAACAGACCCGCATGTGCTCTAAACTATACTTCGAAGTTCGCGGACTGTATGGAAAGGGGAGGGGGGCACCGGCGAAGAAGAAAAAAAAATGGCGGCCCCATCGACAAGCGAGGTCCGACGACTGCAGAGTTATACGTCCATGGATCACTTTTTACACTCGAATAAATGATCTCTTCTTGCTCTCATTGAACTAGCGCTGCCTTTCATCTTAACGCTGTTTCGAGAATTATTGTAGACGTCCTCATGTGATCACAGCTGCGCCACGACGTGGTTTTCTTAGAAGCGTTCTTCGCTTCTTAGGCTGGCACGCCGGCCGTCTAGCCAAGCTCGCAACAACTTGTCTTCCCTATAGATGAGGCACGTTCAGTGGGACTTGTCAACAACAAGCAAAATGCTGTTGTCTGGTCGAGTTCGTCATATCTGCGGACAGGAAACCGGAGTCCGTGCAAGAGGCCTAATCGTGTGGAATGCCTGCGGAGACGATGGCGGTCCGGAGGTCTTCGCAACGAGACTAAGGAAGAAGCCAGGTGTCCGACCGCATCAATTAAGCCGAGCCACATGTGGCAGCTCGTCCTCGTGATGCATTGTATGCTGGCGGGAGTGCTGTTGTGCCGCGGCCTCATCGGTCTCTACTGGAAATCGTCATCCTGTGTGGAGCGACATTCCAAGGCAGCTTCAGCTACACTGGCGGTGCGGCGAGTCTGCTGGGCCCGTAAACCTAACTCTTTAGACACACCTGACTACCCAAAGGGACTATTTCAGCCTGACCTGCTGCTTCCTCTGCGTTGTGGTGGTGGTGGTAGCTCAAGCAACAATTTGTCCTCGGCAAGAGGTCTGTGACTGACTGTGAAGCGGTTGGCCGGACCTTGGCAATTAACAGAGAGCCGGTCTTGAGGATTGACATTGGACTCAAGCTGGTCGACGTCGGAACACAACATAGGCATGACCACGTTGGCCGGCGAGCCCAATTGCGTGCCGCACGTGGGTTGACCATGGCCCGACCTTACATAAGCGTTGATTCACCGATGGCTGTAAGTCGGCTGCCAGCGTTCCTTGCTTTGCTTTTTTTGTATTTTGTGCACATGTAAGACGAAATGGAACGCTTCTAAAGTCTGCACTTGTTAGCGTGCCGGTATGTACCACGCAATAAAAGAAAGACGACCGTAAGCTGCTTATCTTTATATGTTTATTTCGCAGTTGTATAATTCCACTATGTTTTCATGCTGCATTGTTCACATAGAACGATTAGCAGCAGGCCTTGTGCAGCCCAACTATGCAGTCAATGGAGTGTTATTCCTGTTAGATCAGTTCTCTCTTTCGGTCAATTTTCGTGCTCTTAGTCGTCAATACGAATTCGGTGTGCGACGTTTTACCACCGAGATGTGAGGCTAGTTTTTTCGATGGAGGCGGAAACGCTGTAGGCCCGTGTTCTCAGATTTGGATGCATGTTAAAGAACCCCAGGTGGTCGAAATTTCCGAAGCCCTCCGCTACGGCGTCTCTCATAATCAGATGGTGGTTTTGGAACGTTAAACCCCACATATCATGTGAGGCTAGTTGATCTTTGTTAGTATCGTTGTGTCGTTGAATAAGTGTACGCAGCCGCTCCGATCGAATACGGCTGCATACCCTAATTCAATGACACAATAATACTGTCGTGTCATAGAAATCACCTAGCAAGAGAAGTGATTGAATTCTCCACATCCGAAGAAAAAACGATAAGTGTGTAAGCGTGCCGTCACTTGCGCTCAGCGACGCAGAATTCAGCTATGATACCAATGTTATAATTTCCCCTGGCTTTAGAGAGCTGCTTCACCACCTCTTCGACGAAGGACACAGGATCACGTTTCAGTGGCTTCCAAGTCACTGCGGCATATTGGGCAACGAACATGCCGATGCAGCTGCTCGATCAGCACACGAAGATGGTGAATAAGAATCTATGCCGTTTTCAAGGACTGATGCTGCAATGACAATCCGAAAAATCGCTAATGCAAAATTAAAATCCTTGTGGAACGCCGAGTGCATACGACACATGGGACTGCATAGACTGGACACGTCTCGTCGACTCCGGCCTCCGTCTGGACTCCCTCGACTCGAGACAACGGTGCTTTGCCGACTATGGCTTGGTGTCGCCTTCACCAAAGCTTTCGCCTTCCGAATTGGCATGGAAGACAGTGCTGCTTGCAGTCATTGCGGCAGCGATGAAACTATAGAGCACGTTCTCTGTCACTGCCTTCGTTATAGCGTGCAAAGACGGCAACTAGCTGCTGCGTTAGCTCGCCTTGACGACAGACCTTTGTCTGAACAATCAGTGCTTGAAAGGCGACATGATTTGTGTGCTCACAGAAAATCAGTGAAAGCCTTACTGAACTTTTTGCGTGGCAGTGGCCTATTGTATAGACTGTAGCACCCCCCCCCCTTTTTTTTTGCGCGCGTCTATTTTCCTCTTCACTTTCTTTCCCATCTTTCTTCCGCATTCCCCCTTCCCCTAGTGTAGGGAAGCAAACCGGATGCTCCATTTTCTGGTTAACCTCACTGCCTTTCCCTCATTCTATTCTCTCTCTCCCCTTGCTTGTGGCGTGTTTGGTTGTTTTCGCTGTTTAGGGTTTTATGCATTTTCTGTTGAGTGACACTTCACCTATATTTCATCTGTTTCTTTCCCTAATAAATGTAAGTTGCGAGTCAGCGCTTGTCTGAGTTCTTTTCTTCCGTCCTCGTCCCGCGTGCGCTGTTCAGCCAAGATGGACTAATTTCGTCGTAAACCACAGTACGACTCACGCCCGAACGTCAACTTCTTACACTCCCTCCTCGAGGCCTTTTTATATCTGTCCCAGTATATACTGAAAATGTTAGTTGAAATCAATCAACAATATCTTTTATGCCTGCCTAAATAAATTCACGTTGTTTTACCATGCACATTCGGCAACCAAGGCCGGCCCGATGTGTTGCCGACTGCTCACTCCGACGAGAGTTTGGCACGATCGGCGTTCACTCAGCCGCCGACGGCCACCGACCCTTTTCGAATATCTGGAGGCCAGTGAAGTCGGCTGCCGACTACATGCCAGCCATCCGCCAATGGTCGACGGGGCGTTTTATTTGCAGGTCGAACCGTTTCACTACAGTGTCTAGAAATATACTGCCTAGCGGACTGAGCGCGCGCATTCCGTACGAGAGAGGGTGGCTTCGCATGTGAGGACTGCACTGAGATGCCACAAGCGGCGCTGCGTGTCGAGAGGGTGCACGAACGCGCGAAATTCATTCCTCTCGTCCTGCTGCTGCCGGAGCCTCAACACGTTTAAAATCAGTGGGTTACAGCTGCCATCTGATTTACTGTGAAGTTCGACGGCGCCATATGTACACTTCAACACCCTGAGATGTTAAAAGTTAAGTGGCAATGCAAAGAAAGGACGTGTATTCTGCCGCTGTGTCAAAGTAGTTATCGGTCGAACAAGGAAAAGATGTCTAGTTCCCCGCACTAACGGATTCAGCGCGATTTCCTGAATGAAAAAATAAGATCAACAGAAGGCTGAATCCGAAGGCTGTCGTGTGGGAAAAGCATTCTGCGAGTGACTCCATCGAACTATCTTTTTGGATTAGGATGAACGGTGTCGGGAACGAAATCATCGTTTAGGCATAATTTCAAATATCAACATTTATCTGAAAAAATTGAAAATATCCTTTCAAATTTCATTCACACAGTTTTTATTTCATTTCAACGTCGGTCTCCCTTTCCAACAACGTTTTGGGTATTATATTCGGCGAGTGTCAGATTGTTCATTGGAATGCTATCATTCTTTGTTTTTACTTGAATCCTAATGGGATGCAGGCTAAGAGGTAAAGGTTTTTTGTGTCTTCTGTGATAATTCTTGCTCCCAAGAACAAAGTACATTTTAAAAAATAACTCTGGCGGTTACACTATGGTTTTTAAAATTAATTTCTTTGCGTACTGCAACCAATTTGAGCCCATATCTATCTATCTATCTATCTATCTATCTATCTATCTATCTATCTATCTATCTATCTATCTATCTATCTATCTATCTATCTATCTATCTATCTATCTATCTATCTATCTATCCATCTATCTATCTATCTATCTATCTATCTATCTATATGTCTATCTGTCCTTATGTCCGTCTGCTGATCTATTAATCTGTCCGTCTATCCGTCTGTCTGCCTGTCTGTCTATCTGTCCGTCCGTCTGTCCATCCGCCCATCCGTACGTCCGTCTCTCTGTCTGTCCGTCTGTCTATCTCTCCGACCGTCTATCTCTCTATCTGTGCGTCTATCTGTCTATCTGTCTGTCCATCTGTCCGTCTGTCCGTTCGTCTGTCTATCTGTCCATCCATCCGTCCGTCCATCTATCTGTCCGTCTGTCTATCTGTTCGTCTGCCCGTCCGTCTATCCATCTGTCCGTCTGTCCGTCCGTCCGTCTGTCTGTCTATCTGTCCGTCTTTCTATCCGTCCGTCTGTCCGTACGTTTGTCTGTCTGTCCATCTGTATGTCTATCTCTCCATCCACCTGTCCATCCATCTGTCTATCTCTCCGTCCGTCTGTCTGTCCGTCTGTCTGTCTGTCTGTCCATCCGTTCGTCCGTACGTCTGTCCACCCATCCGCCCGCCTGTCTGTCTGACTGTCTGTCCGTCCGTCCGTCCGTCTATCTATCTATCTATCTATCTATCTATCTATCTATCTATCTATCTATCTATAAATCGCTTAGGTCTGGGTGCCCTCACGATCAACCCCTTAACTTAGGGTAATCCCAAATTAGTGTGGGTGGGTGAGATGGTTTGATTAATGTGACTCACTGGTCCTGACATGAATAATTTCACAATCCCGTCAGGTACGCCATCAAACCCTTCTAGCCACATGTCACAGAACAAGCGCTCAAAAAGGGCGCGCCGCCCAATTCTCGCGACAAAACGCCGGAGTGACGCCGCCAGGTCGACGATAAAAAAAGAAAACAAACATCTAAAGACTCCCCGGGCGCGCTACTCTCTCCATCGGAAGCGTGGGTTCGCCGACGAACCTCCTCTCAGCGGCGGCCGAGCAAGCACTCGAAATTTCTAGATGGAAAGGGCGTGGTGATGCCGGGTTGAGTCATCCGTCGCGGACGGCCCTCGTATCGTCTCGACCTTTCCCCCAGCCTTCGCTGCGCATCACGCTGACGAAATGATGAGAACTTTCTGGAACCTCGCGGAGAAGGTATTTAACCGAGCAGTGGAGATGGGAGATCAGGAGAAGACGGAAGTTAGTGCCAGAGCGCGTAGGGATTCCGCTGTGTAGTCGGCGAAGGTTTTGCCCGTGGAGACAAAGCAGAAAAAGATGATTTCCACCTGACGGGCGACGACTCGAGCTACAGGCAAGATTGTGTGTCTACCGCTATCGAGCGAAGACGCGTGGCAACAGCTGCGTGTGTGAAGTCGACGTGTTTCCGGCGAAGAAGTTTGGTGCTTGGCGAGCGGCCAATTGAAGACGCGAGGTTTCCTGGAAGAGAAACTTCGGGGGCGACGGAACGACAACAACGCTGGACTTTGAGTGAGTGATTCTCGGAAGAGTATCATCTAGACTTTTGTTCCAAGAACTTCGGACTGAATAGGTTTTCTATCTCTTTAGTCTTTAAGTGTCTTGGTTGTTCAATGCATGCGACTACATTGTAGTGCGTATTGTTGTCTGTGTCCGTTGTTCGAGTGTGGCTGATTGTACGGTGTAGTACGTTGTTTGATTGGTGACATATTGTATGCAACTATTGTGGAGTGTGCATTCTTGTGTATTGTTTTCGATCTGCAATCATTGAGAATATAAGTTCGTTTGTTTATCAACTCTCGGCTCTGACTTGTTCTTTGGGCCACAGCCGGCGTCCGCTGGCGTGCCAAAAGGGACCACTTCTAAATTGTCCACGCTTTCGTGGTGCGGTTCGGGGGGGGCCGATACTTCGGCCCTTGGAATTAGCCCGGCGATCGCCTCCCGAATTAACTGGACCCGTGACACCACATCTTTTTTAATGCTGGCATTGGCAACAGTGACCCTGCGTTCCAGTGTTGACTATCTGATTTCTCCAGTGTTGACTATCTGATTGTTGACTATACCCGTGCTGTTGCAGCCGTCCGCCTCGAACGAGATCAAGTCCGTCGCCACAGGATCGGACAGGAACGAGCGCCTCGAAGGGGTCTGCTCTGAAGCCATGCCAAAACCAAGTTGGGCGCCAGTTATGTGGAGATAGATTTGCACAAGGCTTACCTACTAAGCGCAACCGTGTAGGGATGCGACGTCCTCCACTGCCTGCCGCTGCGTGCGAAGACGCTGCGGCCGGGTTCGTCGATTTCTCCGGCACGGCGCAGAAACCACGCACGAGGCAGGATAACAACAACAACAACGGGTTTATTAACCCAAGATGCAGCACAGTGCGACACTCACGGGCTTGCAGGCCGTATAGGGAACTCCGCAAGACCGAGCAAGTACGCTTGCCAAGGGCGCGACGACTCCCGCACAAGGGCCGTAGTTGAACGCACGAACGAGAAGCCGCTTGCTAAGCAGAGCGTCAACCTCTCGAGGAGGCTTGAGAGCATCTGGTGGTGGTGGTAGTGGTTAGAATGAAGAGGAAAAATGCACCTAATTTCTGTCTGCCTTCAGGCGACACGGCGCAGTGCCTTGTAGGGGTGGGGGGAAGGAGGGATAAAAAGAATTGAAGGAAAATAGACGGAGAAGAAGACAGGCAAGCAGCGGAAAAAAGAAGAAGATAGGAAAGTGGGGATCCAGTCGAAGCAGTCCAAGGGCGGGGCGCCACAATGCGAGAGCTGCACGGCGTCAGGAGACCGCGGAGGGCGAACCAGTCGGCGGGAGCTACGCTGATGCCGGAGATCGCGAGGGCACAACCGTCCAGCTTGAAATCCTGCGAGCGAATCGAGCATCTGCCGCGACGAGCGAATCGTCGGGCGCAACACAGCTCGTAGGAGAGAAGGATGTCACACGCGGCCCAAAGGGAAATGACGCAGCGTTGTGACGTAGGCCCACGCAGTGCGCCAGCGTAGCAGGCCCGGACATGCCAGCGCGGGAAGGAGCCGACGGTTGACTGGCCAAGACCAAGAGGCGCCCTGGCAGCCATCTTGGCGGATGCCGGTGCTGATGCGCGCCCGGGCTACGCTGTCGGCGCGCGCGTGGCAGCTGGGGATTGAGGCGCCAGGTAGGAGGGCACTCTCGATTCCCACAGTGCGTAGATAAGAGAAAAAGGAAATTTACGCCAGTGTGCGTAGGCAGGAGATGAAGAAAGTTTTGCGCAAGTGTGCGTAGGGTAATTCTGCCTTCTCGGCGAAAGCTTTTGTCGTCAGTGACAGAGCAGGGAATGAAGAGTTTCCATCTGAGGAGTGAAGGCTTGTGTTTCAAGTAGAAGAGTGTGTCTACCGCTAGCGAGCGAAGATGCGTTGTAGCAGCTGCACGTGGGAAGCCGACGTGTTTCTGTCGAAGAAGTTTGGTGCTTGGAGTGCGGTGTTACGAAAGACGATGACGCCAACAGGGTCCCGAATGCGCCACTGCTCCTACCTCCACCGACACGGTCACCAGCCGTTTGGTAGCTTAGGTTTCTCAGCTCGCGACTGCTTCTGCGCAGAGCTGATAGACGAGTGGACGAGACGACGGTGAGTTAAACAAGGTTTATGTACAGCATATATACAGAGGCGTTACAAATTTGGCACTGGGGCCGACAGTTTACAGACTCGAAGAGCCGAGCTCTCTTCTCTGACACATAAGTATACTGCTCGCGACGCGCTGCAGGGCTTTTTTTATATGCACAGGGAGGATTCTTTGAGTAAAAAAAGGTCCAACCAGAAGTGCCACTGGCCGTGAGGTCAGAATCCTCCAATGGAGTCGCCGCTGGGCCGCGTCATTCTCATCGAATCCGGAGCCGCTGCGCTGCACGTGGCTGCACCCAAGGACCAGTGACTTCGCCACGCATTGCGTCAGACTCGCCAGACAGGAAGGCGCCGATTGCTTTGACGGGCTCGCTCTGCGTGCGCAACAGAAAGGCACCGCCGCGTGAAGATGCCGTTGAGTTGTTCGCGTCAGGCGGGCTCGCGTGCTGGCCTTAACACAGATTGCCTTTTTCAGAGGCATGGACGTTCGTTGTGGACTCGCAGGCATAACAGCACCCCCGCCGCCAGACAATGCGCCGGAAAGACGAGCTGCTTCCACGTGGCTCGGATGTCAGGCACGCTTGTTCGCCAGGTCCCTCCAGGTTTGCCTCCAGGGCCATGGGTAGAATGCAGCTCCAAACTCTGTTCCGGGAGCACATCCCATTCTTGAGGACGGATCTCAGATCCACTGGCTTGTCGCCACAACTTGTCGACCAGCTTCCCTCGTCTCTTCTGACGATCTTTGGTCTCAGCACTTGTCAATCGTTCGGCAACTTGTCAAGAACGGTTCGACAACAGACAACACACGACACAAGCAAGTGCCCTCGGTCACCCGACAGAACACCAGACAAAGTATATTACAACATATACCTAGCTACGTGTCTATCGGAATTTCGTTCCCTCTACATCAAGAGGCTCATGTGGGACACAAGACTTTAAAAAATAGAACTCATTTTTTTTGCATGTACAACAACGTAACAAAATAGAATAGAACATAAATTTGGCTCCTTGAGCTCATTCTGGACGAGAGCACTCAGCTAAGGCCGTGATGAGGACAAAATTTTGCCCCGTATCGCCAGCGAGAAACCGAAAGGTGGAGAAGGTACTAACTAAACGCACGGCTCAATGCGTCTGCATTAGCGTTTAGCTTTCATTTTCGTAGCGAACGTCAAAGTTCTGCTGTTGGAGTATCATGCTCCACCTCAGTAACCGGCCACTTTTAGGCGACATGTTATTTAACCAGGTTAGAGGACAGTGGTCCGTTTAGACCAAAAACCTCGAACCGGAGACATAACAAGCTAGCTTTTGAACGGCCCACACGAGGCAAGCGCATTCCTTTTCAGAGGTACTGTATGCCTCTCCCCTGCCACTGAGTTTTCGACTTAAATACAAAACTGGCCTTTCGTTACCAGCACTGTCTTCCTGGCACAATACAGCTCCCATGCCGTGATCACTCGCGTCGCATTGCATCCCTAATCTCTTAGAGAAATCGGGTGCAATGAGAACGGGCTTTTCGCTTAGGGCCTGTTTTAGCTGGCAAAACGCATTCTCCTTTTCTGAGTCCCATACTACTTTAACCGGCTCGGATTTTCGAAGTGCGTCAGTTAGAGGGCTGGCAATGCTAAAGTAATTTTGCACGTAATGCTGGTAGTACCCAGCCAGGCCTAAGAATGCCCTTATCTCAGATTTTGTGGTTGGTCGTGGATAGTTCACGACGGCGGCTACCTTAATTTCTGATGGTATACGCCGGCCTAGCCCCACAACGTGTCCCAGGTAAGACACCTCGCCGCACCCTAGGTGACATTAAGTAGGTTTCACGGTAAGACCAGCTTCTTTCAACCTGTTCAGTACGACGAGTAAATGCTTGACATGTTCTTCCCAGTTGCTGGAGAAGATGGCGACATCGTCAAGATACGGCAGAGCAAACTCAGAGAGGTCTTTAAGAACGTGGTCCATTAAGCCTAAAAAACAAAAGGGTGGATTTTTCAATTCAAAGCTCAGCTTAAGTGGATGATACGTTCCAAATGGAGAAAGATATGCGGCATAGCGGCTAGCACGCTCCTTAAGGAAGACTTGCCAATACCCTCGCACGAGGTCTAGCGTGGAAATATAGCTGGACTGTGACACAGTTTCTACCCTCTCCTCTAGGTTTGGTATCGGGTAAGTTTGGTCTCGTGTTATGGCGTTAAGACGCCGATAATCGATGCATGGCCTGGGATCTATTCCCGTCACTTGAACCAGTATTAGAGGGTATGTATAATCACTCTCGCCCGGTACTATGACTCCCAACTCCAGCATTTTATCGATCTCCTCTTTCATGATCTGCTTTTGCACAGGGGAACAACGATACGGCTTGCTACGGATTGGCTCCTCACAAGTTAGCTCTATATCGTGTTCAATTGCCGTCGTGTTTCCAGGACGGTCCGAAAACACATCTTCAAACTCGGAAACAATCCTTCTCAGGTCCTCCTTCTGGATTTCACTTAACCTAGGCTCTAGGTTTAACTGCTCCAAGATTACTTCCGATCCCCCTTCGATTACAGCACTAGTGGTCAAAATTTCTGCTCCCTCTTCCTCTGAAGCATTCAAAAGCAGATTTACGACTGCTTGACTTTGAACGCATGGTTTCATCAAATTACTGTGGTAAATTTTGTTCGACCGCCTTCCTGATTTCACTTCATAATTGGTATCAGAAAGCTTCGATATTACTTTGGCGGGCCCTTCCCAATAAACCTCAAGCTTGTTCTTTTTGGACGGCCGCAGAAGCATTACCTGGCTACCAAATTCAAAGGTGCGCTTCTTCGCCGATTTGTCGTAGTACTCCATCGTCAACACTTGTGCAGTCTTCATGTGGCTTTCCACAAGATATTTCGTTGTTCCAAGCCTCCGAAGGAGGTCTAGAACATACGCAACTACATTAGGGTTCTCATCGAATCCCTCTCAGGACTCGCATAGCATTCGCACTGGTGTTCTCAAACTCCTGCCATACACAAGCTCTGCAGGGCTAAAACCAGTTCTCTCATGAAGCGCTGATCTCAAAGCGAACTTAGCGGGAGGAATACGTGCTTCCCAGTCGCATTTGTGCTCGTAGCAAAGAGATCTCAGTATCCGCTTCAGAACGGTATGCATACACTCCACCGGATTAGATTGCGGGTGATGGATCGAACTGTGCATTACTTTTATTCCGCATTTATCCATAAAGGTAGAGGTAAGGCAGCTGGTGAAGACACTACCATTGTCACATTAGATTTCAGAAGGAAATCCGACGCGTGCAAATATAGATAGCAGTGTATCCACGACATGAGGGGAATAGAGCTCCTTAAACGGTATCGCTTCCGGAAATTTTGTGACTACACCGAGAGCCGTCAGGATGTACCGACAACCTTGCCTTGACTCTGGCAATGGCCCGACGATATCAATTACTAGGCGCCGAAGAGGTTCTGTGATAATTAGCACAAGCTACATGGGTGCCTTCCACTTGTCCGTGAATTTCCCCGCTCTCTGACAAGTGTCGCATGAGCGTACAAAGTCTCCGATATCCTTCCAGCATTTCGGCCAATAAACCTCAAAAGAAACTCTAGCCTTGGTTTTTTTATGCCGAGATGCCCTGCCCATGCGTTTTCATGCGCCAGTTCCAATAGTTGGCGACGGTACTTTTGTGGCACCAAGAGCTGCTCATACTTGCAACCTTGCACATTTGTGTAGCTTTGATAAAAGATCCCTGCTTTCTCAAAAAAAAACGAAATATTCTTTTTCTTTTTCCCCAAGTTTACGCTTTCCATTAGCGCTTTAATCGAGAGGTCCTCACGCTGCTCTCGAATGAGCGTTTCTCGATCAACCCTCGACAGCTTACTCCAACTTTCTGCTACAGGCGAGACCGTTGCACCCCTTTCGCTCTGACTCAATGGCGCCATGTCGTCTCCCCCTGCTACGGAAACTCACTCGAGTGAGTGCTCACATGACTCACATGAAGAATTTCCTCTCTGAGGTTCTGTCGACTCGCCGCCAAGGTCACTTGATTGTTCACCACATTGAACAAGATCAAGCTCCAGCGAAAGCTTCCGCGGTTGCGATCGCGTGAGGGCCATATACACTAAGTTGGAGAAGAACGATTTACCCTGCTCTTGGAGAAGCTGCTCTGAGTTGTTAGAGAAAAGATAAGGAAAACGATCGGGAAGCGCGGCAGACACAGCCGCTTCGGTGTGGAGCTTACCGAACGAGCCTTCAATGACAACTCTAGCGATTGGTAAGCAAGCACTCTGCTCCTCGGCGACTTGCCTGATCCACGCGCATTCTCCTGTAAGGTCATCCGGAGACACCAATGAAGGATGGGCAACGTCCATGGTTGCCGCTGAGTCTTGAAGTGCACGGCACGTTTTCCTATTCACACTATTTTCTTAAAGATACGGCTCCAACAACCGCATGTTCTTTTCCGATTCTCGGATTGTTGCAAAAGCAAACTTTTGCTTACAGTTTATCGCGATGTGCCCTTCCTTTCTGCAGTTGTAGCAGATTCGCGGCTTCCGCTGATCAGGTTTCTTTGAAAAGCCCTCTTTCCTTTCATCCTTTTCAACGCGCACTGCCGTGCTATGCAACTTTCGGCGAGTATAATACTCCTCAGCTATCTCTGCTGCCTTGTTTAGCTGTACTTCACCAAGTTTGTCCTGCAGCCTAAGCTTGACATCCTCCTCGATGCAGCGGTAGAATTGCTCCAATGCAATGCATTCTGCCACTTTATCGCGATCGTTATAAACACCTTCGCCCTTGAGACATTCAATTAAATCGGCTTTAAGACGAAACGCAAAGTCAACGTGTGACTTATTCCCCCTTTTAGCATACCGGAACCTTTGCCTGAAAGCCTCGGGTGACAACTTATAACGTCTCAAGAGCACTTCCTTATCCTCGTCATTGCTCTCTAACGCTTCTCACGACAAGCAAGTTATCGCGTCGGACACTTCGTCGGGAAGAAGAGCTAACAGGTTCTGCGCCCAAAGAGACCGCTCTAAAGCATTTCGCTCACAGACGTGTTCAAACTTGACGAGATACTTCGAGACGGTGACGCCAACACGGTCCCGAAGGCGCCACTGCTCCGACCTCCGCCAACATGGTCACCAGCTGTTTGGTAGCGTAAGTTTCTCAGCTCGCGACTGCTTCTGCGCAGAGCTTATAGACGAGCGGACGAGACGACGGTGAGTTAAACAAGGTTTATGTACAGCATATATACAGAGGCGTTACAAATTCAGCACTGGGGCCGACAGTTTAGAGACGAGAAGAGCCGAGCTCTCTTCTCTGACACATAAGTCTACTGCTCGCGACGAGCCGCAGGGCTTTTTTTATATGCACCGGGAGGATTCTTTGAGTAACCAAAGGTGCAGCCAGAAGCGCCACTGGCCGTGACGTCAGAATTCTACAATGGAGTCGCCGCTGGGCCGCGTCATTCTCATCGAATCCGGAGCCGCTGCGCTGCACGTGGCTCCACCCAAGGACGAGTGACATCGCCACGCATTGCGTCAGACTCGCCAGACAGGAAGGCGCCGATTGCTTCGATGGGCTCGCTGTGCGTGCGCGACAGAAAGGCACTGCCGCGTGAGGACGCCGTTGAGTTGTTCGCGTCAGGCGGGCTCGCGTGCTGGCCTTGACACAGATTGCCTTTTTCAGAGGCATGGACGTTCGTTGTGGACTCGCAGGCATAACAGCGGCCTATTGAAGACGCGAGGTTTCCTGGAAGAGAAAATTCGGCGGAAGCGGATCGACAACAATGCTGGACTTTGAGTGAGTGACTCCTGAAAGAGTATCATTCGAACATTGTTCCAAGGACTTTGGACTCTATAAGTTTTTTGAACTAGTTTGCTCTTTAAGTGTCTTGGTTGTTTGATGCACGTGTTTGCATTGTAGCGCTTATTGTTGTTTGTGTCCGTTGTTTCGAGTGTAGCTGATTGTATTGGGTAGTCCGTTGTTAGATTGGTGAAATACTGTACTGAACAATTACTTAGTGTTCATAATTCTGTATCGTTTAATCTGCCATATTTGAGGATATAATTTTGTTTTTGTTTATCAACTCTCGGCTCTGACTCGTTCTTTGGACCACAGCCGGCGTCCACTGGCGTGCCAAGTAAGACTACTTCTAAATTGTCCGCGCTTTCGTGGTGCAGTTTGGGGGGCCGATACTTCGGCCCTTGGAATTAGCTTGGCGATCGCCTCCCTAATTAACGGGACCCATGATATTTATTCTAGGGTCCGCGATAAGGACCTTTTTGGTGCACAGTGAGTCCAAAGTAGTGAAAAGGGCCTCGCGTTGTTGATAATGCTACCGGAACGGTTTTTTGTGTGTTGCTCAGTGTTCTCGTTCACAAGTGGGCAGAGTGTTTCGATAGACTGAGTTAGGCAGATATCTTGTGCACGTGGTGTGAACGGTTTATTGATTGATATGTGGGGTTTAACGTCCCGAAACCACCATATGATTATGAGAAATGCCGTAGTGAAGGAATCCGGAAATTTCGACCACCTGGGGTTCTTTAAAGTGCACCCGAATCTGAGTACACAGGCCTACAAAAGGTGTGAAGGGTAGGAAGTTGACGATGGCATCCGACCGCTGCCACCAGTTGTAAAGGGTATTGGGTCGATGGTACGTACGGCGGGTTTTCTTTAGGGTAGCTGGCTCCCCGCCGTCGTCCGCATATTTGATCTTCGCCAGTGAGGAGACGTGTTCGTAAGAGAGAAAGAACGAAGGTTTATTTACATGATAGTTGAAAGATGAAACTGTACAAAGATTCAGCTCATGATTCAGCGCATGATTCAGCCCTTAATTACAAAGTGATTCGGCTTTTATAGCCTGCCATCTCCTTACACGGAGGTCCGAAGAAGGCGGTGACCACTCTTGCCACAAATCATGTGACGAAGTCCCAGTGGTTCATCCACCAGAAAGGGTGCAGATATTGCACCATTCGGCTGGGCGAAAAGGTCTAATGGTAGCACGAGTTCACCACACAATGACGCACCCGACCCACGCCTTGAAGGCACCGCAGGGCGAGGAGGTATATAAAGTCCAGAGAGGGGAAGTTGAGCTCCTCCGGGGAGATGGCCGCTGACCCGAATGTCAGCATCGGTCCATGGCTGCTTTCAACTACAGGCTTCTAGAACTCTCTCGAACATGGCAGCCCAAATGCTCAATCCCTGTGAACGACTTCTTCGACACGTTCCCACGCTTCCGGGCTGTCGTTGCGTTGCGATGGCCTCGCGTAGAGGACAAAAGCCGAGTCGAGAGGTTGACTTAATAAGATCAGCCACAGTGGCGCCGTCCCACGCTGTTCGAGCCCGTTCAACAAAAGGCTTGTCTCGTGAAGCATTCGTTGAGACCCGACTGCTACCTGGAACATCTACAGGAGAGTGTCTTGCAACTGGGCGCCGATGGGGTCAAAAGAATTCCTAGCAGACCGGCATACGCACAATAGCGTCTGCCCTGACGAATTGCTGGGCCAAAGAAAACAGCGGCTCGAATTTTACTTGAGAGGCACCATGGATCTGGAGAAGTTTGTAGTTCTTGATGAGAAGATAGGTCTATCTGGCGCAGAACTACAGAAGTGGGTCAGCCGGAAGGAAAAAAAAGAAAAAGAAAGGGCAAGGAAGAAAAGGCAGCTGAGTTGGAGAGAGAGAGGTTGGCAGCCGAGAGGTTGAAAGAAGAAAGAAAGCGGCAATTGAAGTTGGAGCTGGATAGAGAAAGGCTGGCAGCTGAGAGGGCAAAAAAAGAAAGAGAGGCAAAAGAGCAACACCTGAAAGAAGAAAGGGGGAGATAGCTAAAAGGGAACCGCAGTGGCAGCACGAGATGCAACTCGAGCGGCTCCGTTTGCAACACCGAAGCGAAACTCCCGTCCAAGATAAAGTTTAAAGCCGCGAGCGGGAATATCATGGCTTTCGCTTGAACCCAAGCAAGCTGCTCGTAGCGTTTGACGAAAGAAAGGACGGCCTTGACGCGTACCTTCACCGATTTGAGACGATTTCAATGAGCCAGAATTGGCCAGAACATCAATGAGCAACTGCTTTGAGTACTTGCTTGAGTGGCGAAGCGCTCAGGGTGTACGGTAGGCTGGCGCCAACCGATGCAGCCAACTATACAAAGGTGAAGGCTGTTTTGCTGAAGAGATTTAGATTTACTGTAGAAGGCTTCCGGGACAGATTTCAGACAGGAAAACCCACTGATGGAAAGACGGCTACGCTGTACGCCACCCGACTTAACCATTATTTTGACAGATTGATCGAACTTTCAGGCACAGCACAAGATTACGATGAGCTTAGAGAGCTCCAAATTAGAGAGCCATTTCTTACCAGTTGTTACCCAAGCCTGTCGCTGTACTTAAAAGAGAGGAGAGCTAAGTCACTTGAAGACATGCTTGAATTGGCTGACCAATTCTTGGAAGCGCAAGGTGGCACAAATCTGGCTAAGGTTAAGGAGAAATGTCCCGAAGATATGAAGAAATTGGCACCCGGACAAAAGTAGCGTGCACCGCAGAGTGTTCCACGATGTTTTCTGTGTAACCGAGTGGGTCATCGCGCTAACAGCTGTCGAACTAGCTTTACGAGCCCTACAGTTGTAAAATGTTTCAAATGTGGTCAGACCAGGCACAAGGCAGACGCATGTCGTAACGGAGCGAGTAAAACCCACCAAGTAGCCTGTATGCAGGTGTCACCAAAAGCTGATGATGATGACGTTACCGGTGGATTTGTGGAGTTCAAAATGCGAAGAAACTTCCTATCGTGGGTGCTTTAATGACAAAACAGTCAACGAGTGTTACGAAGGGAATGCCAACGCTGCCTGGACAAGTTGCGGGCAAGAAGGTTACAGTGTTAAGAGACACCGGTAGCTCCACTGTTATTGTGTGGAGAAACTTGGTGTGGGGAAGCGAATTAACAGGCAAAACTAAACCGGTTTGCCTAATTGACAGTACTGTTCGGATGCTTCACGAAGCAGAGATTGAGGTTGAAAACCCTTACCATAGCGGGAAGGGCCCACCACCCTGTACGACCTCATCATCGGAAACATCGACGAGGCGCGAAGGCCGAGCGATCCCGAACGTTTGGGGGAAGACCTGAAGAAGGAGCCTTCACCGACACAGGGACCGCGGGAGACAGTGGAGGAGCATCCCGCGACGGATTTCACCCGAGCTCAAGGTGTAGCCCGGGTACAAAATACAGTGAATCGGGAGATGATCTTGTTGAATGAGAGAACGTGCCGTGTAGCTGGAATCGTGGCGGAACGACCACAACTGATTTACAGTAAAAAGATGACTGAGTCGGCCAGTCAGGCCCGTGACGTGAACGAGCTGGTAAATAACAGGACAAGATCGGTTGAACGTTATGACTCGTTAGTGGCGTCGAAAGTGTCAACGATAGCTGAGACATTGCCTCAGATATCCTGGTTCGAAACAGCTCGCCCGACTAGAAAGAATAAGAAATCCATCCAACACCGCAAGCAGTGGCATAGAGCAGCACGATAGGTGCACAGAATGGGAGATTGGGTTGGATTTCCATGCGTGTGGCAGTGTTGAGTGCAATATGCTGTGTTAATTATTCTTGTTATTCTGTGTCACAAGTGCCAATGTTTGTTGCGATGACGTGATTTTATCGATATGATTGTAGAATTGTTGTAAAGACCAACATTTGTACGTCTGAGTTGTTTGAGATGTGTGATGGAGTGTTGTACTCAAGTGCTTGTGTTTATATTTCACGTGTTGTGGAATTTAATTGCAATGGAAATTGTATTGAGTGTTCTGCTGTGATTGTGACGCGCCATGAGCGATGGTCTGTGTTACGCACTTTTTATTGTGTGGGGACTGTTCGGGCTCATTTGTGTCGTTTTGAATATTCTGTGATAATATTTTTAAGGGGGGGGCAGTATCACAAACGAGCGCTCAGAAAAGAGCTCACCGCCGAATTCTGGCGACAGTGCCGATACCAAGTGACAGTGCCGATACCAAGCGCTAGAGAGACGCCTCAAGGTCAACGCTAAAGAAGAAGACAAGCATCCAGACCCTCCGGGCGCGCCGTCTCTGCCCCTCGGAAGCGCAGTTTCGCCAACCAACCTCCTCACATCGGCCGCCGAGCAAGCCTTGGAAAGATCTGAAAGGAAAGGGGCGTGATCATGTAGAGTTGCGTCACGAGTCGTGGACGGTCCTCGAAAAGTCTCGCTCTTTCCCCATCCTTGGCTGTGCATCGCGCCGACGAAACGTTTAGAATTTTCTTGAATCTAGCGCGGAAGGTCTCTAAGCGAGCAGCGGAGAAGGGAGATCAGGAGATGAAGAGAATTTGCGCCAGTGTGCGTAGATAAGAGAGAAAGGAAGTTTACGCCAGTGTGCGTAGGCAAGAGA
Organism: Rhipicephalus microplus; assembly: GCF_043290135.1. Classification (NCBI taxonomy): domain Eukaryota; kingdom Metazoa; phylum Arthropoda; class Arachnida; order Ixodida; family Ixodidae; genus Rhipicephalus; species Rhipicephalus microplus. Next base: position 200,310,344 of record NC_134703.1, on the reverse strand, counting down.
TGAAAGTTTTGCGCAAGTCTGCGTAGGGTCCTTCCGCCATGTCCGCGAAGGCTTTTGTCATCAGGGACAAAGCAGGTAATGAAGAGTTTCCATCTGAGGAGTGAAGGCTTGTGTTACAAGTAAAAGAGTGTGTCTACCGCCAGCGAGCGAAGATGCGTTGTAGTAGCTGCGCGTGGGAAGCCGACGTGTTTCTGGAGAAGAAGTTTGGTGCTTGGCGAGCGGCCAATTGAAGACGCGAGGTTTCCTGGAAGAGAAACTTCGGGGGCGACGGAACGACAACAACGCTGGACTTTGAGTGAGTGATTCTCGGAAGAGTATCATCCAGACTTTTGTTCCAAGAACTTCGGACTGAATAGGTTTTCCATCTCTTTAGTCTTTGAGTGTCTTGGTTGTTCAATGCATGCGACTGCATTGTGGTGCGTATTGTTGTCTGTGTCCATTGTTGCGAGTGTGGCTGATTGTACTGTGTAGTGCGTTGTTTGATTGGTGACATATTGTATGCAGCTATTGTGGAGTGTGCATTCTTGTGTATTGTTTTCGATCTGCCATAATTGAGAATATAATTTTGTTTGTTTATCAACTCTCGGCTCTGACTTGTTCTTTGGGCCACAGCCGGCGTCCGCTGGCGTGCCAAAAGGGACCACTTCTAAATTGTCCACGCTTTCGTGGTGCGGTTCGGGGGGCCGATACTTCGGCCCTTGGAATTAGCCCGGCGATCGCCTCCCTAATTAATGGGACCTGTGTGACAATTAATATGGCGTCCCCGACAGGACCTTTTGGTGCACAGTGTGTCCAAAGTAGTGAGAAAGAGCCTCGAATTGTTGATAGTGCTATCGGAACGATTTTGTGTGTTGCTCTGTGTTCTCGTTAACGAGTGCAGGGGAGTGTTCCGATAGACCGATTTAGGCAGATACTTTTTACACGCGGCAAGACTTTATTTGCGAGACACCATGGATCTCGAAAAGTTAGTTGCTCTTGGTGAGAAGATGGTTCTTTCTGGCGCCGAACTGCGGAAATGGGTAAGCCAGAAGGAGAAAGAGGCGATGGAGAGAGAGAGGTTGGCAGCTGAGAGAGCCAAGGAAGAAAAAGCAGCTCAGTTGGAATGAGAGAGGTTGGCAGCTGAAATGGTGAAAGAAGAAAGAGAGGCAAAGGAGCGACAGTTGAGAGAAGAAAGAGAGCAGCAATTGAAGTTGGAGTTGGGGAGAGAAAAGCTGGCAGCTAAGCGGCGAAAGAAGAAAGAGAGGCAAAGGAGCAACAGCTGAAAGAAAAAAGAGAGCAGCAATTGAACTTGGAGCTGGAGAGAGAAAAGTTGGCAGCCAAAAGGGCGAGAGAAGAAAGAGAGCAGCAATTGAAGTTGCAGCTGGAGAGAGAAATACTGGCAGCTGAGAGGGCGAAAGAAAAAAGAGAGGAAAGATAACGGCAGTGACAGCATGAGATAGAACTCGAGCGGCTCCGTTTGCAACAGCGAAGTGAAACTCCGGTCCAAGCTAGAGTCTAAAGCAGCGAACGGGAGGACCACGGCTTCCGCTTGAACCCAAGCAAGCTGCTCGTAGCGTTTGATGAAAGAAAGGACGACCTTGACGCGTACCTTCACAGATTTGAGACGATTGCTAGGAGCCAGAATTGGCTGGAACACCAATGGGCAACTGCTTTGAGTACTTGCTTGAGTGGTGAAGCGCTCAGTGTGTACGGTAGGCTGACGCCGACCGATGCAGCCAACTATGCAAAGGTGAAAACTGCTTTACTGAAGCGATTTAGATTTGCTGTGGAAGGATTCCGGGACAGATTTCGGACAGGAAAGCCAGCTGATGGTGAGACGGCTACGCAGTATGCCGCCCGACTTAGCCATCATTTCGACAGATGGATTGAACTTTCAGGGACAGCGCAGGAGTACGATGAGCTTAGAGAGCTCCTTATTAGAGAGCAATTCCTTACTAGTTGCCACCCAAGGCTGTCGCTGTACTTGAAAGAGAGGAAGGCTGAGTCACTTGAAGGAATGCTGGAATTGGCTGATCAATTCTTGGAAGCTCAAGGTGGAACTAATTTGGCCAAGGTCAAGAAGGAGTCTCTCGAAGACTCGAAAAATTCGGCACCCGAACAAAAAAAGCGTGCACCGGAGAGTGTTCCGCGATGTTTTCTGTGTAACCGAGTGCGTCATCGCGCGAGCAACTGTCGTACTAACTTTACAAGCTCTATGGTAGTAAAATGTTTCAAGTGTGGTCAGACTGGGCACAAAGCAGACGCATGTCGTAACGGAGCGAGTCAAACTCACCAGGTATCCTGTGTGCTAGCAGCACCGAAATCAGATGGTGATGCCGTCACCGACGGATTTGTAGAGTTGAAAATGGGGAGAAAATTCCTATTGTGGGTGCTGTAATGTCAAAACAGCCAACCGGTGTTACGAAGGGAATACCAACGCTGCCTGGAAAAGTTGCGGGCAAGAAGGTTACGGTGTTAAGAGATACCGGTAGCTCCACTGTTATCGTGCTGAGAAATTTGGTACGAAAAAGTGAGTTAACAGGCAACACGAAACCAGTTTGCCTAATTGACCGTACGGTCCGGATGCTTCTCGAAGCAGAAATTGAGGTTGAAACCCAGTACTTCAGCGGGAAGGCTACTGCTTTATGCATGACGAACCCCCTGTACGACCTCGTCATCGGAAACATCGACGGGGCGCGAGGGCCGAATGATCCAGAATGTTTAGGAGAAGACCCTAAGATAGAGCCCTCGCCAACTCAGGGACCGCGAGATACAGCGGTGAAAAATCCCGTGAAGGATCTCACTCGAGCCCAAGGTGAAGCCTGGGCGCAAGAGACAGCGAATGAGAAGATGATCGTGTTGAATGAGTTCACGTGCTGGGCAGCTGGACTTGCATCGGCACGACCTCAACCGACCGACAGTGTAAAGGTGACGGAGTCGGCCAGCGAGGCCCCATGTCATGACATGAACAAGCGGATGAATAACCGGGCAGGATCGGTTGAGCGTCATGACCCCTTAGCTGTGTCGGAAGTGACAACGATGGCTGAGACGCCGCCTCAGATACCGTCGTTGGTAAGGGCTCGCCGGAATGAACGAGGAAAAACAAGAAGAGGTCGAGCGAGCACCGCAAGAAAGGGCGCAAGCGCCGCTCAAGGTACACAGGATAGGTGCTGAGGTCGAATCAGAACGTGTTGTGCAGTGCTGAGTGCCATATGTTGTGTTAATGTTGTGTTATCCTGTGTCACAACTGTATGTCGAGCGAGTCAAAATGTTTGTTACGGTGATGTGATTGTACAATCGTTGTAATGAGAGAACTTTGTACATTTGTGTTGTCTGGAATATGTGATGGAGTGTTGTAGTCAAGTACCGGTGGTTATATTTCATGTGTTGTGAGATTAATATGTAATGTACCATTGTATTGAGTGATCCATTGTGATTGTGACGTGTCATGAGTGACGGACTATGTTACAGTCTTTAAGTGTGTGGGGACTGTTCGCGCTCGTTTGTGTGGTTTTGAATATTATGAGATAATATTCTTAAAGTGGGGGCAGTGTCACAGAACGAGCGCTCCAAAAGGGCGCCGCCCAATTCTCGCGACAAAACGCCGGAGTGACGCCGCCAGGTCGACGATAAAAAAAGAAAACAAACATCTAAAGACTCCCCGGGCACGCGACTCTCTCCATCGGAAGCGTGGGTTCGCCGACGAACCTCCTCTCAGCGGCGGCCGAGCAAGCACTCGAAATTCCTAGATGGAAAGGGCGTGGTGATGCCGGGTTGAGTCATCCGTCGCGGACGGCCCCCGTATCGTCTCGACCTTTCCCCCAGCCTTCGCTGCGCATCACGCTGACGAAATGATGAGAACTTTCTGGAATCTCGCGCAGAAGGTATTTAACCGAGCAGTGGAGATGGGAGATCAGGAGAAGACGGAAGTTAGTGCCAGAGCGCGTAGGGATTCCGCTGTGTAGTCGGCGAAGGTTTTGCCCGTAGAGACAAAGCAGAAAAAGATGATTTCCACCTGAGGGGCGACGACTCGAGCTACAGGCAAGATTGTGTGTCTACCGCTATCGAGCGAAGACGCGTGGCAACAGCTGCGTGTGTGAAGTCGACGTGTTTCCGGCGAAAAAGTTTGGTGCTTGGCGAGCGGCCAATTGAAGACGCGAGGTTTCCTGGAAGAGAAACTTCGGGGGCGACGGAACGACAACAACGCTGGACTTTGAGTGAGTGATTCTCGGAAGAGTGTCATCTAGACTTTTGTTCCAAGAACTTCGGACTGAATAGGTTTTCTATCTCTTTAGTCTTTAAGTGTCTTGGTTGTTCAATGCATGCGACTACATTGTAGTGCGTATTGTTGTCTGTGTCCGTTGTTCGAGTGTGGCTGATTGTACGGTGTAGTACGTTGTTTGATTGGTGACATATTGTATGCAACTATTGTGGAGTGTGCATTCTTGTGTATTGTTTTCGATCTGCAATCATTGAGAATATAAGTTCGTTTGTTTATCAACTCTCGGCTCTGACTTGTTCTTTGGGCCACAGCCGGCGTCCGCTGGCGTGCCAAAAGGGACCACTTCTAAATTGTCCACGCTTTCGTGGTGCGGTTCGGGGGGGCCGATACTTCGGCCCTTGGAATTAGCCCGGCGATCGCCACCCGAATTAACTGGACCCGTGACACCACATCTTTTTTAATGCTGGCATTGGCAACAGTGACCCTGCGTTCCAGTGTTGACTATCTGATTTCTCGCATATATTTAGCGCCACTTCATAATGTTTCACTGAATAAAAAATTACAACAGAGTTCTTTGCATAGCATTGGTTCCCAGTTACGTGAGATATGCCTTTTTTGCGGGCAGTAGCGGATGGCGAAATGTATGCCACGAAATGATCTTCATTTGGTATTGCAAAGCGCCAGTACTGTGAAAGCAACCAAGTAGTTCTTATAAAGCATTATAAATAACACTCCGAAAATGCAGGAAAATATTAGTTGGCCTCAAGCGGCTCGGCCCCCTGAAAGCTTCGCAGTGCTTGCGGAGCACAAGGATTTAACGCAAATGCACCCACTCTCACAGCAGCGCACCATGCGGGCGCCGCCGGCAGTCATCAGCTGCGGGGCCATCTCCTAGCACGCGCTCAGCAAACTAGGCAGTATATTTCTAGACACTGTAGTTTCGCCCACTTGACCACTTCGGTGACGTCACCAAAACGTCATGGCTGTCGCGGCACTCTTTTTTTTATTCGCAATCCCTTTCAGGTCGAGAGAAGCCGGGACGAAATGAAAAAACTGTGATCACGGGCGGCTGAAGAGGTGGCATGAAGTGTCCGAAAAAGCCTTGAATGTGAAGATTCCTTCTTCCGTGGAACATACGGAAAGTCGGCAAAAAGCACGTTCCGTGCCAGATCCGTCGTCATCGAGGTTTTCGCGTGCTGGAAGGTGTTTGCAATTTGTTTCGCGTTGGTCTTCCGAGTACACAAACATGTGGAGGTCACTTCGGTGGTAAAGCGGCTTCTGCTTCTTGTTTTGTGAACTCTCATCGCTGTGAGATAGCCGGCCAGTGCCGGGGTGACCCATATTGAGACTTCTTATTCGCAACGTTTAGCGTAAGCTAACGACTACATCCGCTGCTTCCAATTTGTACGGACAAGCGCGTCCTATTACATGCTGCTTATATATGTGAACATCTTCTACCGATATCTGTCTGGCTGGGTGAACTTTCATACTAATAACATAAACTCTTTAGCCAAGTCATAGTCCAAAGATAAAACATAAATACTGTAAACTGACCCGACGTTTCGGCTCCAAAGCTTGCGATTTTTCTTGCTGGTGTCGCCCTCTCCATCGTACTTCTTTCCACCCTTGTTCTTGCTTAGGTGTTTTTTCAACTAGTTCCGTAGACCATGGACGTAATATACACTTGTTAAAGTTCCAGTGCTTATGTAAGCAAAATACGTTGGGGTGTTTTGTGGTGAAATGGTGCAGAAGTGTTTCTACGCGTTCGTTTTCTTGCCTGTTATTTAATGTGGCAACAAGCTATAGCGGTGGACGTCTTACTGCGTCGATGCTGCAAAACATTCGCGCATGTTCGATTAGTTTGGCCTGGAAAGACAGTGCGAGTGCATTGTGCACTGCCTTGTTGAACTCTCATCTTTATCAGCAAACTGTCCTGTGCATGCCTTGATCCCCGTGTAGATGCTTGTTTTCGTTGTTAATATGAAGTCTTGGTAGTCTTGGCTGCGTCAGCGTTTATTTGAGGAAAGACCTCGCAAAACGAACGGGCAGAGCCAGTACACAGACGATGACGATGATGATGACTCAGAGTGGCAATGAGGACAAAGAGACAAGCGGATGATGGTGATTGTGATCATGCAGGAATGAGGACGATGTAAGTAACAAATGCCCACACTAATTCCCCCCACTTGGAAGCGGACACCCTGGCTGCCGTAAGTCAAAGTGACGTGGAACGTCGCGTGAAAGGTTTCATGCGACAAACGTGGACAATATTTGTGCTGCGGTCGAGGCGGTCTGTTGGGGCGACGAGTGGTGTCACACTATAATTAACCGGTGAAGTCTGTTCTAAAACAATGTATGGCCCAATGAAGCGCGGTTGGAATTTGTCACAGAGACCAGGAGTGCGAATAGGTGTCAAAAGCAGCAGCTCGTCACCAGGTTGGAAAGACACAACGTGGTGGGCTTCGTCATAGATGATCTTCCGCTCATGCTGTCTCGCTTCTGTATTGATGCAAGCCTGATGGCGAGACTGGGCCAGGCGGGAAATGTATTCTTCGCTAGAAGACTGACATGAATTCCCATGGCTGTTAAAGAAGGAGACGTCGAGAAAGGTAGTCAGGGTGCGTCCGTACACGATGTAAAACGGTGAGTAGCAAGTTGTTCTCTGAACGGCGGTGTTGTAAGCGAATGTCAAGAATGGTAAAAGAATATCCCAGTTTTTGTGGTCGGGTTGGACGTAAATGGTTATCATGTCAGCAAGTGTTCAGTGAAATCTTTCTGTGAGACCATTTGTCTGAGGGTGGTAGCTTGAAGCTGTCTTGTGAGTAGTTCCAGAAGTGCGCAGTACTTCATTTACCATTTGTGACAGGAACACTTTGCCGCGGTCACTAAGCCGTACACGAGGAGCCCCATGACGCAGTATTATTGCGTGAAGAATGAAGTTTGCAACTTGAACAGCTGAGCCTGTAATAACTGAGGAAGTCTCAGCGTAGCGTTTCAGGTGGTCCACGGCGGTCACTATCCATCGTTTGCCAGGAGATGTGACGGGGAGAGGCTTGTAAAGTCAACACCTACAACCTCTAACGGCATTGAAGGGCACGGGAGTGGCTGTAGAGGTCCAGCAGGTGCCGACGTGGGGAGTTTACGACGCTGGCATGGGTACCAGGAGCCGACGTACCGCGCTACACTAGAAGAAAGGCCAGGCCAGTAATAACGACATCGAATGCGGTCAAGAGTTTTTTTTTAAACCAAGATGACCAGCAGTCAAGTCGTCGTGGAAGGCTTCGAGCACCTGAAGTCGAAGAGAGCGTGGCAGTACAGGGACCCAGCGCTGACCGTCAGGGTGGTAGATGCGGCGGTAGAGAACACCATTGTCTAGCTTAAAGTGCAGGAGTTGACGACGGAGTCGCGCGTTGGGTGGATGAGAAACTCCCGAAAGGTGGTCCAGCATGCGCCTGCAGTATGAATGGGACCGCTGGTGGGAGATAAATGTTGGCTCGTCGTCCGAAGAGGGTTGCCTTATTGATGCGAGCGTATGGACTTTGGTAGATGTGGCGGTTGAGTTCTCACCAACGCTGATATGGGTAGTTGGAAGCGGGCAACGAGCTAAAGCGTCGGTGTTTTGATGTTTTCTGGCGGACTTGTAAGTTATGTCAAAGTCGTACTCCTGCAAGCGTAGTATCCACCGACTCAAGCGTCCGGACAAGTTCTTCAGTGTAGAAAGCCAGCATAAGGCATGGTGGTCCGTAACGATTGTGAAGTGACGGCCGGGAAGATAGGGACGGAACGTCTGGACCGACCAAACCACAGCCAAACACTCTTGCTCAGTTATAGTGTAGTTCTTTTCGGTAGGGGTGAGTACGCGACTGGCATATGCAACAACTTTCTCTAGGGAAGACTTGTCGCGTTGTAGAAGAACGGCTTCTATACCAAGGCCGCTAGCGTCGGTATGGAGGATAGTCGGTGTGGCTTCGTCAAAGTGGCAGAGCAGAGGTTCAGACGTGAGTGCTCGCTTCAACAGGTCGAATGCCGTTTGACATTCTTGAGACCACAGAAAGGGGACGTTGGAAGCAAGTAGTTGGTGTAATGGAGCAGCAATAGAAGCGAAGTTCTGGATAAACCGGCGGAAATAGGAGGCAAGGCCAAGGAAACTGCGAAGCTCCTTTGGTTTTTCGGGACGCGGAAAGTGAAGGACTGCAGAAATTTTGTCAGGGTCGGGCCGGATGCCATCTTTGCTAACGACGTGTCCAAAGACCTTGATAGATTTGCTGGCGAAAGAGCATTTTTTAGTGTTTATTTGAAGCCCAGCGCCGGCAAGGCACGTCAAAACTTGATCCAATCATTCTAGGTGCTCAGGAAACGTTGACGAAAAGATAATAATTTCGTCCAGGTAGCAAAGGCAACTTTTCCATTTCAGACCGTGCAGCACGGTATCTATCATGCGCTCAAAAGTCGAGGGTGTGTTGCAGATCCCGAAAGGCATCACGTTGAATTCATATAGCCCGTCGGGGGTTGCGAACGCCGTTTTCTCCTTATCGTCTTCATGCATGGGAATCTGCCAGTACCCATAACGCAAGTCGATACTTGAAAAGAATTCCGCGCCATGTAGGGAATCAAGGGCGTCGTCAATGCGTGGCATAGGGTACACGTCCTTTCGTGTGATCTTATTGAGCGCCCGGTAGTCCACGCAAAAACGCACAGAGCCGTCCTTTTTGCGGACCAAAACAATAGGAGACGACCAAGGGCTAGATGAGGGACGGATGACTTCCCGTTTAGGCATGTCCGCAACGTTTTCTTCTATAATTTTTCTTCCAGTTAGAGACACGCGGTAGGGTCGGCGGTGTACGATAGGTGTCCCAACAGTTTGAATTCGATGTGCTGTAGTATTAGTGCGGCCCAGCTTAGGCGAGCAAATATCGAAAGAATTTGCATGTTTCTGTAACAATGCGAGCAGCTGCTGCCTCTGTGAATATGTCGATTCGCTGCTCATAGCGATGGTAAAGGTGGAGCAAGCAACATGCTCACTGAGGGAAGGGTCTTTGGATGCGATGGCCTGAAATGGCGTGACAAATGCAGGCTTGAAGTTGGCAACACGAGCCACAGTAGTGCCCTGTGGCAGAAAGATCTTCTCCGGTGCAGAGTTGACAGTGGTGACAAGTGCAGAGCCATTGCAAAAACGAACGACACCGGACGGAAGAACTATACCTTTACGAACGCAAAGTGGTGACGGTGAGACCAATAAATCACCGTGATAGATGTCGTTGGACGTAATGCTGACAATTTGCTCTTGTAGTGGCGGCAGTTCAATGTCTTTCGCAGCGACCAGACAAAGTGGCTTCTGATTATCGTCGTCAAGCATGTAGTCGGTGTAAGCGAGGTGAACGACACGTTGTCCACAACAAATCGCCGCGGAAGCAGATGATAGAAAATCCCCCCCCCCCTAAAATTAGCCGGTGAGAGCAGCGGGACAGGACAGCTGACTGGACATGATGGCGGATGCAGTCAATGAAAACACGCACAGTACAAAACGCGGAAGGGCGAATGACGTTTCCCTGGGCAGCAACTAACGTGGGGCCATCGTAAGGCGTCAATACACAAATCAGCACGTATCACAGACAATGTTGCACCTGTGTCCACCATAGCATCGACTCGCACTCCTTCCATTTCCACAGAAACCATGATGTTACACGGGCCTGATGGAAGAATTTCAGTTCTAATTCCGAATGCAGTTTTTCCTCCACAAACTGCATCACTTAGTTTTCCGAATGAATATCAGAGGAGAATGAAGCGGGCCAAAGTGGAGAAGTGGAACGGCGGAAGGGCGAAGGCGAGCGGCGTCTCGTGTTTCGGCTGTTTCGTGGTGCAGTCGATGCCGCAGGAGATGGAGACCGGTGCGGGGGAGACGAATAACGCCGGCCTTGATAAGACGCCCCAGTGTACAAATCCCGTTCGCGCACGTCGTTCCGATGCTCATCTTGCTGGCGCTTTCGGCGGAAACGAGATATGTGGCCGCAATAGCCACAATAGTAGCATACAGGGCGAGATGAGCGCCACAGTGGGGAATATAAAGCATTCGGGGCTCCTGGAGATAGCGCGGTCAGGTGAGTCGAAGGGTCAGCGGGCACGGAATGGTAATTTACCGGGGGAGCGGCAGCAACTGACGCGTAGGCACGGCAGCAACTGACGCGTAGGCACGGCAGCAACTTGAGGGTACGTGGATATAGGGCGAGAAGCAGGTGGCTGTACGGGCGCAGAGCCAGTCAGGGATGTAAGTTCCTCCCTGATGATGTCACGTAAGGGTACTCCCGAAGGCTGTGTAGGACGCGGTGTAGGAGGTATGAAGCCTATGGACCGCAATTCTTCGCGTATAATGTCCCGGATGAGGTCACGCGGATGACCATGTGACGTGGAGTGGTGGTCGCCAATGTCCGGTTGGAGGCGAACGCAGTCCAGCACTTGCGGCGGTGCGTGGTTGATGACATCAGCGCTGGCAGGCTCGGTCTGAGACATGCTGCCTGACTGTGGGCACAGGCGGCGGTCTGAATGAAGCTTCAGGGGGTATAGCGGGCTGCAGGAGGTCAGAGGGCCGAAAATCCACCTCCACCACGTATGAAGTCTAGGTAGTCTTGGCTGCGTCAGCGTTTATTTGAGGAAAAACCTCGCAAAACGAACGAGCAGAGCCAGTACACAGACGATGACGATGATGATGACCCAGAGTGGCAATGAGGACAAAGAGACAAGCGGATAATGGTGATTGTGATCATGCAGGGGTGAGGACGATGTAAGTAACAAATGCCCACATTATCTCTTTGGTCTTTTTCCCATTTCACAGTATGGGCGCACGAATGGTTTGAATCGCGAAGACAGAAGCAGACCGTTCTCTGTGTACGTTTTCTTGACTCATGCTCGCGTTATGGTGCCCGTAACAGCCTACTCGCTTCCTCGATTTATTTGATTGATATGTGGGGTTTGACGTGCCAAAACCATCATATGATTGTTAAAGACGCCGTAGTGGAGGGCTCCGGAAATTTCGGATGAGGGTTCAACAAGACAGCGCACGATGCATTCGCACTTTCTTTCCAGGCCAAACTAATCGAACACGCGCGAATGTTTTGCAGCATCAGCACGTCGTGACCGGCAAGTAAACGAGCGGCATAATAACGTTTTTGCATAATTTCACCACAAAACACCCCAAAATATATTGCTTACATAAGCAGCATGTAATCGTACGCGCTTCATCGTACAAATTGGAAGGAGTGGATGCAGTCATTTGCTAACTGCAAACACGGAGCATTACAGCACTGGCCGGCTGTCTCAGAGCAAGGAGAGCTTCCAAAACAAGAAGCGCGAACCGCCTTGCCGCCCAAGTGGCCTCCACGTGTTTCTGCGCACAGAAGACTGACATGAAACAAATTGCAAACTCCTCTTAGCACGCGAAAACCTCGATGACGACGGATCTGGCATGGAACGTGCTTTTTGCCGACTTTCTTTTGTTCAACTTCACAGGAGGAAGGCATCATCTTGCGATCATATATCCAATGCTTCTTAAACACTTCTCACCATCTCTTCAGCCATGATACTATCGCTTTTATCACAGTTTTTTTCATAGTTTTTTCTACATGGAGGAAGGAATAAACTGTTTTTTTTCATAAAGTGTTTTTTTCGCCTCGCCCCGGCCTCTCTCGACTTCAAACATACTGCGAATGGTAACAGAAAAAAAAGCCCGCGGCAGCCGTGACGTTTGGTGCCGTCTACGAATTCGTCAATTGGGTGAACCGATTCGACCTGCAAAAAAAAACGTCCCATGGTCGGAAGTCGACCGAGATTGCTTGGGATTGGTTAGAAGAGGAAAAATGCACCTAGTTTCTAAAATTGTTCTCACCAGGTTAATATGGCAGTCTGGAATACAAGCTCAAAAGCATAATACTTGTAGGTAAATTGAATAACTTACGTATTATTGTCATTTAATTTCTTTATTTTAGGTTTTGAATTTCATTGCTTACTTAAAACATGATTTGATTGATATGTGGAGTTTAACGTCCCAAAACCACCATATGATTATGAGAGACGCCGTAGTGGAGGGCTCCGGAAATTTTGACCACCTGGGGTTCTTTAACGTGCACCCAAATCTGGGCACACGGGCCTACAACATTTCCGCCTCCATCGGAAATGCAGCCGCCGCAGCCGGGATTCGAACCCGAGACCTGCGGGTCAGTAGCCGAGTACCTTAGCCACTAGACCACCGCAGCGGGGCTGCTTACTTAAAACAACATTTAACAGTTTCAACGTTGCATTCTTGCCCAATTCCCCAAAATGGATACGTACCACTTAACTCGGGAAACAAACAAACAAATCTGCAGCCTGGTAGGGAGCACGGTGCAGTGCCTGTCGGCGTTGCACACCGGACAAAGGGCCTCGCATCAGGACTTGTTCCGCGTGAACGCTTTCCACATTCCTGGGCCAGCGACTGTGCCTTGGTTAGTTGTGTTCGGGGCCTGGGAGGAGCTAGCAGTGCCGTATTAGTCAACCTGGAATCTTTCCCACTGGAGGAATCTGCGTGAGGAGTTCCAGGTCAATGAACTGAGCCAGTGTTGCCGTATTGTTTCTACCTGTGCAACAAGGTGTGCGTGCCCTTGCGCTTTCCTAGAAGGAGGTTTGACTGCCTGTTTGGAGGTGGAGTGGAGGAGGACAATCCTATTGGAGGGACCTGGACTCAATTGTCTTCCCTCGCAGGGAATCTAGGGAAGACAAAGTGTATATATTGTTACGAGTAACTTATTTATTACAACATATGCGATCCACCGAGCTCGGCGAGCAATATGGCGCCAATTCATCAACAACCAGCAACCGACGTCGTCTTTCTCTTTCACGCAGCAAGGCTGTGGCGGCTGTTGTGTATCATAACCCCCCGCTGGTAGAAGCACAGTCTCGGTGCTTGAGCTACTCGCATGCCGTGGAAGGAGGATGATAAAGCTTGAGTCGAGCTATGTGCAGGATGTCCCTCGAAGCTGACGATGATGACGTTGAATCGGCTGGAACGATCTCATATGTAACGCCGGTCACCTGACGAACGACGCGCATTGGTTCAGTATAGCGTGACAGCAGTTTTTGAGAAAGACCTACCCGCCAAGTGGGGGACCAGAGAAGGACAAGTGAACCCGGTGAAAAGATCACGTTTCGATTATAGGAATCGTAGAGCTGTCTCTGGTGCTCCTGTGAGGCCTCTAGACGGCTGCGGGCGAGTTGGCGTGCGTGGTAGGCTTGCGCGATGGCTTCGCCGGAATATTCAGTGACCGAAGGCAGCAAAGTGTCAAAGGGTAGGACGGGCTCTCGGAGGAAGACTTCGTGCACCGCGGCAGCATTATGCTCGAGGGAAAGCTGTACGCACGGACCATTTTTCGCCGTTCCGCCCAAAGGACCAGTCTTGGCGTGTCGGAGGGGGAGACGCGGGCCGCGGGGGCAACGCTTGGTCTCCTTTCCTCCTCCTTCCTTGTGGCGTCCGGCGACTTACTGGCAGCCGAGACCACGGGAGGGGCAGCGAAAGGCCGTAGGGCGCCGGAAGGGCCGTCCCTGTAGCCTCCGCTTGCGACGTCAATCACGATACCTGTGCGCGCGAGAAAGTCGCGACCGAGAATCACAGGCACGGAAAGATCAGGCAGATGCACAAAGCGCTGTCGGCGTGCGCGATTCTCCCAACGCACAACCAACCGCGCAGCGCCGCACGAGGTGGTGGTACCGCTAGCGAGGTGGAAGGCAGTGTCGCAAGCTCGAATGCGGTCAGAGCGGTCGTGCAATGGAGCCCTAACCTCTTCGCCGAACAGCGAGATTGAAACCCCGCTATCCAGCAACGCCGCAAACTCTCGACCAGCGATCGTAAGGGCAATGAAAGGCGCCGGCGTGGCTGGAATGTCATGTTCAGCGCGACACGCCATCGGTGCAAGAGATTGTGTCACACCCCCGTGCTCTTTTACTGCTGTAGCCGCCGGCAAGGGGGAGCTCACCGACGGCTCACCCCGTTTCCCAACGGGTGAGCAGGCCCTTGTATAGGTTCGGGTGCGTTGCACTCACGCGCGGTCTGACCATACTCACGGCAACGAAACCAGACAACGCCTTTTCCTCCAACAGGGAGGCGTTTTGGCGATCCTTTAGAGCTACGAGGTGTCCATTCGCTAGCCGCAGTGGGGGCTCCGCGATCGGATATCCCCTGGTGCGCTGGAGCAGGGGGTTTTCGTTCTTGTTCACGCTGCCGAACAACGGTGGCCGCCCGGGCGTACGAGTACGGGTCCAGAGCGCAGTCCGACACGTCGAGCGCGTCTCGGTCTCTCGCGGCAGAGGCCACCTCATGGTTCGGGGAACCCCAGTGTGACGAGTCACGACCAGCCCACGCGCAACGAGGCTCGAGAGACGCGGACGGCGGTGGCGGCGGCAGGAGACGAAGAAAGTTTTGCGCAAGTGTGCGTAGGGTAATTCTGCCTTCTCGGCGAAAGCATTTGTCGTCAGTGACAGAGCAGGGAATGAAGAGTTTCCATCTGAGGAGTGAAGGCTTGTGTTTCAAGTAGAAGAGTGTGTCTACCACTAGCGAGCGAAGATGCGTTGTAGCAGCTGCACGTGGGAAGCCGACGTGTTTCTGTCGAAGAAGTTTGGTGCTTGGAGTGCGGTGTTACGAAAGACGATGACGCCAACAGGGTCCCGAATGCGTCACTGCTCCTACCTCCACCGACACGGTCACCAGCCGTTTGGTAGCTTAGGTTTCTCAGCTCGCGACTGCTTCTGCGCAGAGCTGATAGACGAGTGGACGAGACGACGGTGAGTTAAACAAGGTTTATGTACAGCATATATACAGAGGCGTTACAAATTTGGCACTGGGGCCGACAGTTTACAGACTCGAAGAGCCGAGCTCTCTTCTCTGACACATAAGTATACTGCTCGCGACGCGCTGCAGGGCTTTTTTTATATGCACAGGGAGGATTCTTTGAGTAAAAAAAGGTCCAACCAGAAGTGCCACTGGCCGTGAGGTCAGAATCCTCCAATGGAGTCGCCGCTGGGCCGCGTCATTCTCATCGAATCCGGAGCCGCTGCGCTGCACGTGGCTGCACCCAAGGACCAGTGACTTCGCCACGCATTGCGTCAGACTCGCCAGACAGGAAGGCGCCGATTGCTTTGACGGGCTCGCTCTGCGTGCGCAACAGAAAGGCACCGCCGCGTGAAGATGCCGTTGAGTTGTTCGCGTCAGGCGGGCTCGCGTGCTGGCCTTGACACAGATTGCCTTTTTCCGAGGCATGGACGTTCGTTGTGGACTCGCAGGCATAACAGCACCCCCGCCGCCAGACAATGCGCCGGAAAGACGAGCTGCTTCCACGTGGCTCGGATGTCAGGCGCGCTTGTTCGCCAGGTCCCTCCAGGTTTGCCTCCAGGGCCATGGGTAGAATGCAGCTCCAAACTCTGTTCCGGGAGCACATCCCATTCTTGAGGACGGATCTCAGATCCACTGGCTTGTCGCCACAACTTGTCGACCAGCTTCCCTCGTCTCTTCTGACGATCTTTGGTCTCAGCACTTGTCAATCGTTCGGCAACTTGTCAAGAACGGTTCGACAACAGACAACACACGACACAAGCAAGTGCCCTCGGTCACCCGACAGAACACCAGACAAAGTATATTACAACATATACCTAGCTACGTGTCTATCGGAATTTTGTTCCCTCTACATCAAGAGGCTCATGTGGGACACAAGACTTTAAAAAATAGCACTCATTTTTTTTGCATGTACAACAACGTAACAAAATAGAATAGAACATAAATTTGGCTCCTTGAGCTCATTCTCGACGAGAGCACTCAGCTAAGGCCGTGATGAGGACAAAATTTTGCCCCGTATCGCCAGCGAGAAACCGAAAGGTGGAGAAGGTACTAACTAAACGCACGGCTCAATGCGTCTGCATTAGCGTTTAGCTTTCATTTTCGTAGCGAACGTCAAAGTTCTGCTGTTGGAGTATCATGCTCCACCTCAGTAACCGGCCACTTTTAGGCGACATGTTATTTAACCAGGTTAGAGGACAGTGGTCCGTTTAGACCAAAAACCTCGAACCGGAGACATAACAAGCTAGCTTTTGAACGGCCCACACGAGGCAAGCGCATTCCTTTTCAGAGGTACTGTATGCCTCTCCCCTGCCGCTGAGTTTTCGACTTAAATACAAAACTGGCCTTTCGTTACCAGCACTGTCTTCCTGGCACAATACAGCTCCCATGCCGTGATCACTCGCGTCGCATTGCATCCCTAATCTCTTAGAGAAATCGGGTGCAATGAGAACGGGCTTTTCGCTTAGGGCCTGTTTTAGCTGGCAAAACGCATTCTCCTTTTCTGAGTCCCATACTACTTTAACCGGCTCGGATTTTCGAAGTGCGTCAGTTAGAGGGCTGGCAATGCTAAAGTAATTTTGCACGTAATGCTGGTAGTACCCAGCCAGGCCTAAGAATGCCCTTATCTCAGATTTTGTGGTTGGTCGTGGATAGTTCACGACGGCAGCTACCTTAATTTCTGATGGTATACGCCGGCCACGCCCCACAACGTGTCCCAGGTAAGACACCTCGCCGCACCCTAGGTGACATTAAGTAGGTTTCACGGTAAGACCAGCTTCTTTCAACCTGTTCAGTACGACGAGTAAATGCTTGACATGTTCTTCCCAGTTGCTGGAGAAGATGGCGACATCGTCAAGATACGGCAGAGCAAACTCAGAGAGGTCTTTAAGAACGTGGTCCATTAAGCCTGAAAAACAAAAGGGTGCATTTTTCAATTCAAAGCTCAGCTTAAGTGGATGATACGTTCCAAATGGAGAAAGATATGCGGCATAGCGGCTAGCACGCTCCTTAAGGAAGACTTGCCAATACCCTCGCACGAGGTCTAGCGTGGAAATATAGCTGGACTGTGACACAGTTTCTACCCTCTCCTCTAGGTTTGGTATCGGGTAAGTTTGGTCTCGTGTTATGGCGTTAAGACGCCGATAATCGATGCATGGCCTGGGATCTATTCCCGTCACTTGAACCAGTATTAGAGGGGATGTATAATCACTCTCGCCCGGTACTATGACTCCCAACTCCAGCATTTTATCGATCTCCTCTTTCATGATCTGCTTTTGCACAGGGGAACAACGATACGGCTTGCTACGGATTGGCTCCTCACAAGTTAGCTCTATATCGTGTTCAATTGCCGTCGTGTTTCCAGGACGGTCCGAAAACACATCTTCAAACTCGGAAACAATCCTTCTCAGGTCCTCCTTCTGGATTTCACTTAACCTAGGCTCTAGGTTTAACTGCTCCAAGATTACTTCCGATCCCCCTTCGATTACAGCACTAGTGGTCAAAATTTCTGCTCCCCCTTCCTCTGAAGCATTCAAAAGCAGATTTACGACTGCTTGACTTTGAACGCATGGTTTCATCAAATTACTGTGGTAAATTTTGTTCGACCGCCTTCCTGATTTCACTTCATAATTAATATCAGAAAGCTTCGATATTACTTTGGCGGGCCCTTCCCAATAAACCTCAAGCTTGTTCTTTTTGGACGGCCGCAGAAGCATTACCTGGCTACCAAATTCAAAGGTGCGCTTCTTCGCCGATTTGTCGTAGTACTCCATCGTCAACACTTGTGCAGTCTTCATGTGGCTTTCCACAAGATATTTTGTTGTTCCAAGCCTCCGAAGGAGGTCTAGAACATACGCAACTACATTAGGGTCCTCATCGAATCCCTCCCAGGACTCGCATAGCATTCGCACTGGTGTTCTCAAACTCCTGCCATACACAAGCTCTGCAGGGCTAAAACCAGTTCTCTCATGAAGCGCTGATCTCAAAGCGAACTTAGCGGGAGGAATACGTGCTTCCCAGTCGCATTTGTGCTCGTAGCAAAGAGATCTCAGTATCCGCTTCAGAACGGTATGCATACACTCCACCGGATTAGATTGCGGGTGATGGATCGAACTGTGCATTACTTTTATTCCGCATTTATCCATAAAGGTAGAGGTAAGGCAGCTGGTGAAGACACTACCATTGTCACATTAGATTTCAGAAGGAAATCCGACGCGTGCAAATATAGATAGCAGTGTATCCACGACATGAGGGGAATAGAGCTCCTTAAACGGTATCGCTTCCGGAAATTTTGTGACTACACCGAGAGCCGTCAGGATGTACCGACAACGTTGCCTTGACTCTGGCAATGGCCCGACGATATCAATTACTAGGCGCCGAAGAGGTTCTGTGATAATTAGCACAAGCTACATGGGTGCCTTCCACTTGTCCGTGAATTTCCCCGCTCTCTGACAAGTGTCGCATGAGCGTACAAAGTCTCCGATATCCTTCCAGCATTTCGGCCAATAAACCTCAAAAGAAACTCTAGCCTTGGTTTTTTTATGCCGAGATGCCCTGCCCATGCGTTTTCATGCGCCAGTTCCAATAGTTGGCGACGGTACTTTTGTGGCACCAAGAGCTGCTCATACTTGCAACCTTGCACATTTGTGTAGCTTCGATAAAAGATCCCTGCTTTCTCAAAAAAAAAAAGAAATATTCTTTTTCTTTTTCCCCAAGTTTACGCTTTCCATTAGCGCTTTAATCGAGAGGTCCTCACGCTGCTCTCAAATGAGCGTTTCTCGATCAACCCTCGACAGCTTACTCCAACTTTCTGCTACAGGCGAGACCGTTGCACCCCTTTCGCTCTGACTCAATGGCGCCATGTCGTCTCCCCCTGCTACGGAAACTCACTCGAGTGAGTGCTCACATGACTCACATGAAGAATTTCCTCTCTGAGGTTCTGTCGACTCGCCGCCAAGGTCACTTGATTGTTCACCACATTGAACAAGATCAAGCTCCAGCGAAAGCTTCCGCGGTTGCGATCGCGTGAGGGCCATATACACTAAGTTGGAGAAGAACGATTTACCCTGCTCTTGGAGAAGCTGCTCTGAGTTGTTAGAGAAAAGATAAGGAAAACGATCGGGAAGCGCGGCAGACACAGCCGCTTCGGTGTGGAGCTTACCGAACGAGCCTTCAATGACAACTCTAGCGATTGGTAAGCAAGCACTCTGCTTCTCGGCGACTTGCCTGATCCACGCGCATTCTCCTGTAAGGTCATCCGGAGACACCAATGAAGGATGGGCAACGTCCATGGTTGCCGCTGAGTCTTGAAGTGCACGGCACGTTTTCCTATTCACACTATTTTCTTAAAGATACGGCTCCAACAACCGCATGTTCTTTTCCGATTCTCGGATTGTTGCAAAAGCAAACTTTTGCTTACAGTTTATCGCGATGTGCCCTTCCTTTCTGCAGTTGTAGCAGATTCGCGGCTTCCGCTGATCAGGTTTCTTTGAAAAGCCCTCTTTCCTTTCATCCTTTTCAACGCGCACTGCCGTGCTATGCAACTTTCGGCGAGT
This sequence comes from Rhipicephalus microplus, assembly GCF_043290135.1. NCBI lineage: Eukaryota > Metazoa > Arthropoda > Arachnida > Ixodida > Ixodidae > Rhipicephalus > Rhipicephalus microplus. The sequence goes on along the minus strand of NC_134703.1, from coordinate 200,290,738 downwards.
ATAATGCTCCTCAGCTATCTCTGCTGCCTTGTTTAGCTGTACTTCACCAAGTTTGTCCTGCAGCCTAAGCTTGACATCCCCCTCGATGCAGCGGTAGAATTGCTCCAATGCAATGCATTCTACCACTTTATCGCGATCGTTATAAACACCTTCGCCCTTGAGACATTCAATTAAATCGGCTTTAAGACGAAACGCAAAGTCAACGTGTGACTTATTCCCCCTTTTAGCATACCGGAACCTTTGCCTGAAAGCCTCGGGTGACAACTTATAACGTCTCAAGAGCACTTCCTTATCCTCGTCATTGCTCTCTAACGCTTCTCACGACAAGCAAGTTATCGCGTCGGACACTTCGTCGGGAAGAAGAGCTAACAGGTTCTGCGCCCAAAGAGACCGCTCTAAAGCATTTCGCTCACAGACGTGTTCAAACTTGACGAGATACTTCGAGACGGTGACGCCAACACGGTCCCGAAGGCGCCACTGCTCCGACCTCCGCCAACATGGTCACCAGCTGTTTGGTAGCGTAAGTTTCTCAGCTCGCGACTGCTTCTGCGCAGAGCTTATAGACGAGCGGACGAGACGACGGTGAGTTAAACAAGGTTTATGTACAGCATATATACAGAGGCGTTACAAATTCAGCACTGGGGCCGACAGTTTAGAGACGAGAAGAGCCGAGCTCTCTTCTCTGACACATAAGTCTACTGCTCGCGACGAGCCGCAGGGCTTTTTTTATATGCACCGGGAGGATTCTTTAGGTAACCAAAGGTGCAGCCAGAAGCGCCACTGGCCGTGACGTCAGAATTCTACAATGGAGTCGCCGCTGGGCCGCGTCATTCTCATCGAATCCGGAGCCGCTGCGCTGCACGTGGCTCCACCCAAGGACGAGTGACATCGCCACGCATTGCGTCAGACTCGCCAGACAGGAAGGCGCCGATTGCTTCGACGGGCTCGCTGTGCGTGCGCGACAGAAAGGCACTGCCGCGTGAGGACGCCGTTGAGTTGTTCGCGTCAGGCGGGCTCGCGTGCTGGCCTTGACACAGATTGCCTTTTTCAGAGGCATGGACGTTCGTTGTGGACTCGCAGGCATAACAGCGGCCTATTGAAGACGCGAGGTTTCCTGGAAGAGAAAATTCGGCGGAAGCGGATCGACAACAATGCTGGACTTTGAGTGAGTGACTCCTGAAAGAGTATCATTCGAACATTGTTCCAAGGACTTTGGACTCTATAAGTTTTTTGAACTAGTTTGCTCTTTAAGTGTCTTGGTTGTTTGATGCACGTGTTTGCATTGTAGCGCTTATTGTTGTTTGTGTCCGTTGTTTCGAGTGTAGCTGATTGTATTGGGTAGTCCGTTGTTAGATTGGTGAAATACTGTACTGAACAATTACTGAGTGTTCATAATTCTGTATCGTTTAATCTGCCATATTTGAGGATATAATTTTGTTTTTGTTTATCAACTCTCGGCTCTGACTCGTTCTTTGGACCACAGCCGGCGTCCACTGGCGTGCCAAGTAAGACTACTTCTAAATTGTCCGCGCTTTCGTGGTGCAGTTTGGGGGGCCGATACTTCGGCCCTTGGAATTAGCTTGGCGATCGCCTCCCTAATTAACGGGACCCATGATATTTATTCTAGGGTCCGCGATAAGGACCTTTTTGGTGCACAGTGAGTCCAAAGTAGTGAAAAGGGCCTCGCGTTGTTGATAATGCTATCGGAACGGTTTTTTTGTGTGTTGCTCAGTGTTCTCGTTAACAAGTGGGCAGAGTGTTTCGATAGACTGAGTTAGGCAGATATCTTGTGCACGTGGTGTGAACGGTTTATTGATTGATATGTGGGGATTAACGTCCCGAAACCACCATATGATTATGAGAAATGCCGTAGTGAAGGAATCCGGAAATTTCGACCACCTGGGGTTCTTTAATGTGCACCCGAATCTGAGTACACAGGCCTACAAAAGGTGTGAAGGGTAGGAAGTTGACGATGGCATCCGACCGCTGCCACCAGTTGTAAAGGGTATTGGGTCGATGGTACGTACGGCGGGTTTTCTTTAGGGTAGCTGGCTCCCCGCCGTCGTCCGCATATTTGATCTTCGCCAGTGAGGAGACGTGTTCGTAAGAGAGAAAGAACGAAGGTTTATTTACATGATAGTTGAAAGATGAAACTGTACAAAGATTCAGCTCATGATTCAGCGCATGATTCAGCCCTTAATTACAAAGTGATTCGGCTTTTATAGCCTGCCATCTCCTTACACGGAGGTCCGAAGAAGGCGGTGACCACTCTTGCCACAAATCATGTGACGAAGTCCCAGTGGTTCATCCACCAGAAAGGGTGCAGATATTGCACCATTCGGCTGGGCGAAAAGGTCTAATGGTAGCACGAGTTCACCACACAATGACGCACCCGACCCACGCCTTGAAGGCACCACAGGGCGAGGAGGTATATAAAGTCCAGAGAGGGGAAGTTGAGCTCCTCCGGGGAGATGGCCGCTGACCCGAATGTCAGCATCGGTCCATGGCTGCTTTCAACTACAGGCTTCTAGAACTCTCTCGAACATGGCAGCCCAAATGCTCAATCCCTGAGAACGACTTCTTCGACACGTTCCCACGCTTCCGGGCTGTCGTTGCGTTGCGATGGCCTCGCGTAGAGGACAAAAGCCGAGTCGAGAGGTTGACTTAATAAGATCAGCCACAGTGGCGCCGTCCCACGCTGTTCGAGCCCGTTCAACAAAAGGCTTGTCTCGTGAAGCATTCGTTGAGACCCGACTGCTACCTGGAACATCTACAGGAGAGTGTCTTGCAACTGGGCGCCGATGGGGTCAAAAGAATTCCTAGCAGACCGGCATACGCACAATAGCGTCTGCCCTGACGAATTGCTGGGCCAAACAAAACAGCGGCTCGAATTTTACTTGAGAGGCACCATGGATCTGGAGAAGTTTGTAGTTCTTGATGAGAAGATAGGTCTATCTGGCGCAGAACTACAGAAGTGGGTCAGCCGGAAGGAAAAAAAAGAAAAAGAAAGGGCAAGGAAGAAAAGGCAGCTGAGTTGGAGAGAGAGAGGTTGGCAGCCGAGAGGTTGAAAGAAGAAAGAAAGCGGCAATTGAAGTTGGAGCTGGATAGAGAAAGGCTGGCAGCTGAGAGGGCAAAAAAAGAAAGAGAGGCAAAAGAGCAACACCTGAAAGAAGAGAGGGGGAGATAGCTAAAAGGGAACCGCAGTGGCAGCACGAGATGCAACTCGAGCGGCTCCGTTTGCAACACCGAAGCGAAACTCCCGTCCAAGATAAAGTTTAAAGCCGCGAGCGGGAATATCATGGCTTTCGCTTGAACCCAAGCAAGCTGCTCGTAGCGTTTGACGAAAGAAAGGACGGCCTTGACGCGTACCTTCACCGATTTGAGACGATTTCAATGAGCCAGAATTGGCCAGAACATCAATGAGCAACTGCTTTGAGTACTTGCTTGAGTGGCGAAGCGCTCAGGGTGTACGGTAGGCTGGCGCCAACCGATGCAGCCAACTATACAAAGGTGAAGGCTGTTTTGCTGAAGAGATTTAGATTTACTGTAGAAGGCTTCCGGGACAGATTTCAGACAGGAAAACCCACTGATGGAAAGACGGCTACGCTGTACGCCACCCGACTTAACCATTATTTTGACAGATTGATCGAACTTTCAGGCACAGCACAAGATTACGATGAGCTTAGAAAGCTCCAAATTAGAGAGCCATTTCTTACCAGTTGTTCCCCAAGCCTGTCGCTGTACTTAAAAGAGAGGAGAGCTAAGTCACTTGAAGACATGCTTGAATTGGCTGACCAATTCTTGGAAGCGCAAGGTGGCACAAATCTGGCTAAGGTTAAGGAGAAATGTCCCGAAGATATGAAGAAATTGGCACCCGGACAAAAGTAGCGTGCACCGCAGAGTGTTCCACGATGTTTTCTGTGTAACCGAGTGGGTCATCGCGCTAACAGCTGTCGAACTAGCTTTACGAGCCCTACAGTTGTAAAATGTTTCAAATGTGGTCAGACCAGGCACAAGGCAGACGCATGTCGTAACGGAGCGAGTAAAACCCACCAAGTAGCCTGTATGCAGGTGTCACCAAAAGCTGATGATGATGACGTTACCGGTGGATTTGTGGAGTTCAAAATGCGAAGAAACTTCCTATCGTGGGTGCTTTAATGACAAAACAGTCAACCGTTGTTACGAAGGGAATGCCAACGCTGCCTGGACAAGTTGCGGGCAAGAAGGTTACAGTGTTAAGAGACACCGGTAGCTCCACTGTTATTGTGTGGAGAAACTTGGTGCGGGGAAGCGAATTAACAGGCAAAACTAAACCGGTTTGCCTAATTGACAGTACTGTTCGGATGCTTCACGAAGCAGAGATTGAGGTTGAAAACCCTTACCATAGCGGGAAGGGCCCACCACCCTGTACGACCTCATCATCGGAAACATCGACGAGGCGCGAAGGCCGAGCGATCCCGAACGTTTGGGGGAAGACCTGAAGAAGGAGCCTTCACCGACACAGGGACCGCGGGAGACAGTGGAGGAGCATCCCGCGACGGATTTCACCCGAGCTCAAGGTGTAGCCCGGGTACAAAATACAGTGAATCGGGAGATGATCTTGTTGAATGAGAGAACGTGCCGTGTAGCTGGAATCGTGGCGGAACGACCACAACTGATTTACAGTAAAAAGATGACTGAGTCGGCCAGTCAGGCCCGTGACGTGAACGAGCTGGTAAATAACAGGACAAGATCGGTTGAACGTTATGACTCGTTAGTGGCGTCGAAAGTGTCAACGATAGCTGAGACATTGCCTCAGATATCCTGGTTCGAAACAGCTCGCCCGACTAGAAAGAATAAGAAATCCATCCAACACCGCAAGCAGTGGCATAGAGCAGCACGATAGGTGCACAGAATGGGAGATTGGGTTGGATTTCCATGCGTGTGGCAGTGTTGAGTGCAATATGCTGTGTTAATTATTCTTGTTATTCTGTGTCACAAGTGCCAATGTTTGTTGCGATGACGTGATTTTATCGATATGATTGTAGAATTGTTGTAAAGACCAACATTTGTACGTCTGAGTTGTTTGAGATGTGTGATGGAGTGTTGTACTCAAGTGCTTGTGTTTATATTTCACGTGTTGTGGAATTTAATTGCAATGGAAATTGTATTGAGTGTTCTGCTGTGATTGTGACGCGCCATGAGCGATGGTCTGTGTTACGCACTTTTTATTGTGTGGGGACTGTTCGCGCTCATTTGTGTCGTTTTGAATATTCTGTGATAATATTTTTAAGGGGGGGGGGCAGTATCACAAACGAGCGCTCAGAAAAGAGCTCACCGCCGAATTCTGGCGACAGTGCCGATACCAAGTGACAGTGCCGATACCAAGCGCTAGAGAGACGCCTCAAGGTCAACGCTAAAGAAGAAGACAAGCATCCAGACCCTCCGGGCGCGCCGTCTCTGCCCCTCGGAAGCGCAGTTTCGCCAACCAACCTCCTCACATCGGCCGCCGAGCAAGCCTTGGAAAGATCTGAAAGGAAAGGGGCGTGATCATGTAGAGTTGCGTCACGAGTCGTGGACGGTCCTCGAAAAGTCTCGCTCTTTCCCCATCCTTGGCTGTGCATCGCGCCGACGAAACGTTTAGAATTTTCTTGAATCTAGCGCGGAAGGTCTCTAAGCGAGCAGCGGAGAAGGGAGATCAGGAGATGAAGAGAATTTGCGCCAGTGTGCGTAGATAAGAGAGAAAGGAAGTTTACGCCAGTGTGCGTAGGCAAGAGATGAAAGTTTTGCGCAAGTCTGCGTAGGGTCCTTCCGCCATGTCCGCGAAGGCTTTTGTCATCAGGGACAAAGCAGGTAATGAAGAGTTTCCATCTGAGGAGTGAAGGCTTGTGTTACAAGTAAAAGAGTGTGTCTACCGCCAGCGAGCGAAGATGCGTTGTAGTAGCTGCGCGTGGGAAGCCGACGTGTTTCTGGAGAAGAAGTTTGGTGCTTGGCGAGCGGCCAATTGAAGACGCGAGGTTTCCTGGAAGAGAAACTTCGGGGGCGACGGAACGACAACAACGCTGGACTTTGAGTGAGTGATTCTCGGAAGAGTATCATCCAGACTTTTGTTCCAAGAACTTCGGACTGAATAGGTTTTCCATCTCTTTAGTCTTTGAGTGTCTTGGTTGTTCAATGCATGCGACTGCATTGTGGTGCGTATTGTTGTCTGTGTCCATTGTTGCGAGTGTGGCTGATTGTACTGTGTAGTGCGTTGTTTGATTGGTGACATATTGTATGCAGCTATTGTGGAGTGTGCATTCTTGTGTATTGTTTTCGATCTGCCATAATTGAGAATATAATTTTGTTTGTTTATCAACTCTCGGCTCTGACTTGTTCTTTGGGCCACAGCCGGCGTCCGCTGGCGTGCCAAAAGGGACCACTTCTAAATTGTCCACGCTTTCGTGGTGCGGTTCGGGGGGCCGATACTTCGGCCCTTGGAATTAGCCCGGCGATCGCCTCCCTAATTAATGGGACCTGTGTGACAATTAATATGGCGTCCCCGACAGGACTTTTTGGTGCACAGTGTGTCCAAAGTAGTGAGAAAGAGCCTCGAATTGTTGATAGTGCTATCGGAACGATTTTGTGTGTTGCTCTGTGTTCTCGTTAACGAGTGCAGGGGAGTGTTCCGATAGACCGATTTAGGCAGATACTTTTTACACGCGGCAAGACTTTATTTGCGAGACACCATGGATCTCGAAAAGTTAGTTGCTCTTGGTGAGAAGATGGTTCTTTCTGGCGCCGAACTGCGGAAATGGGTAAGCCAGAAGGAGAAAGAGGCGATGGAGAGAGAGAGGTTGGCAGCTGAGAGAGCCAAGGAAGTAAAAGCAGCTCAGTTGGAATGAGAGAGGTTGGCAGCTGAAATGGTGAAAGAAGAAAGAGAGGCAAAGGAGCGACAGTTGAGAGAAGAAAGAGAGCAGCAATTGAAGTTGGAGTTGGGGAGAGAAAAGCTGGCAGCTAAGCGGCGAAAGAAGAAAGAGAGGCAAAGGAGCAACAGCTGAAAGAAAAAAGAGAGCAGCAATTGAACTTGGAGCTGGAGAGAGAAAAGTTGGCAGCCGAAAGGGCGAGAGAAGAAAGAGAGCAGCAATTGAAGTTGCAGCTGGAGAGAGAAATACTGGCAGCTGAGAGGGCGAAAGAAGAAAGAGAGGAAAGATAACGGCAGTGACAGCATGAGATAGAACTCGAGCGGCTCCGTTTGCAACAGCGAAGTGAAACTCCGGTCCAAGCTAGAGTCTAAAGCAGCGAACGGGAGGACCACGGCTTCCGCTTGAACCCAAGCAAGCTGCTCGTAGCGTTTGATGAAAGAAAGGACGACCTTGACGCGTACCTTCACAGATTTGAGACGATTGCTAGGAGCCAGAATTGGCTGGAACACCAATGGGCAACTGCTTTGAGTACTTGCTTGAGTGGTGAAGCGCTCAGTGTGTACGGTAGGCTGACGCCGACCGATGCAGCCAACTATGCAAAGGTGAAAACTGCTTTACTGAAGCGATTTAGATTTGCTGTGGAAGGATTCCGGGACAGATTTCGGACAGGAAAGCCAGCTGATGGTGAGACGGCTACGCAGTATGCCGCCCGACTTAGCCATCATTTCGACAGATGGATTGAACTTTCAGGGACAGCGCAGGAGTACGATGAGCTTAGAGAGCTCCTTATTAGAGAGCAATTCTTTACTAGTTGCCACCCAAGGCTGTCGCTGTACTTGAAAGAGAGGAAGGCTGAGTCACTTGAAGGAATGCTGGAATTGGCTGATCAATTCTTGGAAGCTCAAGGTGGAACTAATTTGGCCAAGGTCAAGAAGGAGTCTCTCGAAGACTCGAAAAATTCGGCACCCGAACAAAAAAAAGCGTGCACCGGAGAGGGTTCCGCGATGTTTTCTGTGTAACCGAGTGCGTCATCGCGCGAGCAACTGTCGTACTAACTTTACAAGCTCTATGGTAGTAAAATGTTTCAAGTGTGGTCAGACTGGGCACAAAGCAGACGCATGTCGTAACGGAGCGAGTCAAACTCACCAGGTATCCTGTGTGCTAGCAGCACCGAAATCAGATGGTGATGCCATCACCGACGGATTTGTAGAGTTGAAAATGGGGAGAAAATTCCTATTGTGGGTGCTGTAATGTCAAAACAGCCAACCGGTGTTACGAAGGGAATACCAACGCTGCCTGGAAAAGTTGCGGGCAAGAAGGTTACGGTGTTAAGAGATACCGGAAGCTCCACTGTTATCGTGCTGAGAAATTTGGTACGAAAAAGTGAGTTAACAGGCAACACGAAACCAGTTTGCCTAATTGACCGTACGGTCCGGATGCTTCTCGAAGCAGAAATTGAGGTTGAAACCCCGTACTTCAGCGGGAAGGCTACTGCTTTATGCATGACGAACCCCCTGTACGACCTCGTCATCGGAAACATCGACGGGGCGCGAGGGCCGAATGATCCAGAATGTTTAGGAGAAGACCCTAAGATAGAGCCCTCGCCAACTCAGGGACCGCGAGATACAGCGGTGAAAAATCCCGTGAAGGATCTCACTCGAGCCCAAGGTGAAGCCTGGGCGCAAGAGACAGCGAATGAGAAGATGATCGTGTTGAATGAGTTCACGTGCTGGGCAGCTGGACTTGCATCGGCACGACCTCAACCGACCGACAGTGTAAAGGTGACGGAGTCGGCCAGCGAGGCCCCATGTCATGACATGAACAAGCGGATGAATAACCGGGCAGGATCGGTTGAGCGTCATGACCCCTTAGCTGTGTCGGAAGTGACAACGATGGCTGAGACGCCGCCTCAGATACCGTCGTTGGTAAGGGCTCGCCGGAATGAACGAGGAAAAACAAGAAGAGGTCGAGCGAGCACCGCAAGAAAGGGCGCAAGCGCCGCTCAAGGTACACAGGATAGGTGCTAAGGTCGAATCAGAACGTGTTGTGCAGTGCTGAGTGCCATATGTTGTGTTAATGTTGTGTTATCCTGTGTCACAACTGTATGTCGAGCGAGTCAAAATGTTTGTTACGGTGATGTGATTGTACAATCGTTGTAATGAGAGAACTTTGTACATTTGTGTTGTCTGGAATATGTGATGGAGTGTTGTAGTCAAGTACCGGTGGTTATATTTCATGTGTTGTGAGATTAATATGTAATGTACCATTGTATTGAGTGATCCATTGTGATTGTGACGTGTCATGAGTGACGGACTATGTTACAGTCTTTAAGTGTGTGGGGACTGTTCGCGCTCGTTTGTGTGGTTTTGAATATTATGAGATAATATTCTTAAAGTGGGGGCAGTGTCACAGACCGAGCGCTCCAAAAGGGCGCCGCCCAATTCTCGCGACAAAACGCCGGAGTGACGCCGCCAGGTCGACGATAAAAAAAGAAAACAAACATCTAAAGACTCCCCGGGCACGCGACTCTCTCCATCGGAAGCGTGGGTTCGCCGACGAACCTCCTCTCAGCGGCGGCCGAGCAAGCACTCGAAATTTCTAGATGGAAAGGGCGTGGTGATGCCGGGTTGAGTCATCCGTCGCGGACGGCCCTCGTATCGTCTCGACCTTTCCCCCAGCCTTCGCTGCGCATCACGCTGACGAAATGATGAGAACTTTCTGGAATCTCGCGCAGAAGGTATTTAACCGAGCAGTGGAGATGGGAGATCAGGAGAAGACGGAAGTTAGTGCCAGAGCGCGTAGGGATTCCGCTGTGTAGTCGGCGAAGGTTTTGCCCGTAGAGACAAAGCAGAAAAAGATGATTTCCACCTGAGGGGCGACGACTCGAGCTACAGGCAAGATTGTGTGTCTACCGCTATCGAGCGAAGACGCGTGGCAACAGCTGCGTGTGTGAAGTCGACGTGTTTCCGGCGAAAAAGTTTGGTGCTTGGCGAGCGGCCAATTGAAGACGCGAGGTTTCCTGGAAGAGAAACTTCGGGGGCGACGGAACGACAACAACGCTGGACTTTGAGTGAGTGATTCTCGGAAGAGTGTCATCTAGACTTTTGTTCCAAGAACTTCGGAGTGAATAGGTTTTCTATCTTTTTAGTCTTTAAGTGTCTTGGTTGTTCAATGCATGCGACTACATTGTAGTGCGTATTGTTGTCTGTGTCCGTTGTTCGAGTGTGGCTGATTGTACGGTGTAGTACGTTGTTTGATTGGTGACATATTGTATGCAACTATTGTGGAGTGTGCATTCTTGTGTATTGTTTTCGATCTGCAATCATTGAGAATATAAGTTCGTTTGTTTATCAACTCTCGGCTCTGACTTGTTCTTTGGGCCACAGCCGGCGTCCGCTGGCGTGCCAAAAGGGACCACTTCTAAATTGTCCACGCTTTCGTGGTGCGGTTCGGGGGGGCCGATACTTCGGCCCTTGGAATTAGCCCGGCGATCGCCTCCCGAATTAACTGGACCCGTGACACCACATCTTTTTAATGCTGGCATTGGCAACAGTGACCCTGCGTTCCAGTGTTGACTATCTGATTTCTCGCATATATTTAGCGCCACTTCATAATGTTTCACTGAATAAAAAATTACAACAGAGTTCGTTGCATAGCATTGTTTCCCAGTTACGTGAGATATGCCTTTTTTGCGGGCAGTAGCGGATGGCGAAATGTATGCCACGAAATGATCTTCATTTGGTATTGCAAAGCGCCAGTACTGTGAAAGCAACCAAGTAGTTCTTATAAAGCATTATAAATAACACTCCGAAAATGCAGGAAAATATTAGTTGGCCTCAAGCGGCTCGGCCCCCTGAAAGCTTCGCAGTGCTTGCGGAGCACAAGGATTTAACGCAAATGCACCCACTCTCACAGCAGCGCACCATGCGGGCGCCGCCGGCAGTCATCAGCTGCGGGGCCATCTCCTAGCCCGCGCTCAGCAAACTAGGCAGTATATTTCTAGACACTGTAGTTTCGCCCACTTGACCACTTCGGTGACGTCACCAAAACGTCATGGCTGTCGCGGCACTCTTTTTTTTTATTCGCAGTCCCTTTCAGGTCAAGAGAAGCCGGGACGAAATGAAAAAACTGTGATCACGGGCGGCTGAAGAGGTGGCATGAAGTGTCCGAAAAAGCCTTGAATGTGAAGATTCCTTCTTCCGTGGAACATACGGAAAGTCGGCAAAAAGCACGTTCCGTGCCAGATCCGTCGTCATCGAGGTTTTCGCGTGCTGGAAGGTGTTTGCAATTTGTTTCGCGTTGGTCTTCCGAGTACACAAACATGTGGAGGTCACTTCGGTGGTAAAGCGGCTTGTGCTTCTTGTTTTGTGAACTCTCATCGCTGTGAGATAGCCGGCCAGTGCCGGGGTGACCCATATTGAGACTTCTTATTCGCAACGTTTAGCGTAAGCTAACGACTACATGCGCTGCTTCCAATTTGTACGGACAAGCGCGTCCTATTACATGCTGCTTATATATGTGAACATCTTCTACCGATATCTGTCTGGCTGGGTGAACTTTCATACTAATAACATAAACTCTTTAGCCAAGTCATAGTCCAAAGATAAAACATAAATACTGTAAACTGACCCGACGTTTCGGCTCCAAAGCTTGCGATTTTTCTTGCTGGTGTCGCCCTCTCCATCGTACTTCTTTCCACCCTTGTTCTTGCTTAGGTGTTTTTTCAACTAGTTCCGTAGACCATGGACGTAATATACACTTGTTAAAGTTCCAGTGCTTATGTAAGCAAAATACGTTGGGGTGTTTTGTGGTGAAATGGTGCAGAAGTGTTTCTACGCGTTCGTTTTCTTGCCTGTTATTTAATGTGGCAACAAGCTATAGCGGTGGACGTCTTACTGCGTCGATGCTGCAAAACATTCGCGCATGTTCGATTAGTTTGGCCTGGAAAGACAGTGCGAGTGCATTGTGCACTGCCTTGTTGAACTCTCATCTTTATCAGCAAACTGTCCTGTGCATGCCTTGATCCCCGTGTAGATGCTTGTTTTCGTTGTTAATATGAAGTCTTGGTAGTCTTGGCTGCGTCAGCGTTTATTTGAGGAAAGACCTCGCAAAACGAACGGGCAGAGCCAGTACACAGACGATGACGATGATGATGACCCAGAGTGGCAATGAGGACAAAGAGACAAGCGGATGATGGTGATTGTGATCATGCAGGAATGAGGACGATGTAAGTAACAAATGCCCACACTAATTCCCCCCACTTGGAAGCGGACACCCTGGCTGCCGTAAGTCAAAGTGACGTGGAACGTCGCGTGAAAGGTTTCATGCGACAAACGTGGACAATATTTGTGCTGCGGTCGAGGCGGTCTGTTGGGGCGACGAGTGGTGTCACACTATAATTAACCGGCGAAGTCTGTTCTAAAACAATGTATGGCCCAATGAAGCGCGGTTGGAATTTGTCACAGAGACCAGGAGTGCGAATAGGTGTCAAAAGCAGCACCTCGTCACCAGGTTGGAAAGACACAACGTGGTGGGCTTCGTCATAGATGATCTTCCGCTCATGCTGTCTCGCTTCTGTATTGATGCAAGCCTGATGGCGAGACTGGGCCAGGCGGGAAATGTATTCTTCGCTAGAAGACTGACATGAATTCCCATGGCTGTTAAAGAAGGAGACGTCGAGAAAGGTAGTCAGGGTGCGTCCGTACACGATGTAAAACGGTGAGTAGCAAGTTGTTCTCTGAACGGCGGTGTTGTAAGCGAATGTCAAGAATGGTAAAAGAATATCCCAGTTTTTGTGGTCGGGTTGGACGTAAATGGTTATCATGTCAGCAAGTGTTCAGTGAAATCTTTCTGTGAGACCATTTGTCTGAGGGTGGTAGCTTGAAGCTGTCTTGTGAGTAGTTCCAGAAGTGCGCAGTACTTCATTTACCATTTGTGACAGGAACACTTTGCCGCGGTCACTAAGCCGTACACGAGGAGCCCCATGACGCAGTATTATTGCGTGAAGAATGAAGTTTGCAACTTGCACAGCTGAGCCTGTAATAACTGAGGAAGTCTCAGCGTAGCGTGTCAGGTGGTCCACGGCGGTCACTATCCATCGTTTGCCAGGAGATGTGACGGGGAGAGGCTTGTAAAGTCAACACCTACAACCTCTAACGGCATTGAAGGGCACGGGAGTGGCTGTAGAGGTCCAGCAGGTGCCGACGTGGGGAGTTTACGACGCTGGCATGGGTACCAGGAGCCGACGTACCGCGCTACACTAGAAGAAAGGCCAGGCCAGTAATAACGACATCGAATGCGGTCAAGAGTTTTTTTTAAACCAAGATGACCAGCAGTCAAGTCGTCGTGGAAGGCTTCGAGCACCTGAAGTCGAAGAGAGCGTGGCAGTACAGGGACCCAGCGCTGACCGTCAGGGTGGTAGATGCGGCGGTAGAGAACACCATTGTCTAGCTTAAAGTGCAGGAGTTGACGACGGAGTCGCGCGTTGGGTGGATGAGAAACTCCCGAAAGGTGGTCCAGCATGCGCCTGCAGTATGAATGGGACCGCTGGTGGGAGATAAATGTTGGCTCGTCGTCCGAAGAGGGTTGCCTTATTGATGCGAGCGTATGGACTTTGGTAGATGTGGCGGTTGAGTTCTCACCAACGCTGATATGGGTAGTTGGAAGCGGGCAACGAGCTAAAGCGTCGGTGTTTTGATGTTTTCTGGCGGACTTGTAAGTTATGTCAAAGTCGTACTCCTGCAAGCGTAGTATCCACCGACTCAAGCGTCCGGACAAGTTCTTCAGTGTAGAAAGCCAGCATAAGGCATGGTGGTCCGTAACGATTGTGAAGTGACGGCCGGGAAGATAGGGACGGAACGTCTGGACCGACCAAACCACAGCCAAACACTCTTGCTCAGTTATAGTGTAGTTCTTTTCGGTAAGGGTGAGTACGCGACTGGCATATGCAACAACTTTCTCTAGGGAAGACTTGTCGCGTTGTAGAAGAACGGCTTCTATACCAAGGCCGCTAGCGTCGGTATGGAGGATAGTCGGTGTGGCTTCGTCAAAGTGGCAGAGCAGAGGTTCAGACGTGAGTGCTCGCTTCAACAGGTCGAATGCCGTTTGACATTCTTGAGACCACAGAAAGGGGACGTTGGAAGCAAGTAGTTGGTGTAATGGAGCAGCAATAGAAGCGAAGTTCTGGATAAACCGGCGGAAATAGGAGGCAAGGCCAAGGAAACTGCGAAGCTCCTTTGGTTTTTCGGGACGCGGAAAGTGAAGGACTGCAGAAATTTTGTCAGGGTCGGGCCGGATGCCATCTTTGCTAACGACGTGTCCAAAGACCTTGATAGATTTGCTGGCGAAAGAGCATTTTTTAGTGTTTATTTGAAGCCCAGCGCCGGCAAGGCACGTCAAAACTTGATCCAATCATTCTAGGTGCTCAGGAAACGTTGACGAAAAAATAATAATTTCGTCCAGGTAGCAAAGGCAACTTTTCCATTTCAGACCGTGCAGCACGGTATCTATCATGCGCTCAAAAGTCGAGGGTGTGTTGCAGATCCCGAAAGGCATCACGTTGAATTCATATAGCCCGTCGGGGGTTGCAAACGCCGTTTTCTCCTTATCGTCTTCATGCATGGGAATCTGCCAGTACCCATAACGCAAGTCGATACTTGAAAAGAATTCCGCGCCATGTAGGGAATCAAGGGCGTCGTCAATGCGTGGCATAGGGTACACGTCCTTTCGTGTGATCTTATTGAGCGCCCGGTAGTCCACGCAAAAACGCACAGAGCCGTCCTTTTTGCGGACCAAAACAATAGGAGACGACCAAGGGCTAGATGAGGGACGGATGACTTCCCGTTTAGGCATGTCCGCAACGTTTTCTTCTATAATTTTTCTTCCAGTTAGAGACACGCGGTAGGGTCGGCGGTGTACGATAGGTGTCCCAACAGTTTGAATTCGATGTGCTGTAGTATTAGTGCGGCCCAGCTTAGGCGAGCAAATATCGAAAGAATTTGCATGTTTCTGTAACAATGCGAGCAGCTGCTGCCTCTGTGAATATGTCGATTCGCTGCTCATAGCGATGGTAAAGGTGGAGCAAGCAACATGCTCACTGAGGGAAGGGTCTTTGGATGCGATGGCCTGAAATGGCGTGACAAATGCAGGCTTGAGGTTGGCAACACGAGCCACAGTAGTGCCCTGTGGCAGAAAGATCTTCTCCGGTGCAGAGTTGACAGTGGTGACAAGTGCAGAGCCATTGCAAAAACGAACGACACCGGACGGAAGAACTATACCTTTACGAACGCAAAGTGGTGACGGTGAGACCAATAAATCACCGTGATAGATGTCGTTGGACGTAATGCTGACAATTTGCTCTTGTAGTGGTGGCAGTTCAATGTCTTTCGCAGCGACCAGACAAAGTGGCTTCTGATTATCGTCGTCAAGCATGTAGTCGGTGTAAGCGAGGTGAACGACACGTTGTCCACAACAAATCGCCGCGGAAGCAGATGATAGAAAATCCCCCCCCCCCTAAAATTAGCCGGTGAGAGCAGCGGGACAGGACAGCTGACTGGACATGATGGCGGATGCAGTCAATGAAAACACGCACAGTACAAAACGCGGAAGGGCGAATGACGTTTCCCTGGGCAGCAACTAACGTGGGGCCATCGTAAGGCGTCAATACACAAATCAGCACGTATCACAGACAATGTTGCACCTGTGTCCACCATAGCATCGACTCGCACTCCTTCCATTTCCACAGAAACCATGATGTTACACGGGCCTGATGGAAGAATTTCAGTTCTAATTCCGAATGCAGTTTTTCCTCCACAAACTGCATCACTTAGTTTTCCGAATGAATATCAGAGGAGAATGAAGCGGGCCAAAGTGGAGAAGTGGAACGGCGGAAGGGCGAAGGCGAGCGGCGTCTCGTGTTTCGGCTGTTTCGTGGTGCAGTCGATGCCGCAGGAGATGGAGACCGGTGCGGGGGAGACGAATAACGCCGGCCTTGATAAGACGCCCCAGTGTACAAATCCCGTTCGCGCACGTCGTTCCGATGCTCATCTTGCTGGCGCTTTCGGCAGAAACGAGATATGTGGCCGCAATAGCCACAATAGTAGCATACAGGGCGAGATGAGCGCCACAGTGGGGAATATAAAGCATTCGGGGCTCCTGGAGATAGCGCGGTCAGGTGGGTCGAAGGGTCAGCGGGCACGGAATGGTAATTCACCGGGGGAGCGGCAGCAACTGACGCGTAGGCACGGCAGCAACTGACGCGTAGGCACGGCAGCAACTTGAGGGTACGTGGATATAGGGCGAGAAGCAGGTGGCTGTACGGGCGCAGAGCCAGTCAGGGATGTAAGTTCCTCCCTGATGATGTCACGTAAGGGTACTCCCGAAGGCTGTGTAGGACGCGGTGTAGGAGGTATGAAGCCTATGGACCGCAATTCTTCGCGTATAATGTCCCGGATGAGGTCACGCGGATGGCCATGTGACGTGGAGTGGTGGTCGCCAATGTCCGGTTGGAGGCGAACGCAGTCCAGCACTTGCGGCGGTGCGTGGTTGATGACATCAGCGCTGGCAGGCTCGGTCTGAGACATGCTGCCTGACTGTGGGCACAGGCGGCGGTCTGAATGAAGCTTCAGGGGGTATAGCGGGCTGCAGGAGGTCAGAGGGCCGAAAATCCACCTCCACCACGTATGAAGTCTAGGTAGTCTTGGCTGCGTCAGCGTTTATTTGAGGAAAAACCTCGCAAAACGAACGAGCAGAGCCAGTACACAGACGATGACGATGATGATGACCCAGAGTGGCAATGAGGACAAAGAGACAAGCGGATAATGGTGATTGTGATCATGCAGGGGTGAGGACGATGTAAGTAACAAATGCCCACATTATCTCTTTGGTCTTTTTCCCATTTCACAGTATGGGCGCACGAATGGTTTGAATCGCGAAGACAGAAGCAGACCGTTCTCTGTGTACGTTTTCTTGACTCATGCTCGCGTTATGGTGCCCGTAACAGCCTACTCGCTTCCTCGATTTATTTGATTGATATGTGGGGTTTGACGTGCCAAAACCATCATATGATTGTTAAAGACGCCGTAGTGGAGGGCTCCGGAAATTTCGGATGAGGGTTCAACAAGACAGCGCACGATGCATTCGCACTTTCTTTCCAGGCCAAACTAATCGAACACGCGCGAATGTTTTGCAGCATCAGCACGTCGTGACCGGCAAGTAAACGAGCGGCATAATAACGTTTTTGCATAATTTCACCACAAAACACCCCAAAATATATTGCTTACATAAGCAGCATGTAATCGTACGCGCTTCATCGTACAAATTGGAAGGAGTGGATGCAGTCATTTGCTAACTGCAAACACGGAGCATTACAGCACTGGCCGGCTGTCTCAGAGCAAGGAGAGCTCCCAAAACAAGAAGCGCGAACCGCCTTGCCGCCCAAGTGGCCTCCACGTGTTTCTGCGCACAGAAGACTGACATGAAACAAATTGCAAACTCCTCTTAGCACGCGAAAACCTCGATGACGACGGATCTGGCATGGAACGTGCTTTTTGCCGACTTTCTTTTGTTCAACTTCACAGGAGGAAGGCATCATCTTGCGATCATATATCCAATGCTTCTTAAACACTTCTCACCATCTCTTCAGCCATGATACTATCGCTTTTATCACAGTTTTTTTCATAGTTTTTTCTACATGGAGGAAGGAATAAACTGTTTTTTTTCATAAAGTGTTTTTTTCGCCTCGCCCCGGCCTCTCTCGACTTCAAACATACTGCGAATGGTAACAGAAAAAAAAGCCCGCGGCAGCCGTGACGTTTGGTGCCGTCTACGAATTCGTCAATTGGGTGAACCGATTCGACCTGCAAAAAAAAACGTCCCATGGTCGGAAGTCGACCGAGATTGCTTGGGATTGGTTAGAAGAGGAAAAATGCACCTAGTTTCTAAAATTGTTCTCACCAGGTTAATATGGCAGTCTGGAATACAAGCTCAAAAGCATAATACTTGTAGGTAAATTGAATAACTTACGTATTATTGTCATTTAATTTCTTTATTTTAGGTTTTGAATTTCATTGCTTACTTAAAACATGATTTGATTGATATGTGGAGTTTAACGTCCCAAAACCACCATATGATTATGAGAGACGCCGTAGTGGAGGGCTCCGGAAATTTTGACCACCTGGGGTTCTTTAACGTGCACCCAAATCTGAGCACACGGGCCTACAACATTTCCGCCTCCATCGGAAATGCAGCCGCCGCAGCCGGGATTCGAACCCGCGACCTGCGGGTCAGTAGCCGAGTACCTTAGCCACTAGACCACCGCAGCGGGGCTGCTTACTTAAAACAACATTTAACAGTTTCAACGTTGCATTCTTGCCCAATTCCCCAAAATGGATACGTACCACTTAACTCGGGAAACAAACAAACAAATCTGCAGCCTGGTAGGGAGCACGGTGCAGTGCCTGTCGGCGTTGCACACCGGACAAAGGGCCTCGCATCAGGACTTGTTCCGCGTGAACGCTTTCCACATTCCTGGGCCAGCGACTGTGCCTTGGTTAGTTGTGTTCGGGGCCTGGGAGGAGCTAGCAGTGCCGTATTAGTCAACCTGGAATCTTTCCCACTGGAGGAATCTGCGTGAGGAGTTCCAGGTCAATGAACTGAGCCAGTGTTGCCGTATTGTTTCTACCTGTGCAACAAGGTGTGCGTGCCCTTGCGCTTTCCTAGAAGGAGGTTTGACTGCCTGTTTGGAGGTGGAGTGGAGGAGGACAATCCTATTGGAGGGACCTGGACTCAATTGTCTTCCCTCGCAGGGAATCTAGGGAAGACAAAGTGTATATATTGTTACGAGTAACTTATTTATTACAACATATGCGATCCACCGAGCTCGGCGAGCAATATGGCGCCAATTCATCAACAACCAGCAACCGACGTCGTCTTTCTCTTTCACGCAGCAAGGCTGTGGCGGCTGTTGTGTATCATAACCCCCCGCTGGTAGAAGCACAGTCTCGGTGCTTGAGCTACTCGCATGCCGTGGAAGGAGGATGATAAAGCTTGAGTCGAGCTATGTGCAGGATGTCCCTCGAAGCTGACGATGATGACGTTGAATCGGCTGGAACGATCTCATATGTAACGCCGGTCACCTGACGAACGACGCGCATTGGTTCAGTATAGCGTGACAGCAGTTTTTGAGAAAGACCTACCCGCCAAGTGGGGGACCAGAGAAGGACAAGTGAACCCGGTGAAAAGATCACGTTTCGATTATAGGAATCGTAGAGCTGTCTCTGGTGCTCCTGTGAGGCCTCTAGACGGCTGCGGGCGAGTTGGCGTGCGTGGTAGGCTCGCGCGATGGCTTCGCCGGAATATTCAGTGACCGAAGGCAGCAAAGTGTCAAAGGGTAGGACGGGCTCTCGGAGGAAGACTTCGTGCACCGCGGCAGCATTATGCTCGAAGGAAAGCTGTACGCACGGACCATTTTTCGCCGTTCCGCCCAAAGGACCAGTCTTGGCGTGTCGGAGGGGGAGACGCGGGCCGCGGGGGCAACGCTTGGTCTCCTTTCCTCCTCCTTCCTTGTGGCGTCCGGCGACTTACTGGCAGCCGAGACCATGGGAGGGGCAGCGAAAGGCCGTAGGGTGCCGAAAGGCGGTCCCTGTAGCCTCCGCTTGCGACGTCAATCACGATACCTGTGCGCGCGAGAAAGTCGCGACCGAGAATCACAGGCACGGAAAGATCAGGCAGATGCACAAAGCGCTGTTGGCGTGCGCGATTCTCCCAACGCACAACCAACCGCGCAGCGCCGCACGAGGTGGTGGTACCGCTAGAGAGGCGGAAGGCAGTGTCGCAAGCTCGAGTGCGGACAGAGCGGTCGCGCAATTGAGCCCTAACCTCTTCGCCGAACAGCGAGATTGAAGCCCCGCTATCCAGCAACGCCGCAAACTCTCGACCAGCGATCGTAAGGGCGATGAAAGGCGCCGGCGTGGCTGGAATGTCATGTTCAGCGCAGCACGCCATCGGTTCAAGAGATTGTGTCACACCCCCGTGCTCTTTTACTGCTGCAGCCGCCGGCAAGGGGGAGCTCACCGACGGCTCACCCCGTTTCCCAACGGGTGAGCAGGCCCTTGTGTCGGTTGGGGCGCGTTGCACTCACGCGCGGTCTGACCATGCTCACGGCAACGAAAGCAGACTACGCCTTTTCCTCCAACAGGGAGGCATTTTGGCGATTCTTTAGAGCTACGAGGTGTCCGTTCGCTAGCCGCAGTGGGGGCTCCGCGATCGGATATCCCCTCGTGCGCTGGAGCAGGGGGTTTCCATTCTTGTTCACGCTGCCGGGCAACGGTGGCCGCCCGGGCGTACGAGTAGGGGTCCAGAGCGCAGTCCGACACGTAGAGCGCGTCTCGGTCTCTCGCGGCAGAGGCCACTTCATGGTTTGGGGAACCCCAGTGTCACGAGTCACGACCAGCCCACGCGCAACGAGGCTCGAGAGACGCGGACGGCGGTGGCGGTGGGCGATAGGCTTGCGCCGCCAGAATGTCGCTCTGAATACGCTTCGCATCGGATGCCAGCTCGTTTAGGTCACGATAACGGGCGCTCCGAAGGTAAGCGGCGAAGGTTGGATGAGCCTGACGTATGGCTCGCTCAACTTTCTCGGCGTCTGATGCCGTAGGGTCGGCAAGGAGGTAGAGCTCCTGCGAAGCCCGAACGTACTCGAGAAGGGATTCGTCGGGATGCTGTGTGCGAAGCTCTAACTCGCGACGCATGTGGCGCTCGTATTCAGGAGGAAGGAATTCGCTACGGAAGAGCGCCCTAAACTCCTCCATCGAGCGAGCTTGGTGGCTGACGAGCCGGTACCACCTCGCCGCTTGGGTTGTCAGCGACATGGGCAAAACAGAGCCTAGCATAACGCTGTCGCTCAGCCGCGTAGCCTGCTGATAGCGGTGCAGCGATTCGACGTACTCTGTGGCACTGATGCGGTCCGAATGACCGCTGTACTCGGCAGAGGTACCCTTAAGCTACTCGGAACACTTGGCTGAGGGGACTCGGGGTCTCCCTTTAAAGCACAAGGCTGCGAACGCACCGCTTCCCACAGAACGCTTAGGAGCTGTGCCGCAGTTGCGTGCAGCGGTGACTGCACCGACGCGGGTGCGGCCGTAACAGGTGCTCGCGTCTTTTCCCCAACATGTGCGTGTGACCGAAAAGGGCCAGTACACGGCATGGAGGAGGGTGGGGTTCGCGCTCCGACTGGTGCTTGAGGCCTCACGCGACTGGCAAACGGGTCGACAGCGGAGCACGGTGGCCCACGTCCGTCGAAAGCGTCGCCCACGCGAGTCTCAGGCCAGCGAGTGTCGGTGAACGCGGCGACGTTGTCGGTTAAGCGAGCAGGCTCGCAAACGGCGTCGTCAACCCTTTGCGCTCGCGACCACGACGAGTCAGTAAGCGCGTTCCCGCCAACACCTGAGTGCCCCAGGTACGAAGGACTGAGTGCGGCGATTTGAGCTGTCAGCCGTGCTGCTGACGGGGAAAGGCCAGCGAGCGGAGACAGTGCCGGGGAAGGGGCCGTAAGCGCGTGAGTCTCGAACAGCTGATACAGCCAGTTACTGGTTTGGCTAGGACTGTGGTCATCGTTCAAGCGGCTCGCATCACTGTAGGGGGCCCCGAAAAGGGGATCTCTCCCGGTGAACGAAAGCAGAGGGTCGCCGAGAGGGCCGTACCCCGTGCTGTTGCAGCCGTCCGCCTCGAACGAGATCAAGTCCATCGCCACAGGATCGGACAGAAACGAGCGCCTCGAAGGGGTCTGCTCTGAAGCCATGCCAAAACCAAGTTGGGCGCCAGTTATGTGGAAATAGGTTTGCACAAGGCTTACCTACTAAGCACAACCGTGTAGAGATGCGACGTCCTCCACTGCCGCTGCGTGCGAAGACGCTGTGGCCGGGTTCGTCGATTTCTCCGGCACGGCGCAGAAACCACGCACGAGGCAGGATAACAACAACAACAACGGGTTTATTAACCCAAGATGCAGCACAGTGCGACACTCACGGGCTTGCAGGCCGTATAGGGAACTCCGCAAGACCGAGAAAGTACGCTTGCCAAGGGCGCGACGACTCCCGCACAAGGGTCGAAGTTGAACGCACGAACGAGAAGCCGCCTGCTAAGCAGAGCTATGGTGGCTAGATAGGGAGGTGGCACGAGCGCGGCGCGAAAGGCGATCCACCGTTCCATGACACCTAGCGGTGGCGCTGCGGCTCGTAGTAAGATGCCCCTCCGCCGCGGGCTTCAATCTACTGCGTACACAGCACTCATTTCATTATCGGCTGCTCGTTTTGGCATGAGCACGACAATACATCTAAGTTTTAAAAACCGCTCTGATGCGGTACAAGTATCCGATACTTGCGTTATGGTCCCTGTAATCTTATAATTTATTTCACTTCACTTACTTTTGGCTAAGAGTGTTTGCTTTTTGGAACCGGTAGCTTGTCGTCCTAGTGTGCGCTGTGCGACTGAAGTTCATAGCACCCGCACTCGCTAAACATATGGCTGGGCTAAGGTGTAAGACTATTGCCGAGATATTGCAAAAGTTTGCCACTGCTCGTCTCAAATGACACCGCTTTTATTCACAGCAGGCGGACTTCAGAGATTAACACTTATTTTGCATACAAGATTAATTTACAATAACATAGTGTGAGCGCTGACTATGTACTTCATCTTCATCTGTATGACCGAACCATTGTAGTGATCATCATCGTTTGTCACGCGGGCTGGCTCTCTGGCTCGTGCGTCTGGATTAAAAAAGAGAACCTGGTTGCTGCCGTACCGGACGTGGTCTCATAAATGGTGGAGCGTGCTTTGGTTCCCACGTCCTCCTGCTCTACCCGTCACCCCTAGAGCTCCGGTCTGGTCGACGGTTTTGCCCTCAAGCAACAGCGATGGCAGAACCCAACGCGTCCGCTGCTGCAACCGCTCCTTCTCAGCCACTTAGGCTTCACTACACCGTGAGTACCTCTCATCGAGACCCTCCGGTATTTTCCGGCCTTCGCAACGAAGACGTCGAAGAGTGACTGGACAGTTATGATCGAACCAGCGTTTGAAGTTATTGGGACGAGGCGCACAAACTGCGCTACGTTCCTTTTTACCTTGATGGCGTCGCTAAAACCTGGTATTACAACCATGAGAGCGACTTCTCCAATTGGTCGGCTTTCACGGGGCATCTTCGTCAGGTATTTGGCACGTCTGCAGGATGTTCTGTAGTAGCAAAACAGAAGCTCGCCACCCGCATCCAAGGGGACGACAAATCGTATACGTCCTACATTGAAGATATTCTGACTCTCTGTCGCCGAGCACAAAATGACATGACGGAGGCCAATCGCACCCGACATCTACTGAAAGGTATCTACTCTGTGGCCTTCAATGCTTTAATGATTCAGAATTCGACTACCTCCGGGACGTCATCACTACATGCCAATGCCTGGACGCGCTTCATTCCATGCGCCTTCCACACGCCTCCTGCGACGCTCGCTTTACCAAATAGCATGAATTGCGGGCCCTTATCCGCACAATTGTCAGAGAAGAACTTCACGGCTTTATTCCAAGCAACCCTACCGTTGCGTCTGTCCACACACCTCCTCCCAACCTGCGAGAGATAAACAAGGACGAACTGGCATCAATGACAAGCGCTGCACATGCCCCGTCTCCTGTGCGCTTCCCAGTGCCTTCGTACGCAGAAGTGGCATCGCGGGCCCCTGCACCAGTTCCAACCGCGCCCGCGGACGTCGGATGCGATCATGTGGCTGCGATGGCAACGCAAGCGCCAAGGCGCCACGCCACTATTCCACATGTCGTCCTCCCCGCCCCATCTGCTTCTATTATGGCATAAGGGGTCATATATCCCGTTTCTGCCGCCGCCGTCAGCAGAATGAACGACGTGGTTACTCAGCTTACGAGAGAGACTTTGTCCCGAGACCCGATGAATACGATCCCGCACCGTATCCATCCACCTTCCGTCAGTCACCCTCCCCTCCACGGTCTCATGCTGGGCCTCATCCTTCTCGTTCATATCGCCGCCGTTCTCCGTCACTGTTTCGGCGTACGTCATCACCCTTGCGTCCCGCTCCGATCTCTCTGGACTCGGAAAACTAGAAGGTGCAGTTTTTGGAGGGGAAACTGCTTGTCGTCGGAACGCTACAACTCCTTCGTCTCGTCCAGCTAATTTACTGCCTGTTTCTGTAGAAGGTGTGTTTGTTGACGCCCTTATAGACACTGGAGCCGCTATTTCGGTAATTGATCGTGAATTGTGTTTTCGCCTGCGTAAAGTGCAAACTCCTTATGCCGGTCCCATGTTATGCGGTGCTAATGACAGTCTTATTCGCCCGACCGGGTTGTGCACTGCTCGTATTCTCATCGATGGAATCCGTCATCACATACAATTGGCTGTGCTGTCTTCGTGCACTCATCAGATAATCTTAGGCTGGGACTTCTTGCAAGCGGCGTCTGCTGTAATTTCGTGTGGTCGGCCCCTCATTCGTATTACGGACACTGAGCTTTCTTCTGCTGCTGACCTTTCGTCGCCCAACCTTGTGACAGCAGCGGATTTCCTCCTGCCTCTCGGACGAGAACGTGTCCTTACGATCAAGCCGCGAGACATTCTAGGTGGTGACGCTGTGGTTGCTCCTTGCCTGCGCCGCGTTTTTCGAGGGATCACCATCGCATCTTGTTTAGTGCGATTCTCCCGTGGTTATGCAAGCATCACGGCCTGCAACACGACGCCAGAACCACTTTTTTTGTCTGAGGGGACCACTGTTGCCAGCATTACCGAAGAAGCACCACTTTGTGTCGTCACTGGTTCATCTGCATCGTCATTCTGAAAGTGTATACCAGCGGAAGATGCATTTCCTGCTCTCAAGGCCACTTTGTGTGAACATCTCAACCCAACGCAAACTGATGCCTTGCTAGCGTTATTAATGGAGCACAAAACTTGCTTTGACGTTTGTTCCGAAGGTCTGGGTCAAACAACAGTGACCGCCCATCGTATCGAAACCGACGGATCCCGTGTGATTCGCCACCGCCCTTACCGTGTGTCGGCTTCTGAACGCAAGCTTATAGAAGAACAAGTCAACGACATGCTCGCGCGCAACGTCATCGGGCCTTCGACAAGCGCATGGTCTTCTCCTGTCGTACTAGTGAAAAAAAAGGATGGCTCGGTACATTTTGCATTGATTACAGATCACTCAACAAAATCACTCGTAAGGACGTCTACCCAATGCCTCACGTTGACGACGCTCTTGATACTTTACAAGGTGCCGAGTACTTTTCAAGTCTCGACTTGCGCTCCGGTTATTGGCAGATTCCAATGCATGAGTCTGATAAAAAGAAGACTGCGTTTGCCACGCCAGATGGTCTCCTTGAATTCAATGTAATGCCTTTCGGCCTGTGCAATGCCCCAGCCACATTCGAACGGATGATAGACACGGTACTGCGGGGATTAAAATGGAAGACCTGCCTTTGCTACCTGGACGACATTGTCATCTTTTCGTCGAACTTCTCACAGCACCTGGAACGGCTAGACGAAGTCCTCACGTGTTTAGCTAAGGCCGGTCTCCAGCTCAACACTAAGAAGTGTCGGTTTGCCAGTCACAGCATCAAAGTATTAGGTCACGTCGTCAGTAAACATGGCGTTGAGCCCGATCCCGACAAGGTTGCCGCGGTACTACACTTTCCTACACCAACCACACAGACAGACCTCCGCAGCTTTCTTGGCTTGGCATCGTATTTCCGCCGCTTTGTACGTGATTTCGCTACTATTGCGGCTCCTCTGCACAAACTTCTGACCACGAGCGCACCCTTTGTCTGGTCGGATGACTGCGAAGCCGCTTTTCACACCCTCAAGCGATGCCTCACATCACGGCCAGTGCTTCGCCATTTCGACCCTGCAGCATCTACTGTGCTACACACTGACGCAAGTGGACTTGGCATCGGTGCTGTCCTTCTTCAGTGGAACCACGCTTCTGAAGAACAAGTCGTGGCCTACGTGAGCCGTACTCTGTTACCTGCTGAGCGAAACTACAGCATCACTGAGCAAGAATGTCTCGCCATCGTGTGGTCCATACAAAAGTTTCGTCCTTACTTATACGGCCGGCATTTCACAATAGTGACTGACCATCATGCTCTGTGTTGGTTATTGTCTCTCAAAAATTTGTCAGGACGCCTTGGCCGTTGGGTACTACGATTGCAAGAGTATGACTACAGCGTCACATATAGGTCGGGCCGAGAGCACCAAGATGCCGACGCTTTTTCACGTTGCCCGCCCTTGCAAAGCGCCGAAGTGTCAGCTTCGATCTGTTCTTCACCGCCCACCAAAGTTACCAAACAGACGACTGCTGCTCCGAAACAGTTAGTTGCCTCGCCGGACCTTCTTTCGTCACAGATCTCGCCTCGCTTCAACATGCCGATACCTACTGCTGCACAATCATCGATCGGCTTACTGGCTTATTGCGTGCTCCAAACAGCCGCCTAAGACGACAACTTGCCCGTTTCAAGCTTCAAGATGGAACATTATGTCGGCAAATTTACCATCCTCTCGGTAATTAATGGGTTTCCGTCATTCCTCGCTCACTTCGTCTGGAAGTTCTGCAAGCGTTTCATGACGATGCGACAGCTGGCCACTTAGGGTTCCACAAGACCTACGACCACCTCAGGACTCGCTGCTTTTGGCCTGGCCTCTCCACTTCCTGCGCGTCATGCCAGCACCGAAAACGTACCACGTCTCTTCCCGCGGGGCCATTGCAACCACTGCCGTGCCCGTCCACTCTCTTTGAATTTGTGGGCATAGACTTATACGGACCTCTTCCGCTTACGCCAGCCGGTCACCGTTGGATTGTTACTGCCGTAGACCACCTTACTCGCTACGTGGAGACGGCAGCTCTTTCATCTGATGCTACCTCTGAATTAGCCGATTTTTTCCTTCGCGCCATTATTTTACGACATGGCGCACCGCGTGTGCTCCTTAGTGACCGTGGCAAGACATTTCTTTCACATGTCCTTGCTGAAGTCTTACAGGCCTCTAACACCCTCCACAAGACCACATCAGCGTATCACCCAGAAACTAATGGTCTGACTAAGCGTTTTCACCGAACTTTGTCCGACATGATCTCTATGTACGTGCAACCGGATCACAAAAACTGGGACACAATACTTCCTTTCGTCACGTTCGCATATAACACTGCCATACAGCGTACGACGAATTTCAGCCCTTTTTTTCTCGTGTATGACCATGTACCGACTTTTGTTCTGGACACCATCTTTTTGTCCACATCTTCCAATTCATCTTCATCTCTCCCGGAAGAGTTCGCCGCTCGCGTCACCCGCTGCCGTGAAATCGCCCGCGCCAACACTGCTACCATTCAGGACAAGAGAAAAATCGACCTTGATGCGAAGCGTCGAGTTGTGTTCCGCACAGGAGACGAAGTCCTTTTGTAGACACCTGTTTGTGTACCTGGGCTCTGCGAAAAATTCCTTCATCGATATCTCGGTCCATACACCGTCCTGGAACGAACATCTGAAGTCAACTATCGCGTTGCTTCTGTCAACGCGGCTTCTGATCGTCGTCGCTGCCACACCGAGATCGCCCACGTCTCTCGACTGAAACGATATATTCGGCGTCTCAACCCTTTCTAACTTGCTGCCCTCTTTCGCGAAGGGGGGAAAATAGTGTGAGCGATGACAATGTACTTCATCTTCATCTGTATGACCAAACCATTGTAGTGATCATCATCATATATCACGCGGGCTGGCTCTCTGGCTCGTGCGTCTGGATTAAAAAAGAGAACCTGGTTGCTGCCGTACCGGACGTGGTCTCATAATATTCATATCTGAGCAACATACACCAAGCCAAAAAGAAGCAAGAAAACGCATTCCACATACACAAATAAAACAAATTAAAACAAAACATATAGCGAAACCTAACACAAACAGAACATACAATAAAATAAAATATCACCCACAGTTATATTGAAAAATCACAGAAATTTTGCCTTAAACAGTATCAGATTATAGGAATGCAAATACAAATAGAAGACGTATCTTGCAAAAAAATGAAGAAAAAGCATCTGCTAGTACTCATGAGATTTCTTTGGACACTGGAATGATGCATGAGGAGTAGATGACGTCAAGACTAGGACCAGTTGTCTTACAAGATGAGACACTACAATCCACAAACACAACCAATAGCAGCATTGTTATCGTGCTATGGCACTGATGCAAAAATTTTCTGCTGAAAAAAAATTCAAAATAGAAGCACTCAACCACATTACAATACACGTCTCAATTTCAGCAATTTCATTCGCTTCTGCCTTTCACTTCGTAAAGAATTCTGGCTTTTCACTTGGAAATGAAGCCTAGTTAACACGTAAAACTTGGTGATCTTGTTGGTGAGAATTGTGCTGTACTTGGCACATCCAACAAGAGTCAGCTTTGCGAGCTGAAAGAATGAAACTAACTCAATGAGGCTGTCACTGTTCACCTGCTTTAAACTAAAGCAGAATGTAAATGTGTTTTCAAGTGTTGTCACAAGTGAATTTAGCTGCTCTGATGGGTATAAAAGGCCTCCCCTGTCTACTGCTTTAATGAGGGATGCTGTTTCTGGAGGTGACCCATCCTTTTCTTGAAGCAGCTATCGGCAACAATCCGTGCACTTGGTGCTGGCAATACTTCGTCTTGCCACATAGCCAGCCATGTAATATATGAGCCTCAAGTCGCTGGCTTCCACAACCATCGAAGTGTGGCCAAGGAGGTCACAATCATTCAGCACGTCATGAGCCTCAGAAAGATTGCCTATGTCAAGAAGATCACCGATTCTTTGCTGAGGAGTATTGCTGACATCATCAGTTCCTACCAAGTTTCGCAAGAATCCTGAAGACACCTTTCCATGTGTAGGCGACTTAACGAGGTTTTGGAAACTTAGTGCGTTTACTGAGATTAAAAACTGTCTCGGAGTAGGGTGGTCATTACACCCTGACATTTGTCGCACAATCCCAAAAAGCCTTTCAATTGAGTCTTGGCACAACCGGCTTGTCATAAGGTAATGGTAGTTAAGCTTGGTAACTACATAATCCAACAAATGCAGAGTGCTCGAAAGAGTGACCCGGAGGCCTTCAGCTGTGCTATGGCTTAGATAGCCTTCGGATGTAGCTGCTTTTTCCCACTCATCCAAATATTCCAGGAAGCTTTCAATAGAACCATGATGAGTGTTTCCTGGCCTCAGAGCGCCTGAACTGCATCTCGAGAGCACTGGGGAGATTACTTCGGGCGACGCACTTCTTTCTTCTAAAACGTCTACCTCGTCAGTACACGCGGCATTACTTGTTTCGTGTCTCGGAGACTTCACAGGAAGGCCACAGGTCGACGTTTTCGACTTTCTTTTCTGGGGTGCCTTCTTCGACAAATACTGAGGGAGGTTGGGGAACACAGTCGGAATCGCATCGCTTGTCAGCACAGGTCGATCACGAAGAATCGTCACTGTCACGCCGTTGATCGTGTTCGTAAACGATCGCACAATATACTGCTCATCAAAATGAAGCTCGCAAATTCTCGAGCTTGCGTCGAGGACTTGATCTGCACGTGGCACTGCACGCTGCCATGATTTTAAGCGTTCAGGCTCTTTCGGCACGGAAAACCGCGACACACGTTGACCAGATCTCCTCGACGAGACGTAGCCGGGCGAACAGCCGGGTGCGAAGCAGTGTGTCTGCGTCGTTTTCTTCTTCTTGACGCCCGATTCCATAGCATTGGCGGTAACGCACGAAATCTTGCACGAACAATCCACGCCATGTTTTGTAAAACAACGCGGAGGAGAACGGGCGAAGCACACACGACTGAACGCGGGACAGGCACAGCACGAAAGAATGCACGTGAGCGCTCCGCGGCGAGCACCGATGAATGGATGGATGGATGGATGGATGGATGGATGGATGGATGGATGGATGGATGGATGGATGGATGGATGGATGGATGGATGGATGGATGGATGGGTGGATGGATGGATGGATGGATGGATGGATGGATGGATGGATGGATGGATGGATGGATGGATGAATGAATGAATGGATGGATGGATGGATGGATGGATGGATGGATGGATGGATGGATGGATGGATGGATGGATGGATGGATGGATGGATGGATGGATGGATGGATGGATGGATGGATATGGCTGTCAATCCTTTCTCAACCTCAACCTCAGCTCTCAACCCTTTCTAACTTGCTGCCCTCTTTCGCGAAGGGGGGCAAATAGTGTGAGCGCTGACCATGTACTTCATCTTCATCTGTATGACCAAACCATTGTAGTGATCATCATCGTATGTCACGCGAGCTGGCTCTCTGGCTCGTGCGTCTGGATTAAAAAAGAGAACCTGGTTGCTGCCGTACCGGACGTGGTCTCATAATATTCATATCTGAGCAACATACACCAAGCCAAAAAGAAGCAAGAAAACGCATTCCACATACACAAATAAAACAAATTAAAACAAAACATATAGCGAAACCTTACACAAATAGAACATACAATAAAATAAAATATCACCCACAGTTATATTGAAAAATCACAGAAATTTTGCCTTAAACAGTATCAGATTATAGGAATGCAAATACAAATAGAAGACGTATCTTGCAAAAAAATGAAGAAAAAGCATCTGCTAGTACTCATGAGATTTCTTTGGACACTGGAATGATGCATGAGGAGTAGATGACGTCAAGACTAGGACCAGTTGTCTTACAAGATGAGACACTACAATCCACAAACACAACCAATAGCAGCATTGTTATCGTGCTATGGCACTGATGCAAAAATTTTCTGCTGAAAAAAATTCAAAATAGAAGCACTCAACCACATTACAATACACGTCTCAATTTCAGCAATTTCATTCGCTTCTGCCTTTCACTTCGTAAAGAATTCTGGCTTTTCACTTGGAAATGAAGCCTAGTTAACACGTAAAACTTGGTGATCTTGTTGGTGAGAATTGTGCTGTACTTGGCACATCCAACAAGAGTCAGCTTTGCGAGCTGAAAGAATGAAACTAACTCAATGAGGCTGTCACTGTTCACCTGCTTTAAACTAAAGCAGAATGTAAATGTGTTTTCAAGTGTTGTCACAAGTGAATTTAGCTGCTCTGATGGGTATAAAAGGCCTCCCCTGTCTACTGCTTTAATGAGGGATGCTGTTTCTGGAGGTGACCCATCCTTTTCTTGAAGCAGCTGTCGGCAACAATTCGTGCACTTGGTGCTGGCAATACTTCGTCTTGCCACATAGCCAGCCATGTAATATATGAGCCTCAAGTCGCTGGCTTGCACAACCATCGAAGTGTGGCCAAGGAGGTCACAACCATTCAGCACGTCATGAGCCTCAGAAAGATTGCCTATGTCAAGAAGATCATCGATTCTTTGCTGAGGAGTATTGCTGACATCATCAGTTTCTACCAAGTTTCTCAAGAATCCTGAAGACACCTTTCCATGTGTAGGCGACTTAACGAGGTTTTGGAAACTTAGTGCGTTTACTGAGATTAAAAACTGTCTCGGAGTAGGGTGGTCATTACACCCTGACATTTGTCGCATACTGTACGTGTACTGACCGAACTGCCTGCAGCAGCGCCGCCGTGTGTCCGCGGCCGTTTCATGAAGCAAAGCAGCGCTCTCTCTCTCTGCCGCCGCAATGCCGCTCGCGCCACCTTTTCCTCTAGCCACCATAGCAGAGCGTCAACCTCTCGAGAAGGCCTGAGAGCACGGAGGAATTCCTCTGTGCCTGAGAGCATCTGCCGCGACGAGTGAATCCTTGGGCGCAACACAGCTCGTAGGAGAGAAGGATGTCACGCG
This sequence comes from Rhipicephalus microplus, assembly GCF_043290135.1. Taxonomy (NCBI): domain Eukaryota; kingdom Metazoa; phylum Arthropoda; class Arachnida; order Ixodida; family Ixodidae; genus Rhipicephalus; species Rhipicephalus microplus. The sequence goes on along the minus strand of NC_134703.1, from coordinate 200,259,011 downwards.
CGGCCCAAAGGGAAATGACGCTGCGTTGGGACGTAGGCCCGCGCAGCGCGCAAGCGTAGCGTGCCCGGACATGCCAGCGCAGGAAGGAGCCGACGGATGACTGGCCCAGACCAAGAGGCGCCCTGGCAGCCATCTTGGCGGATGCCGGTGCTTATGCGCGCCCGGGCTACGCTGTCGGCGCGCGCGCGGCAGCTGGGGATTGAGGCGCCAAGTAGGAGGGCGCTCTCGATTCCCACAGTGCGTAGATAAGAGAAAAAGGGAGTTTACGCCAGTGTGCGTAGGCAGGAGATGAAGAAAGTTTTGCGCAAGTGTGCGTAGGGTAATTCCGCCTTCTCGGCGAAAGCTTTTGTCGTCAGTGACAGAGCAGGCAATGAAGAGTTTCCATCTGAGGAGTGAAGGCTTGTGTTTCAAGTAGAAGAGTGTGTCTACCGCCAGCGAGCGAAGATGCGTTGTAGCAGCTGCACGTGGGAAGCCGACGTGTTTCTGGCGAAAAAGTTTGGTGCTTGGAATGCGGTGTTACGAAAGACGATGACGCCAACAGGGTCCCGAAGGCGCAACTGCTCCGATCTCCGCTGACATGGTCACCAGCTGTTTGGTATCGTAGGTTTCTCAGCTCGCGACTGCTTCTGCGCAGAGCTGATAGACGAGCGGACGAGACGACGGTGAGTTAAACAAGGTTCATGTAAAGCATATATACAGAGGCGTTACAAATTCGGCACTGGGGCCGACAGTTTAGAGACTTGAAGAGCCGAGCTCTCTTCTCTGACACATAAGTCTACTGCTCGCGACGCGTTGCAGGGCTTTTTTTATATGCACCAGGAGGATTCTTTGAGTAACCAAACGTCCAACCAGAAGCGGCGCTGGCCGTGAGGTCAGAATCCTCTAATGGAGTCGCCGCTGGGCCGCGTCATTCTCATCGAATCAGGAGCCGCTGCGCTGCACGTGACTGCACCCAAGGACGAGTGACGTCGCTACGCATTGCGTCAGACTCGCCAGACAGGAAGGCACCGATTGCTTCGACGGGCTCGCTGTGCGTGCGCGACAGAAAGGCACCGCCGCGTGATGATGCCGTTGAGTTGTTCGCGTCAGGCGGGCTCGCGTGCTGGCCTTGACACAGATTGCCTTTTTCAGAGGCATGGACGTTCGTAGTGGACTCGCAGGCATAACAGCACCCCCGCCGCCAGACAATGCACCGGAAAGACGAGCTGCTTCCACGTGGCTCGGATGTCAGGCGCGCTCGTTCGCCAGGTCCCTCCAGGTTTGCCTCCAGGGTCATGGGGAGAATGCAGCTCCAGACTCTGTTCCGGGAGCACATCCCCTTCTTGAGGACGGATCCCAGCTCCACTGGCTTGTCGCCACAACTTGTCGACCAGCTACGCTCGTCTCTTCTGACGATCTTTGGTCTCAGCACTTGTCGATGGTTCGGCAACTTGTCAAGAATGGTTCGACAACAGACAACACAAGACACTAGCAAGTGCCCTCGGTCACCCGAAAGAACACCAGACAAATTATATTACAACATATACCTAGCTACGTGTCTATCGGAATTTCGTTCCCTCTACATCAAGAGGCTCATGTGGGACACAAGACTTTTAAAAATAGAACTCAATTTTTTGCATGTAAAACAACGTAACGAAACAGAATAGAACATAAAGTTGGCTCCTTGAGCTCATTCTGGACGAGAGCACTCAGCTAAGGCCGTGATGAGGTCAAAATTTTGCCCCGAATCACCAGCGAGAAACCGAAAGGTGGAGAAGGTACTAACTAAACGCACGACTCAATGCGTCTCCATTAGTGAGTTTGGCAGTAGCGGTGACCGGCGATAGACGCCCGTTCTGACGTGTTCATCTGCATTTTTCACAGGACTCGGCGGCCGACGGAATCTGGCATCGCAAACATTGGGATTGCGTCATGATCTGAGACGCCCCTGCCCCCACCTGTTATCGGCAGTTTGGCAGTAGCGGTGACCGGCGATAGACGCCCGTTCTGACGTGTTCATCTGCATTTTTCACAGGTTCGTCCCTGTCCTGCCGCTGATACCGGTGGTCCTATTCTCTGGATAGCTGGTTCTGCCGCACTGACGAGCGTGGTACCTTGCAACGCCGGCAACTGCTACATTATTCTTCTTTTGGATGTCCAGGACTCGGCGGCCGACGGAATCTGGCATCGCAAACATTGGGATTGCGTCATGATCTGAGACGCCCCTGCCCCCACCTGTTATCGGCAGTTTGGCAGTAGCGGTGACCGGCGATAGACGCCCGTTCTGACGTGTTCATCTGCATTTTTCACAGGTTTGTCTTCACACATTCACACAGTGTTTTCCTCTTCCTATTTTTCTGCTGGTTGCTGCTACTGCCAAACTTGTCGTCGTAGTCATGCTTTTCGAGGTGTATGAGAGATGAGTGTTTCTGGGGAGGACATATGCCTTGCTTGCATGCTTACCCTAGAAACTACTGATGCTAAAGTGAAATGCAAAAAGTGTGGTAATTCTTATCACATCGAACAGTGCTCTGGACTGACTGAGCCGCTTGATAAGACGAGAAGTGGCACCAATTCTCGCAAAAACTATGTGTGTTCCACGTGTAAAACTGGTGCGCCATGCGTCGGTGCAGGTGCCGCTGCTGCGGCTCGTCAGGATTTTAACTTTGCTGTTGCTTTTGCGGAGTTAAGTCAAAAACTTGATTTTCTAATGCCACTAAATGAAAAGATGAACAGCATTGAACAGGCAGTGCAAACAATGTCTGATCATTTCGATACCATTCTGAAGCGATTGGACAGCCAAGATAAACAAATTGAGCAGCTCCGTAAGAGAACTGAACAGTTGGAACGAGCAAGGCCTGACGAGGAACTACACCAGATAAACTCTGACTTGAATGACCTGGAAATGCGTAGCAGGAGCCGAAACTTGGAAATTCATGGGAAACTTTTCAACGAGCACGAGAATCTACTCCAAAAGATAAACGAGATAGCCAGGATGATCCAAGTTCCTGAGGTCAGCGATCACGACCTTGAAGCTTATCATCGCCTTCCGGCGAAGGCAAATAAGACCCCCGCCATTATCATACGTTTTCAAAGCCAAAAGCTGAGGGATATGTGGCTGCAGAAAAGGCGATTACTAAAGGAAAAGGATGCAAACATATACTTTTCGGAAAACCTAACGCGCAGGGCAAGAACACTATTGTGGACTGTGAAGCAATGGGCTCGCGATAATGGCTTCCGTTACGTGTGGTATGCAAACGGGAAAATCTTCATCCGCAGGAAAGATGGCGAACCGTCCCATGTTGTCAGGGACGCGAGTCAGCTGGCTAATTTTACTGTGGTTAGGCACGTCAGCACATAATATGTGAACATCACGTCAAAATGGCTAACAATAGATTCGTGTTGCCTTGCAACATTCGCAGCGTCATGCCTACCGATCGGTTGGGCTCATCAGTGAAATGTTTTCATTTGAATGTACGATCACTGAACAATAAGGCTGATGAACTGCAAATTTCGTTAGACAGTTTTAACCTGTCCTTTGATTTCGTCATGGTATCTGAGTCATGGCTGAGCAGTAGCTTTTGTTTGCCATCATTTTCCACATTTGCCGTCAATCGTAATGTGGGTCGTGGTGGAGGTGTTTGCATTTTCGTTAATAAGAAAATCGAATGTGAATTGATCTCGGAACTTTGTTGCATGTCATCTGCTGTTGAGGTTGTTTCTGTATTGGCAAATAATACCGTTTATTCAGTGTTCTACCGACCACCCAGTGGAGATGTTGACGTATTTTTTGAGTACATTGAATCATATATTTCTTTTACTTCTGCGCATCACTATGATGTCATTATGGGCGGTGATTTTAATATAGACATGATGTCTAATTCTGCCCATGCAATTGATTTTGATGTGCTGTTAAGAAGTTTTGGCTTCAGTATTGTTACTAAGCTTCCTACTCGTATAACTACTAACTCAGAAACACTGATTGACCTGTTTATTACTAATATTAACAATTCTGTTATACATTCAGGGGTAATCTGTTGCGATTTAAGTGACCACATGGGCATTTATTTGTTTTTTCAGAAAAAGCAGCCTAGATCTAAACACACATGTACCCCAATGGTTCAGTACGTCACACCTAATGCTCTTGAAAATTTTCACAGTGAAATGTCACTTATGTCATGGAGTGATGTGTTCAATGAAACTAATGCAGAGGCAGCTTATGAAAAGTTTCTTAGTAAATTCTGCGGTGTTTATAATAGGCACTTTCCGCTAAAAAAGAAACGTACTATGAAAAAGATAAGAAAACCTTGGATATGTAATGAACTTCATACACGCATTAAACAGAAGAATAAACTCTATAACACATACATTGCCTCCAAAAGCACACAGCTGTTTCAAGAGTTTAAAAGCTACAGAAACAAGTTGACCAGTGACATCCGAAATGCCAAAAAGCGATATTATGAAAAACAATTCGAAAATTCATTTCGGCATCCTGATAAACTATGGAAACAAATCCGTTCTCTGGACGCTAATTTCATTGAGGATACGCATTTCGACAAGATCACTCATAAAGGAGAAGATTACACAGGGGAAAAATTAGCTGAGGCATTTAGTTTGTACTTCGCAAGGGATCATTCTACACCACATAACTCACAAGACACCCCTACTGCCAGATGTTCATCTACTCTTTTTCTTGAACCAGTAGGTGAGAGTGAAGTAACGCAAACGTTTCTTGAGCTTTCAAACAGTACGTCATGTGATTTAAACAACATACAAATTCGTCCAGTAAAATATGTCATTGAATTAATCTGTGTGCCGCTTACACATATCTTTAATTTGTGCCTGCAAACCGCTACATTTCCTTCGGCTATGCAAATAGCAAAAGTAATTGTGCTTTACAAAAAGGGAGACAAAAATGACTTTAGCAATTATAGGCCAATTAGTATCCTTCCTGTTTTTTCTAAATGTCTGGAAAAAATCATACTGAAACGCATGGACAAGTTTTTACAATCTAACAATATTATCAATGATTCTCAGTATGGATTTAGAAAAAACCGTTCTACGGAAATTGCTTTGATTCATCAAAAAGAATATATTCTTGATAAATTAGAAAAAAATAAGTTCGTGTTAGGCATTTTTGTAGATTTTACCAAAGCATTTGACTGCATAGTACACAGTATCTTATTTAGAAAATTGGATTTATGTGGTATTAGAGGGCACGCTTTAGATTTAATAAAATCTTATTTATCTCATCGGAAGCAGTACGTTCAAATCAGCAATTTTCAGTCCAAAACGCGTGATATTACAGCCGGTGTGCCACAGGGCAGTATACTTGGGCCTCTTCTCTTTAACATTTATATTAATGATATTGCGAACATTGATGATCAATCCAGGTTTATTATTTATGCGGATGACACTACAATCCTTTTGTCAGCTGATACACACAATGAGCTATCTTCCCGTGGTAACAATGTATTAGGTAAGCTAGAAGTTTGGACAAAGGAAAATGCACTGTCAGTTAATGTAAATAAAACTAAAGCTATAATTTTTAATTCTATTAATAAAAAATCTGATACTTTAGTACATTTGCTGTATAAATCCCAGCCAGTTGAAATTGTCAGGTCAATAAAATCACTAGGAGTTTATTTCACACTACATTTGCAATGGAATGATCATGTCCACAACATTTTATTAAAAGCATCGAGAGCGGTTGGTATACTTTGGCGACATAAATCTGTTTTACCTTTAAAGGCAAAGCTTGCTATATACCACGCTTTATTCCTTTCACACTTGAACTACTGCACGTTAGTGTGGGCGACAACGACTAAAACTAATTTAAGAAAAATTTCATCACTCCATAATAAAATCCTCCGTCTAATTTACAACCTTCCTCACAGACATACAACAGATCACTTGTTTAGTGAACATGAAATCATCAATGTTTACCACCTATACATTTACAGGCTTTTACGCCGCTATAAGATCGAACAAAAAAAACGTTCATTTACTATTACAGATATCGCTTCCATGATACGTTATCAATCAAAGTACCCTCACCGTCATCAACCACCTTGGATGCTTCCTCGTATAAGAACTAACTATGGACAACAAAAAATTACTTATCAGCTACCGTTACAATTAAACAGGTTATATTCATCAGGTGTTAACATAGCAGATATCACCCTTTCTCAACTTCGCCAATATCTTATTAACACTCCTGACAATTAAGACCTTATCTTCAAAGTTCGTAGATAACAATTAGGGAAAACAATAAACAAAAACACAAAGGATGAAAATGCAGTCACCGCTGCATGTAAATAATATGTTTAATGTATTCGTGCTTTACATATTGCGACTTTTGATTTATATTACTATATATGTTTATTGCACTGTGTCTGTGTGGGGTTTTTTTTTTTTCTTTTTTAGTTTGAAGGCTTTATCAATTCTAATTTTGTTAATGTTGTGTATTCTTGTCAGCTGTGGTGTTCTGTTGCCGCCACCGCCACTGCCTTATGTACATTGGGGGGTGAGAACTTAGTCAAGCGGATAATCGCTTTTATTCTCACCCCCTCCATCAACTGTGTATTGGTGGAAATAAAAAACCATTATTATTAGCGTTTAGCTTTCATTTTTGTAGTGAACGTCAAAGTTGTGCTGTTGCAGTATCATGCTCCCCCTCAGTAACCGGCCACTTTTAGGCGACATGTTATTTAACCAGGTTAGAGGACAGTGGTCCGTTTAGACCACAAACCTCGAACCGGAGACATACCAAGCTAGCTTTTGAACGGCCCACACGAGGCAAGCGCATTCCTTTTCAGAGGTACTGCATGCCTCTTCCCTGCCGCTGAGTTTTCGACTTAAATACAAAACTGGCCTTTCGTTACCAGCACTGTCTTCCTAGCACAATACAGCTCCCATGCCGCGATCACTCGCGTCGCATTGCATCACAAATCTCTTAGAGAAATCGGGTGCCATGAGAACGGGATTTTCGCTTAGGGCCTGTTTTAGCTGGCAAAACGCATTCTGCTTTTCTGAGTCCCATACTACTTTAACCGGCTCGGATTTTCGAAGTGCGTCAGTTAGAGGGCTGGCAATGCTAAAGTAATTTTGCACGTAATGCTGATAGTATCCAGCCTGGCCCAAGAATGTCCTTATCTCAGATTTTGTGGTTGGTCGTGGATAGTTCACGACGGCGGCTACCTTAATTTCTGAAGGTATACGCCGGCCACGCCCCACAACGTGTCCCAGGTAAGACACCTCGCCGCACCCTAGGTGACCATTAGTAGGTTTCACGGTAAGACTAGCTTCTTTCAACCTGTTCAGTACGACGACTAAATGCTTGACATGTTCTTCCCAGTTGCTGGAGAAGATGGCGACATCGTCAAGATACGGCAGAGCGAACTCAGAGAGGCCGTTAAGAACGTGGTCCATCAAGCCTGAAAAACAAAAGGGCGCATTTTTCAATTCAAAGCTTAGCTTAAGTGGATGATACGTTCCAAATGGAGAAACAAATGCGGCATAGCGACTAGCATGCTCCGTAAGGGGGACTTGCCAATACCCTCGCACGAGGTCTAACGTGTAAATATAGCTGGACTGTGACACAGTTTCTACCCTCTCCTCTAGGTTTGGTATCGGGTAAGTTTGGTCTCGAGTTACGGCGTTAAGACGCCGATAATCGATGCATGGCCTGGGATCTTTTCCCGGCACTTGAACCGATATTAGAGGCGATGTATAATCACTCTCGCCCGGTACTATGACTCCCAACTCCAGCATTTTATCGATCTCCTCTTTCATGATCTGCTTTTGCACAGGGGAACAACGATACGGCTTGCTACGGATTGGCTCCTCACAAGTTAGCTCGATATCGTGTTCAATTACCGTCGTGTTTCCGGGACGGTCCAAAAACACATCTTCAAACTCGGAAACAATCCTTCTCAGGTCCTCCTTCTGGATTTCACTTAACCTAGGCTCTAGGTTTAACTGCTCCAAGATTACTTCCGATCCCCCTTCGATTACAGCACTAGTGGTCAAAATTTCTGCTCCCTCTTCCTCTGAAGCATTCAAAAGCAGATTTACGACTGCTTGACGTTGAGCGTATGGTTTCATCAAATTACTGTGGTAAATTTTGTTCGGCCGCCTTCCTAATTTCACTTCATAATTGGTATCAGAAAGCTTCGATATTACTTTGGCGGGCCCTTCCCAATGAACCTCAAGCTTGTTCCTTTTCGACGGCCGCAGCAGCATTACCTGAACACCCACTTCAAAAGCGCGTTTATTTGCCGATTTGTCATAGTACTCCTTCGACAACAATCCTGCAGCCTACGTGTGGCTTTCCACAATATCTTTCGTTTTTTCAAGCCTCTGAAGGACGTCCAGAACATACGCAACTACATTAGGATCCTCATCGAATCCCTCCCAGGACTGGCGTTGCATTCGCTATGGTGTTCTCAAACTCGTGCCATACACAAGCTCTGCAGGGCTAAAACCAGTGCTCTCATGAGGCACTGATCTCAAAGCGAACATAGCGGGAGGAATACGCGCTTCCCAGTCGCATTTGTGCTCGTAGCAAAGAGCTCTCAGTATCCGTTTCAGAACGGAATGCATACACTCAACCGAATTAGAATGCGGGTGATGGATGGAGCTGTGCACTACTTTTATTTCGCATTTATCCAAAAAAGGCAGAGGTAAGGCAGCTGGTGAAGACACTACCGTTGTCGCATTGAATTTCAGAAGGAAATCCGACACGTGCGAATATAGATAGCAGTGCATCCATGCCATGAGGGGCATTGAGCTCCTTAAGTGGTATCACTTCCAAAAATTTTGTGACTACGCAGAGAGCCGTCAGGATGTACCGACAACCTTGCCTTGACCCTGGCAATGGCCCGATGATATCAATTACTAGGCACCGAAAAGGTTCTGTGATAATTGGCACAAGCTTCATGGGTGCCTTCCACTTGTCCGTGGATTTCCCCACTCTCTGACAAGTGTCACATGAGCGTACAATGTCTTCGGTATGCTTCCAGCAATTCGGCCAATAAACCTCAAGGGAAACTCTAGCCTTGTTTTTTTTATGCCGAGATGCCCTGCCCATGCGTTTTCATGCGCCAGTTCCAATAGTTGGCGACGATACTTTTGTGGCACCGAGAGCTGCTCATACTTGCGACCCTGCACATTTGTGTAGCTTCGATGAAGGAGCCCTGCTTTCTCAAAAAAAACAAATATTCTTTTTCTTTTTTGCCAAGTTTACGCTTTCCATTAGCGCTTTAATCGAGAGGTTCTCACGCTGCTCTCGAATGAGCGTTTCTCGATCAACCCTCGACAGTTTACTCCAACTTTCCGCTACAGGCGAGAGCGTTGCACCCCTTTCGCTCTGACTCAATAGCGCCATGTCGTCTCCCCTTGCTACGGAAACTCGCTCGAGTGACGGCTCACATGACTCACTCGAAGAATTTCCTCTCTGAAGTTCTGTCGACTCGCCGCCAAGGACACTTGATTGTTCACCACATTGAACAAGATCAAGCTCCAGCGAAAGCTTCTGCACTTGCGATCGCGTGAGGGCCATATACGCCAAGTTGGAGAAGAACGATTTACCATGCTCTTGGAGAAGCTGCTCTGAGTTGTTAGAGAAAAGATAAAGAAAAATGATCGGGAAGCGCGGCAGACACAGCCACTTCGGTGCGGAGCTTACCGAACGAGCCTTCAATGACAACTGTAGCGATTGGTAAGCAAGCACTCCGCTCCTTGGCGACTTGCCTGATCCACGCGCATTCTCCTGTAAAGTCATTCGAAAACACCAATGAAGGATGGACAACGTCCATGGTTGCCGCTTAGTCTTGAAGTGCACGGCACGTTTTCCTATTCACACGATTTTCTTGGAGATACGGCTCCAACGACCGTATGTTCTTTTCCGATTCTCGGATTGTTGCAAAAGCAAACTTTTGCTTACAGTTTATCGCGATGTGCCCTTCCTTTCTGCAGTTGTAGCAGATTTGCGGCTTCCGTTGATCAGGTTTCTTTGAAAAGCCCTCTTTCCTTTCATCTTTTTCAACGCGCACTGCCATGCTATGCAACATTCGGCGAGTATAATATTCCTCAGCTAACTCTGCTGCCTTGTTTAGCTGTACTTCACCAAGTTTGTCCTGCAGCCTAAGCTTGATATCTTCCTCGATGCAGCGGCAGAATTGCTTTAATGCAATGCATTTTACCACTATATCGCGATAGTCATAAACACCTTCGCCCTTGAGCCATTCAATTAAATCGGCTTTAAGACGAAACGCAAAGTCAACGTGTGACTCATTCCCCTTTTTAGCATACTGGAACCTTTGCCTGAAAGCCTCGGGTGACAACTTATAACGTCTCAAGAGTACTTCCTTATCCTCGTCATTGCTCTCAAACGCTTCTCACGACAAGCAAGTTATCGTGCCGGACACTTCGTCGGGAAGAAGAGCTAACAGGTTCTGCGCCCAAAGAGACCGCTCTAAAGCATTTCGCTCACAGACGTGTTCAAACTTGACGAGATACTTCGAGACGGTGACGCCAACACGGTCCCGAAGGCGCCACTGCTCCGATCTCCGCTGACATGGTCACCAGCTATTTGGTATCGTAGGTTTCTCAGCTCGCGACTGCTTCTGCGCAGAGCTGATAGACGAGCGGACGAGATGACGGTGAGTTAAACAAGGTTCATGTACAGCATATATACAGAGGCGTTACAAATTCGGCACTGGGGCCGACAGTTTAGAGACTTGAAGAGCCGAGCTCTCTTCTCTGACACATAAGTCTACTGCTCGCGACGCGTTGCAGGGCTTTTTTTTTATATGCACCAGGAGGATTCTTTGAGTAACCAAACGTCCAACCAGAAGCGGCGCTGGCCGTGAGGTCAGAATCCTCTAATGGGGTCGCCGCTGGGCCGCGTCATTCTCATCGAATCAGGAGCCGCTGCGCTGCACGTTACTGCACCCAAGGACGAGTGACGTCGCTACGCATTGCGTCAGACTCGCCAGACAGGAAGGCACCGATTGCTTCGACGGGCTCGCTGTGCGTGCGCGACAGAAAGGCACCGCCGCGTGACGACGCCGTTGAGTTGTTCGCGTCAGGCGGGCTCGCGTGCTGGCCTTGACACAGATTGCCTTTTTTCAGAGGCGTGGACGTTCGTTGTGGACTCGCAGGCATAACAGCGGTTAATTGAATAAACAATTGTATCGGGCCAGTTGGTAAGGATCCATCTTGCTAGGAAGCACAGCCACTATTACAAAGAACACACAACACAAGCGCTTAACTTCAACTAAACGTTTATTGCAAACGTCAGAGTTTATAAAGGAGGTGAAAAAAGAAAAAAGAATAAAAAAATGGTAAACAACGAAAAGCACGCGTGCCAGCCCTGTACATTACTATCTGTTATTGTCTATCACACCATCCAAAAAACATAGTTCTTTCCGCGTGAGCGAGATAGAGGGTGCACTAACACAATCAAAATCATCGCGTGTCATTTCAACCGCTTCTACTGTCAAACGGGTTAACAAATCTCTGTCCCGATACAGCACGCACGTGTTATCAAAATAAGGCACACAACCTCGCAAGCAATAAAGGATCGCATAAATATGTTGAGTGTGCACAGTCGGTTGTTTACAGAATGTCCTTGTCTTGTGGTCTTGTTTATGTGGGAACAACTTAAAGATGCATTAATGAAAGGCTAAAAGAGCACCACAATAAAGTGCAGAAGGGTACTGATGGTCACTTGGCGATCCACTGTAAGTAGTGCGGTTGTGTGCTTTATTTTGATAACACGTGCGTGCTGTATCGGGACAGAGATTTGTTAACCCGTTTGATAGTAGAAGCGGCTGAAATGACACGCGATGATTTTGATTGTGTTAGTGCACTCTCTATCTTGCTCACGCGGAAAGAACTATGTTTTTTGGATGGTGTGATAGACAATAACGAATAGTATTGTACGGGACTGGCATGTGTGCTTTTTGTTGTTTACCATTTTTTATTCTTTCTTCTTTGTTCACCTCCTTTATAAACTCTGACGTTTGCAATAAACGTTTAGTTGAAGTTAAGCGCTTGTGTTGTGTGTTCTTTGTAATAGTGGCTGCGCTTCCTAGCAAGATGGGCCAATTGAAGACGCGAGTTTTCCTGGAAGAGAAAATTCGGCGGCAGTGGATCGACAACAGCGCTGGACTTTGAGTGAGTCACTCCTGAAAGAGTATCATTCAAACATTGTTCCAAGGACTTTGGACTGAATACAATTTTGAACTAGTTTGCTCTTTAAGTGTCTTGGTTGTTTGATGCACGTGTTTGCATTGTAGCGCTTATTGTTGTTTTTGTCCGTTGTTTCGAGTGTAGCTGCTTGTATTGGGTAGTCCAATGTTAGATTGGTGAAATACTTACTGAACAATTGCTGAGTGTTCATAATTCTGTATCGTTTGATGTGCCAAATTTGAGGATATAATTTTGTTTTGTTTATCAACTCTCGGCTCTGACTTGTTCTTTGGACCACAGCCGGCGTCCACTGGCGTGCCAAGTAAGACTACTTCTAAATTGTCCGCGCTTTCGTGGTGCAGTTTGGGGGGCCAATACTTCGGCCCTTGGAATTATCTTGCCGATCGCCTCCCTAATTAACGGGACCCATGATATTTATTCTAGGGTCCGCGATAAGGACCTTTTTGGTACGCAGTGGGTCCTAAGTAGTGAAAAAGAGCCTCGAGTCGTTGATAATGCTATCGGAACGGTTTTTGTGTGTTGCTCAGTGTTCTCGTTAACGAGTGGGCAGAGTGTTTCGATAGACTGAGTTAGGCAGATATCTTGTACACGTGGTGTGAACGGTTGATTGATTGATATGTGGGGTTTAACGTCCCAAAACCACCATATGATTATGAGAAATGCCGTAGTGGAGGACTCCGGAAATTTCGACCACCTGGGGTTCTTTAAAGTGCACCCGAATCTGAGCACTCAGGCCTACAAAAGGTGTGAAGGGTAGGAAGTTGACGATGGCATCCGACCGCTGCCACCAGTTGTAAAGGGTATTGGGTCGATGGTACGTACGGCGGGTTTTCTGTAGGGTAGCTGGCTCCCCACCGTCGTCCGCATATTTGATCTTCGCCAGTGAGGAAACGTGTTCGTAAGAAAGAAAGAACGAAGGTTTATTTACATGATAGTTGAAAAATGGAACTGTACAGATTCAGCTCATGATTCAGCGCATGATTCAGCCCTTAATTACAAAGAGCTTCGACTTTTATAGCCTGCCATCTCCTTACACGGAGGTCCGAAGAAGGCGGTGACCACTCTTGCCACAAATCATGTTACGAAGTCCCAGTGGTCCATCCACCAGAAAGGGTGCAGATATTGCACCACTCGGCTTGGCGAAAAGGTCTAATGGTAGCACGAGTGCACCACACAATGACGCACCCGGCCCACGCCCTGAAGGCACCGCAGGGCGAGGAGGTATATAAAGTCCGGAGAGAAGTTGAGCTCCTCTGAGGAGATGGCCGCTGACCCGAATGTCAGTATCGGTCCATGGCTGCTTTCAGCTACAGGCTTCCAGAACTCTCTCAAACATGGCAGCCCAAACGCTCAATCCCTGAGAACGGCTTCTTCGACACGTTCTCAGGCTTCCGGGCTGTCGGTGCGTTGCGATGGCCTCGCTTAGAGGACAAAAACCGAGTCGAGAGGTTGACTTAATGAGATCAGTCACAGTGGCGCCGTCCCATGCTGTTCGAGCCCGTTCAACAAAAGGCTTGTCTCGCGAAGCATTCGTTGAGACCCGACTGCTACCTGGAATATCTACAGGAGAGTGTCTTGCAACTGGGCGCCGATGGGGTCAAAAGAATCCCTAGCAGACCGGCTTACGCACAATGGCGTCTGCCCTGACGAATTGCCGGGCCAAACAAAACAGTGGCTCGAATTTTATTTGAGAGGCACCATGAATCTGGAGAAGTTAGTAGTTCTTGATGAGAAGATAGGTCTATCTGGCGCAGAACTACAGAAGTGGGTCAGCCAGAAGAAAAAAGAAGAAAAAGAAAGGGCAAGGAAGAAAAGGCAGCTGAGTTGGAGAGAAAGAGAGAGATTGGCAGCCAAGAGGTTGAAAAAAGAAAGAAAGCAGCAATTGAAGTTGGAGCTGGAGAGAGAAAGGCTGGCAGCTGAGAGGGCGAAAAAAGAAAGAGAGGCAAAAGTGCAACACCTGAAAGAAGAGAGGGGGCGATAGCTAAAAGGGAACCGCCGCGGCAGCACGAGATGCAACTCGAGCGGCTCCGTTTGCAACAGCGAAGCGAAACTCCCGTCCAAGATACCCAAAGTTTAAAGCCGCGAGCGGGAAGATCATGGCTTTCGCTTGAACCCAAGCAAGCTGCTCGTAGCGTTTAACGAAAGGAAGGACGGCCTTGACGCGTACCTTCACCAATTTGAGACGATTGCAATGAGCCAGAATTGGCCAGAACATCAATGGGCAACTGATTTGAGTACATGCTTGAGTGGCGAAGTGCTCAGTGTGTACGGTAGGCTGACGCCAACCGATGCAGCCAACTATACAAGGGTGAATGCTGTTATGCTGAAGAGATTTAGATTCACTGTAGAAGGCTTCCGGGACAGATTTCAGACAGGAAAACCCACTGATGGAAAGACGGCTACGCTGTACACCACCCGACTTTGCCACTATTTTGACAGATGGATTGAACTTTCAGGGACAGCGCAGGACTACGATGAGCTTAAAAATCTCCTAATTAGAGAACAATTTCTTACTAGTTGTTACCCAAGCCTGTCGCTGTACTTGAAAGAGAGGAGAGCTAAGTCACTTGAAGACATGCTTGAATTGGCTGACCAATTCTTGGAAGCGCAAGGTGGCACAAATCTGGCTAAGGTTAAGAAGAAATGTCCCGAGGATATGAAGAAATCGGCACCCGAACAAAAGTAGCGTGCACCGCAGAGTGTCCCGCGATGTTTTCTGTGTAACGGAGTGGGTCATCGCGCTAACAGCTGTCGAACTAGCTTTACGAGCCCTACAGCTATAAGATGTTTCAAATTTGGTCAGACCAGGCACAAGGCAGACGCATGTCGTAACGGAGCGAGTAAAACCCACCAAGTAGCCTGTATGAAGGTGTCACCAAAAGCTGATGATGATGACGTCACCGGTGGATTTGGGGAGTTCAAAATGGGAAGAAACTTTCTATCGTGGGTGCTGTAATGACAAAACAGTCAACCGGTGTTACGAAGGGAATGCCAACGCTGCCTGGACAAGTTGCGGGCAAGAAGGTTACAGTGTTAAAAGACACCGGTAGCTCCACTGTTATTGTGTGGAGAAACTTGGTGCGGGGAAGCGAATTAACAGGCAAAACTAAACCGGTTTGCCTAGTTGACAGTACTGTTCGGATGCTTCACGAAGCAGAGATTGAGGTTGAAAACTCTTACCATAGCGGGAAGGGCCCACCACCCTGTACGACCTCATCATCGGAAACATCGACGGGGCGCGAAGGCCGAGCGATCCCGAACGTTTGGGGGAAGACCATAAGATGGAGCCTTCACCGACACAGGGACCGTGGGAGACAGTGGAGCAGCATCCCGCGACGGATTTCACCCGAGCTCAAGGTGAAGCCCGGGTAAAAATACAGTGAATCGGGAAATCATCTTGTTGAATGAGAGAACGTGCCGTGCAGCTGGAGTCGTGGCGGAACGACCACAACTGATCTACAGTAAAAAGATGACTGAGTCGGCCAGTCAGGCCCGTGACGTGAACAAGCTGGTAAATAACAGGACAAGATTGGTTGAACGTTATGACTCGTTAGTGGTGTCAAAAGTGTCAACGATAGCTGAGACATTGCCTCAGATATCGTTGTTCGAAACAGCTCGCCCGACTAGAAAGAATAATAAATCCAGCCAACACCACAAGCAGGGGCATAGCGCAGCACGATAGGTGCACAGAATGGGAGATTGGGTTGGATTTTCATGCGTGTGGCAGTGTTGAGTGCAATATGCTGTGTTAATGTTGTTGTTATTCTGTCACAAGTGCCAATGTTTGTTGCGATGACATGATTTTATCGATATTATTGTAGAATTGTTGGAAAGACCAACATTTGTACGTCTGAGTTGTTTGAGATGTGTGATGGAGTGTTGTACTCAAGTGCTTGTGGTTATATTTCACATGTTGTGGAATTGAATTGCAATGGAAATTGTATTGAGTGTTCTGCTGTGATTGTGACGCGCCATGAGCGATGGTCTGTGTTACGCACTTTTTATTGTGGGGGGACTGTTCGCGCTCATTTGTGTCGTCTTGAACATTATGTGATAATATTCTCAAGGGGGGAGCAGTGTCACAAACGAGCGCTCAGAGAAGAGCGCACCACCGAATTCTGGCGACAGTGCCGATACCAAGCGCCAGAGAGACGCCTCAAGGTCAACGCTAAAGAAGAAGACAAGCATCCAGACCCTCCGGGCGCGCCGTCTCTCCCCCTCGGAAGTGCAGTTTCTCCAACCAACCTCCTCACATCGGCCGCCGAGCAAGCCTTAGAAAGATCTGAAAGGAAAGGGGCGTGATCATGTAGAGTTGCGTCACGAGTCGTGGATGGTCCTCGAAACGTCTCGCTCTTTTCCCATCCTTGGCTGTGCATCGCGCCGACGAAACATTTAGAATTTTCTTGAATCTAGCGCGGAAGGTCTTTAAGCGAGCAGCGGAGAAGGGAGATCAGGAGATGAAGACAATTTACGCCAGTGTGTGTAAATAAGAGAGGAAGGAAGTTTACGCCAGTGTGCGTAGGCAGGAGATGAAAGTTTTGCGCAAGTCTGCGTAGGGTCACTCCGCCGTGTCGGCGAAGGCTTTTGTCGTCAGGGACAAAGCAGGTAATGAAGAGTTTCCATCTGAGGAGTGAAGGCTTGTGTTACAAGTAGAAGAGTGTGTCTACCGCCAGCCAGCGAAGATGCGTTGTAGTAGCTGCGCGTGGGAAGCCGACATGTTTCTGGCGAAGAAGTTTGGTGCTGGGAATGCGGCCAATTGATGACGCGAGGTTTCTTGAAAGAGAAACTTCGGCGGAAGCGGATGGACAACAGTGCTGGCTTTTGAGTGAGTGACTCTTGAAAGAGTATCATTCAAACATTGTTCCAAGGACTTTGGACTGAATAAGTTTTCGAACTAGTTTGGTCTCTAAGTGTCTTGGTTGTTTTATGCACGTGTTTGCATTGTAGCACGTATTGTTGTTTGTGTCCGTTGTTTCGAGTGAAGCTGATTGTATTGGGTAGTCCGTTGTTAGATTGGTGAAACACTGTACTGAACAATTGCCGAGTGTTTATAATTGTGTATCGTTCGATCTGCCATATTTGAGAATATAATTTTGTTTTGTTTATCAACTCTCGTCTCTGACTAGTTCTTTGGACCACAGCCGGCGTCCGCTGGCGTGCCACGTAGGACCACTTCTCAATTGTCCGCGCTTTCGTGGTGCAGCTCGGGGGGCCGATACTTCGGCCTTCTGAATTAGCCCGGCGATCACCTCCCTAATTCAACGGAACCCGGGACAACGTCCCAGTCCTGGTGGTCGGCCGCTACGTATTTAGTAAGCATGTCAGTTAGGATCCGGTTGAGGCGCTTCGTAAGACCATTCGTTTGCGGATGGTACGAAGTGGCAAACTTGTGCTTGGCAGAGCACGAGCGCAGGATTTCGTCAACGACAGCTGACAGGAAGGTCCGGCCCCGGTCAGTGAGGAGTTGGCGTGGAGCTCCGTGTACTAAAATAATTTCGTATACCAAAAAGTCCGCCACATCGGTTGCGTAACTCGTCGGAAGTGCTAGTGTGATAGCGTACCGTGTCGCATAGTCAGTTGCGACAGCAATCTCTTTGTTCCCTAACCTGGAGATCGGGAATGGGCCAAGTAGGTCGAAGCCAACTAAAAAAAAGGTTCAGTGGGAATGTCGATTGGATAAACTTTTATTTCGATTGACTGAAGGAATTCAGCTAGTAGGGAAGATGGCTTTTTGCGGCGATAGCAGGGCTCACAAGCGGTGACCTAGCTTCGAAAAGAACGGGCAAGACCAGACCAAAAGAAACGACGACGTCCACGGTCGTATGTGCGAGAAACGCCCAAGTGGCCCGCCAAAGGAGCGTCATGAAGTTGGCTGAGGACAGTCACACGAAGATGTGCTGGTACGATGGGAAGTAAGTCAGGGCCATATGGATCGAGGTTACGACGATACAGGATCCCGTCTTTGAACAGGAACATTGGTAGAGATGCGTCATGTGGCTATAATTCAAGCTTTTCAATGATGGCTCGCAGAAAAGCATCCCAGCGTTCTTCGTGGCCAAGGTTGAGTAGCTGCATCACCGACAGAAGGTCTCAAAAGGTGTCATATGAGCGGGTTCTTCCGCAGGGTAGCGGGATAAACAATTCGCATCTTGATGCAACCACCCTGTTTTGTAGGTTACAGTGAACATGTATTCTTGTAAACGTGGGGCCCAACGAGCGAGGCGTCCTGTGGGATCCTTGAGTGAGGCCAGCCAGCAGAGTGCGTGGAGATCGGTGGCTACTCGGAATGGATGCCCTTATAAGTATTGGCGAAACTTGGTGACTGCCCACACAAGAGAGAGGCACTCACGCTCCATGATTGAATAGTTGCGCTCGGCTGTAGATATTAGTCGGCTTGCATATGCTATAACACGGTCATGTCCGCGCTGGTGCTGCAATAGCATTGCTTCTATTCCGTTCCCACTAGCATCAGTGCGAACCTCGGTTGAAGCTGATGGATCGAAATGAGCTAAAATGGTGGTGTCGTAAGGAGGGTCATGAGCAGGGAAAAAGATTAGGCTTGATCAGCGCCCCAGAAAAACGGGGCGTCTTTCTTCAGGAGGTTTGTGAGTGGGCGTGCAATGATTGCGAAGTCCTTAACAAAGCGTCGGAAATAGGAGCACAATCCCACAAAACTGCGAACGTAATTTGTGGACTTCGGAACAGAAAAGTCCGTGACGGTGCGAATTTTCTCGTGATCCGGGCGGACTCCACGAGGTGTCCAAGTACGGTTATTTGACGACGAGCGAAGAGGCATTTTGAAGAGTCCAATGTAAGTCCGGCTTGACGAAATACTTCAAGAATCGCCGATAAACGGTCGAGATGGGAGTCGAATGTGGGCGAGAAAACGATAACGTCATGTAAATAACATAAAAAGGTTGACTGTTTGAACCATTAGAGCAATGAGTCCATCATTCTTACGAATGTGGCCGGTGCATTACAGAGACCGAAAGGCATAACTTTGAAATGATAAAGACCGTCAGGAGTGACGAATGCGGTCTTCTCACGGTCCATTTTATCGACAGCAATCTGCCAATGGCCAGATTGAAGGTCAATAGTGTAAAAATACGTAGCGCCGTAAGGGCAGTCTAAGGCATCATCGATTCTAGACAACGGGTAAACATCTTTCTTCATAATTTTGTTGATATGCCGATAATCTACATAAAGCGCCACGTTTCATCCGTATTTCTGATCAAGACGACAGGAGAAGCCCGGGGGCTGACGGAGGGCTTGATTATGTCTTTTGCAAGCATATTTTAGACATCATGTTGTATGACTGCACGCTCGGACGCGGAAACGCGATATATGAACGTCGGTGAATGGGACTCGTGTCGCCAGTAATGATGCGATCAGTAACAACACTAGTACGGCTTAAGGACGTGCTGGCGAAGTCGAAAATACCACGATAGGACTTCAGGACGTGACGGAGGGCTTCCGCTTGATCAGGAGTGAGGTCTAATGGTACCATGCGGTCAACGTCGACGCGCGATGAACGTGATATAGAGGGATCATGGTCTGAGCTTCAGCAATCATCTACTCAAAGGGGCTCAACCATATTGTCTTGTAGGCCAGTAATTTCGGCCAGGGAGATACATTGGGGAAGAATTTGGGCAGTGATGACAAAATTGACAATAAGAAGGCATGTGCGGTTTCCAAAAATTGTCAATATCGTGTGCGGAACAACGACACCGTGCGTAAGCATCACGGCATGAATTGGTGCAACCATGTAATCGATGTCAGGTACAAATAGCGTAGAGGTGAGGTCAATGTGATTTGATTGATTTGTGGGGTTTAACGTCCCAAAACCACCATATGATTATGAGAGACGCCGTAGTGGAGGGCTCCGGAAATTTTGACCACCTGGGGTTCCTTAACGTGCACCCAAATCTGAGCACACGGGCCTCGACATTTCCGCCTCCATCGGAAATGCAGGAGGTCAATGTGTGTAACACTGTTAGATGAAGGCGTTCGAAATCGATGCAGCAAAGATAGCGGTGGGTTGATCGGATCGGAAAGTAGAGGCATCTCAACGTCAAGACATCCGGCTGAAGTCTATAAGAACAGAGTGAACGGTTAGGAAGTCCATACCTAGAATTAGATCATGAGGGCGATTTTCGATAATGGTGAAAAGCACATCAGTGCTTCTATCGGAAATTGTCACACGGGCAGAGCACATGCCAATAATGGCGGCAGTTCCCTCGTCGGCGACTAGAACGGCTCGGTTCAAGGCGGGTGTGACAACTTCCTTTAGTCGGCGACGAAGAGCAGCACTCAAGCTGGACACACGCGAGCCGGTATCGAAAAACGCGCGCACAGGTACATTGTCTAAAATAACGTTGAAAATATTCCGGGTGGTTGGTAATGTTACACGAGGATTTCCTGCAGACGTCGGCAGTTGAAGCAAGTTATCTACTGTTTGAGGCCAGGACGGGAGTATTGCGAACCAAGACATATTGGACCAAATACGAAGGGGTGGACACGGTATGCAGTGCGTGTGGAGGGGAAAAATAAACTGCCGAACACTTGATAATGTTCTGTAAAGGGCTTCACCCTATGGTTCATGATGATGGTGCAGAGTTTTTCAAAGCACTGGGGTTTTGGGACAGGGAGGGCAAAATAGACTTTAAGCGGGTAGAATTAACTAGAAGGAGGTTATCTGATTTGTGGCTAAAGTCAAGGCACGAGTGAAAATTAAACCCTTTACTGCAATGTACGAATCCTCAACCTTGCTATTTAAAGGGAAAAAAATAAATCTAGTTTTTGGTTCATTAAGTATTACGGCTTGGTGGTGCTAGCCACCGCCTGATCTAAAGGGTACAGCCATATCCATCCATCCATCCATCCATCCATCCATCCATCCAGAGGCAGATCGGCGTCGGGGGGGGGGGGGGGGGCGAACGAGATTGACGGCGAGAAGGGGATGGTGAGCGGGCGTAGCAAGGTCTCGTCAGAGCTGTGGCAGAATCAGAGAATGTGGTAGGCATAGGGGAATAAAAATCAAATGCTGAGGACAAATGGTGGTCAGAGGTGGCCTGGGGGTGGGGGTGGGGGGGAGGCTTATAGTGTGCTGGCGCAGCCCAGTGATTGAGGCAGTGGCAAGCAATATGACCGACACGTCGGCAGTTGAAGCATAAGGGCCTATCATCCAGTGTACGCCATTCGGACAAATTTCATTGTTTAGAGTAGCTGGAAACAAAGCGAGGAGTGGAGGGATGACAATAAAAAGGCTCGGCAGAACAGACTGGTTGAACAGGATGTAGGCTGACGTTTGATAATTCTTGACGAATGACGGCTTGTGTCAGTGAGATCATGGTCCGTGAAAAATCAGGCGTTGGGAATGGCGTGACTAGTGGTTGGGCTGCCTCGACCTCATAACAAATGATGCGGATGAGGTTGTCACACCGGTGAACTTATTGAAAGGCGTCATCGCATGAGGAAGTAGCCGCTGTGTTCGGCAGGCGCATGATGCCGTGGGTGACGCGGCGGGCCTGTTCTAGACAGCGGCATTCTTTCAGGATCTTGTCCATGCTCTTGACGTTATTAGAAACCAGCAGGCTGAAGGCATCATCAGCAATTCCTTTGAGGACATGATTAACTTTCTCGTCTTCCGGCATGCACTAGTCGACCTTGCTTTAAAGCACCAAGACGTCAAGAATGTATGAGACGTATGAGCGCTTGTCCTGTCTTCCGTTCTGTTTATTCGTGCGCTTGAACTGACAGTTATACCAAGACTCAGTAGACGTCTGGGCGTGAGTGGCGCGAGTGGTGCGAGTGGCGAAAGTCTTCTTGGCAGCGAACTGACGAGCAGATGAATCGCCAAAAAGATCACGGATCTTCGTTTTGACTGAGATCCCAGCTCGTTATTTCGGCTTCATTTGTTTCGAATCATGTCCGTGGCATGCCGTCGAGGTAGAACAGAACATTCGCGAGCATGAGCGTGCGATCCGAGAGGTGGGTAGCACTGACGCGCTCGTACCGCCACAGCCAGGAGTCAACGTCGATGGTACCATCAGCGGAGAAAGTGCCAGGATCTCGAAGGGGCGGCAGGGTGATGTAGGTTGTCAACTCGTCTGGAGAGGTCATGAGGTACTAGCCGAAAAGTCTCCGGTATTGCGACCGCTGCACGTCTCCATCGAGGTACGGGAGTCGTCCACTGTCACACCTGTCCCGTTTATTAGGGAGGCGATCGCCGGGCTAATTCCAAGAGCCGAAGTATCGGCCCCCCGAACCGCACCACGAAAGCGTGGACAATTTAGAAGTGGTCCTTATTGGTGCGCCAGCGGACGCCGGCTGTGGCCCAAAGAACAAGACAGAGCCGAGAGTTGATAAACAAACAAAATTATATTCTCATTAACGGCAGATCAAAAACAATACACACGTATGCACACTCCACAATAGTTACATACAATACGTCACCAAACAGACAATGTACTACACAGTACAATCAACTACACTTGAAACAACGGACACAGACAACAATACGCACTACAATGCAGTCGCATGCATTGAACATCCAAGACACTTAAAGACTAAAGAGATATAAAACCTATTCAGTCCAAAGTCCTTGGAACAAAAGTCTGAATGATACTCTTCCGAGAATCACTCACTCAAAGTCCAGCGTTGTTGTCGTTCCGTAGTTCTCGAAGTTTCTCTTCCAGGAAACCTCGCGTCCTCAAATGGCCACTCTCCAAGCTTCAAACTTCTTCGCCGGAAATCCGTCGGCTTCACACACGCAGCTGTTGCCCGCGTCTTCGCTCGATAGCGGTAAACCCACGCTCTTGCCTGTAGCTCGAGCCGTCCCTACGGACCAAAAACTTCGCCGACTACACGGCGGACTCTCTACGCACTCTGGCGCTCACTTCCGTCTCCTCCTGTTCTGTCACTACGGGCAGAACCTTCGCCGACTACACGGCGGAATTCCTACGCGCTCCGGCGCTAACTTTCCGTCTCCTCCTGTTCTGTCGTCTCGGCCGCTCGATTAAATACCTTGCGCGCGACTTTCCAGATGTTTCTCGTCATTTCGTCGGCGCGATACGCAGCGAAGGCTGGGGAGAGGCGAGACGGTTTGTCTTCCCTCCGCGTCGGATGACTCAGCTCGGTCTGACCCCGCCCCGTTCGTTCTAGAAAAATCGCGGGCTTGCTTGCTCGGCCGCCGCTGTGGGGTGAGGAGGATCGTCTGCGAAGCCGTGCTTCTGCGGGGAGAGCGCGCGCCCGGGAGCCCTGGATGTTGGCTTTCTCTTTTTTTTTTCGTTTTACCTCGCGGCGTTTCTGCCGCCCGTTGTCGCAAGGATTTGGTGGCGCGCTCTTGTTTAGCGCTCGTTCTGTGACATCCACCTCCACCAATATTGTCACGAGTAACTCATTTATTAAACAATATGCGATGCACAGAGCTCGGTGAACAAAATGGCGTCAAGTCAAGTCAAGACCCTTGACGATGTGGCGCATACCCACGCTGGGGGTTGGTCGGTCGGTCGGTCGGTCGGTTGGTCGCAACCCACCACGGGGGATCGGCCATGAAACGGATGGTGCCTCTTTTATGAGATGG
The DNA here is from genome assembly GCF_043290135.1 of Rhipicephalus microplus. Lineage (NCBI taxonomy): Eukaryota > Metazoa > Arthropoda > Arachnida > Ixodida > Ixodidae > Rhipicephalus > Rhipicephalus microplus. The sequence goes on along the minus strand of NC_134703.1, from coordinate 200,235,229 downwards.
AATTGTTTTACCAGCCGGATCATTTAGATAAGGATGTTTAAACAAAGAACCAATTGGTAAACGATAGATTAGAAAAAAATAAAGGTAATACGAAAACGAACAAGCTATTATGGTTTCAAATAAAGTGAATTTAAGCCTCAGCTTAACATTCTATTTGTTTTGTTGCCTTTAAAAATCGCATACGGCCTCGCAAACGTTCCTATAGATAAATTCCTTTTGAGTTGCTCCAAAGGAAATGACCACCGGAAGGGCTAAATTTAGAGCCAACCTACGGAGAGGTTCTTCTAACAGTCTCTTCCTTTGGTTTGTATAGAGCCTGCATGTTAAGAGGAAATGGTAAAGGGATTCACTCTCGTTGCAGTGGAGGCATTGGGAAGACTGGGCCAGACCAGACCCGTGTAGATAAAAATTCAAGGGGGGGGGGGGGTTACTCGGCATCTTAGTCTCGTAATTGATATCTCCGCCATTCTATAGGAGCACTATCGATTTTTCTAGGGGTACATGAGATGAAAAAAATCAGATGTTGCCAAGCGAGATTTTTCAAAATGATTTAATATTACAAATTTTTCAAAACATGCCATGGCGATAAATGCTAGCGTCGGTAATAGAGAAATTATGGGATAATTATGTGAGTTCACTGCGAGTGCATCTGCATATTCATTGAGCATTAAACCTTTATGCCCTGGTATCCACACCAAGCGAATGAGTCGTAAATGTCTTGGGGCAAGGGTGTAAAGTACTTTTAAAACATTGGACATATTATGCGCAGTTAATGAACTACACACAGACAGGCAGTCGGAAAGAATAATAGTATATGTTATTGATTGAGGTAATTTTCGTGACGCTAAGAGAGTTGGAAGTAATTTCGCTTGATAAATAGGTGTCAAATTGGGTAAACGAATTGAAAAAGACCAATCCAGCACTGAAGATGCAATTGCGACTCCTGTCTTCTTTTCGCGAACTGAAGCATCAGTTGCTATTACAATCTATATGTCTAATCTTGCCAGGTTATCTTTCAAAATGGCATTTAGGTATCTACTGGGAAGAGTTTTGCAATTATTAGAAAATATATTGTCAAATTCTATTTTCATAGTTTGAATAGGTGTTCTTAGTACCCGTATTTCAAGAAGGTAAACTTCTAGTGTTTCCAAGAGCTTCTGTACGACGATGACTTGTGGATGCTTTAATCTACACCACTGTTGGTTAAAAAAGGACGTCGGCTCAATAATGAAAACATATCGTAACCTCCTATGTGGGGATGCGTATATTTTCAGGAAGGTACAGACTGCTAGTACTTGAAAACAATAATTGCGACAAATTTAGGGAGCCCAAGACGTATGCGCAACGCTTCGCGTTATAGTATTACCAGTGGTCTAATTTTGTAGGCGAGTGCTCCAGAAAACAAGACACAGCCAAACTCCAAAACTGGGCGAACATACATACAATATATCAAGACCACCACATTACGACGTAAACCACAACGTTTATTGCGGGGTCTACGAAGCATCCCAAGCGCCCGTGCATGCTCCTTTATCTGCCATGTTTTCTATATGCGGACTCCAATTTAGATTTTCAGTATAAGTCACTCCTAAGTATTTTATCGATTTCACCTGCAGGATAAAAAACTGTCTGTAAAGTACGTAAATCTGCACTGGAACACTTATAGGAAAAACTACGGTTGCACTTTTCCTGATGTTTAATGATAGATTAATGTCGTCTAACCATGTGTTCAGAGCGTTCATATAAAACTGTAGTATCTGATATAATGTATGTATATCTACAGCTGTAGCAAAAAATTGTGATGCCGTCAGCGTATACATGCATTTGTACGTCATGTTGTACTGGAATTGTGCACAATAAAATATTAAATAATAATGGTGACAGTACCGAACCTTGGGGGAGACTTCTAGTTGGTTTATACTTTGAAGACGACACGCATGATTGAGGGCAATAGAATTCTCTATCTTTCAGAAAGGAGTAAACCCATGCCACGAAGTAATTTGGTAAACCGACGTGCGTTAACGAATTTATTAGCTTAATGTGTTCCAGACTGTCATTAGCTTTTGCAATATCTGAAGTTACTAAGGCAGAAACCTGCTTCTCAGAACGAGCTAGTTGTATCCTGCTTTCCAGATCAACGTGGGCACACCAAATGGAGCAGCCATGCCTGAATCCAATTCGTCATGGGCTCAAAATTGCATTTTAGTCCAACCAGTTGTCTATTCTAATGTGTAGAAGTCTTTCGATCAGTATTACCAGCTTAGATGTGAGTGAAATAGGCCTAATGTTATCCAAAGTAAACCCAGCTCCATGTTTCTTTAATAAAGGAGTTATTTTCGTGATTCTCCACTCAGGTGTAATCCGCGAATGTCCAATGGAGTGGTGAACTATTGCAATCAAATCTTGAGGTGATACTTCATGGGTTAATTTTATTTTCGATGCAGTTATTTCATCAGGACTTGGAGAAGAGTTGGGCAATATTTTGACTACTTGTGCGATTTCCGATGCTCTAACCTCTTCAAAGTCATCGCTGTCAACAGGGCACGGTAAGTGGTGAAGGTAAGCAGCCGTGAAGCGGCTCTCCAGCCCTTGAGCAATACTTTCCAGAAAGTAGGCAACTCACATGGCGTTGAAGCTATCGATTCGAGGTTTGTTGGTGGCGGGATTACTTTTTTTTTTGGCTTTAAGGAAATTGAAAAGTGATTTCCTGTGGGCAGGCCTTGAAAGGAACTCGGAACGTTGTCTATCATGGTTATCCTTCGCAGCGCAACTGTTTGCTAAAAAATTGCAGCCATGTATTTATAATCACTCCAGTTTCTAGGGCACTGATTATAAAGCAGTTTTTGCCACGCCGCTTTTCCTAGCCTGTAATGACATGAACAATCAGAGTTCCACCAATGATTCAAAGGACGTTGTTTAGAGACCTGAACTGTGAATTGAGCTTCATTTAAAGATTGTTTTATGACATCCTTGAAGTTGATAACATTTCGCTTTTTATTTTCCTTGGTTCGTTTGGACAAAGCCACACGTAGTGTCTGTTCAAATGTATTGAAATTGATGTGAGAAGTGGGCTGCCTGATTACTGAAGTCACGGGATATACAGGCTCAAACAATATAGAAAAATGGTCGCTATTTGTACCAGAGTTCAATGTAGACCATGTAGAAATACAGAGGTAAGGGCTACAGAAAGTCAGATCAATTGCAGAGTGAGACTGATTGCATACAAACGTGGGGGTTCGCTGGTAAATGCACGTTAAATTATTTTTGTTGTTGTTGTTATGTGGGGTTTAACGTCCCAAAACCACCATATGATTATGAGAGACGCCGTAGTGGAGGGCTCTGGAAATTTCGACCACCTGGGGTTCTTTAACGTGCACCCAAATCTGAGCACACGGGCCTACAACATTAAATTATTTTTAGCAACAAAATCCCGCAAACGCTTTTCACTCATATCTGTTCTGAATTCCCACGAAGTGTGCTGACAATTGAAGTGTCCTACCATTAATAAGTCTTTTCTGCAATACAAAATTACGGTATCTAAAACACTGGAATTTTGAACACCTGACGGAAAATAAGCATTTACTAACGAAAAGGGAAGATATCCCGGAAGAGAAAAAATGTAATGTTAAAAATTTCACTTTCTAAATTCATTATTTGACCTATAACTTTACCCTATGCGCAATTTTGGAAGAGATGAACATTGCTAAACCACCTCCTTGAGAGGGGTGGTCTAAGCGAAATATTCGGTATTTCTTAAGATGAAAGATTTTTTTAGACAGCCAAGTTTCTTGCAACACTATAACATCTGGGGAATGCTGATTATAAAGGCAAAATAAATCGGTAGTTGCGGAAAAAATTGACCGGCAATGCCACAGTGCAAGATTCTTAATACACCTATATATATATTTAGGCTATACTAGCAGCATTCACTATCTTTTGCAATAAGCTATCTTTCAAAAAATTCTCTTTTCATGCTATTTCTTTCTGATATTTTTTTTATTTTTCCTTTAGGACTCACTGGATATCCATCTCTTCATGGCGACGCCCGCCGTTTCATTTTTTTAAGTTGAATTCCATTTGTGAGTCTTGCGAACCGGAATCAGAGCCTCCAATCCAAATGTTCAATGGGGATAATTTTACTGCCGCAGTCCGACGGACCAGCTTTTGATGAATAAGACTCTTCAAGAGGTGTTGTTACCATGTCGCTGGGTTTAGAAGGCTCTGTTTCTAGATATCCTGTATTCACCTCTATGGCTGAAGAAAACATAGAGGCTGCATGTGGGTGATTAAAATGCATGACGACTTGAGTGATTTGTGCATTTAATATTTGAACAAATGACTCCGTCTGTGACACAAAAAGGTTCTCCAGTAGCTTTGTCATTGTTTTCTCAACGGTCGAGGCTATCACGTCTGAGAGTGACGAGTCGATGATATGGTTAATACGGATCGCAGCAACAGCGTACCCACGACAGCGCTCTGTGATGAATATTCGAGCTTCGCGTCTTGAACAACGTTTTTGCTCAATTATTTCCTTAATTTGAAACTCCTGAGCTCTCGCACAGCATGTGCCATCATCAGATGGGTGAGGGCCACCGCAGAGACAGCAAGACTTTTCCTGAGCTGTACATTGTTTAGAGTTGTGTTGTCCTGCACACATTTGACACCGCTCTACTGATTGGCAACCCTTTATGCTATGCCCGAAGCGCCAGCATTTATGGCACTGCAGTGGACGAGGAGATAGCGCTTCAACCCGATATATCAGTGGCCACGCTTTGTTCTTTGTTGGTCTAGTAGTTCCAGCAAAGGTAACTATCACCGACTCTGCCGGGATCTTATTTTTGCCAGCGTGACGTTAATTCCACCATGCCTGCCGCAGAAAACATCTCTAGAATTTCTGGCGGAGACAGGCTCAAGTCCACCCCACGAACTGAACCTTTCACACAGGCCAAGTGAGGAGGAGCAAAAGGGCGCATCAGGAGAGAGGCAAACGATGTGCATTTTAGGAGATCTGATATGCATCTGGCGAACAGCCCAGAATACCTCCACGACCAAACTGTCACACCTCGGTGATGATTTGGAAGTGTTCGGGGACCTTCTGTAGCTCCTCCTGGATGCTTTGGGGATTTTTCATGGGAATAGAAGCCCTATTTGTTTGGACCAGAGCCACCAGAACGCTGCTGAGACCACTGCGCAAGAAAATATTAATGGGTAAATTATCATTAGTGAGGTATGCCGACCAGGCAAAATTTGACTGGCCGGGAGACGCGACAGTCGTCAGTCAGCTGAGCTCAAGTCAGCACCGCCCGCAATGACCGCACACCCCGGGAGGGTGCACCCAGACGCCGATTACAGCTAAACAGGAACTCGAAGAGGCACCCAAGCCAGGCAAGCAAGGTACGTCAGACAAGGAAAGTGGCCGAGACGCTGGGGTATTGGCCAGTTCATCAACAACCAGCAACCGTCGTCGTCTTGCTCTTTCATGCAGCAAGGCTGCAGCGGCGGTCTGTATCAATATATATATATATATATATATATATATATATATATATATATATATATATATATATATATATATATATATATATATATATATATATATATATATATATATATATATATATATATATATATATATATATATATATATATATATATATATATATATATATATATATATTGAAAGGCCCCGCCGCGGTGGTCTAGTGGCTAAGGTACTCGGCTGCTGACCCGCAGGGCGCGGGTTCGAATCCCGGCTGCGGCGGCTGCATTTCCGATGGAGGCGGAAATGTTGTAGGCCCGTGTGCTCAGATTTGGGTGCACGTTAAAGAACCCCAGGTGGTCTAAATTTCCGGATCCCTCCACTACGGCGTCTCTCATAATCATAAAGTGGTTTTGGGACGTTAAACCCCAGAAATCAATCAATCATCAATCAATATATTGAAAGGGGGTTTAATAGCGGCGCCAGGTAATAGGCAGACCACCGGTATGGAAACAAATGCTCGGGCAGTCCAGCATCTACAGCTCGTGCACCCGCTCGCGCTTGGCACTCAGCGATGGTCCCACTAGACATTGCCTTGCGAATTCCCCACTACAATACCCCGGCGATGAAGACGAGCCATCCTGGGGACTAAAGGTGACGAGAGAACAGGAGGGTCGTAACAGGGCTTGAGGCGACTGACGTGGACCATCTCACGACCAAGGCGGCGCTTGTCCGTGGATGGCTTGAGCGGTTCAATCACATAGTTGACAGAAGAAGGGTGCTGTATGACGTGGTAAGGGCCCGTATACTTCGGTGCAAACTTGGGAGTCAGTCCAGGAGAGTGAAAAGGCAGTCGGAGCCACACGAGAGAACCAACGGGAAAGGTATTCTGAACGAGATCATGGTCGTGGCGATCTTTTTGGAGGGCTTGGTTATCGGCTGTGAAGGACCGTGCAAGCTGACGACATTCTTCGGCACAGTCGGCCATTTCAGAAACTGGGCTGAACTCGGAGGCATCAGGATTGTATGGCAGAATTGTGTCGAGCGTGTTGCATGGGTCATGACCATATAAAAGAAAAAATGGAGAAAAGCCTGTTGTTGATTGACTCGCCGTATTGTAGGCGTACGTCACGAAAGGAAGAACAACGTCCCAGTTGGAGTGGTCGGAATCAATATACATAGCGAGCATGTCTCCGAGGGTTCTGTTGAAACGTTCCGTTAAGCCGTTCGTCTGAGGGTGGTAGGCTGTTGATGTGTGGTGTACCGTACGGCATGAATATAGGAGCTGCTGCAGAACTTCGGACAAAAATACGCGACTTCTGTCACTCCGTAGCTCTCCTGGTGCACCATGACGAAGAACAAACCGGTGCAAGATGAAGGTTGCAACGTCACGAGCGCCCACCGAAGGTAGCACTGCCGTTTCGGCGTACCTTGTCAGATGGTCGGCAGCCACAATCACCCATCGATTACCACCAACAGAGCACGGTAGCGGGCCATATAGGTCAATCCCAACACGGTCAAATGGGCGTGCAGGACATGGCAAAGGCTGAAGTTGACCGGGTGAATGAGGGGATGCCTTGCGCTGCTGACACTGTGAATATGAGCGAATGTGTTTGCGTACAAACGTGTACATACCCCGTACCACCAGTAGTAATGTTAGCGGATCCGCTCATACGTCTTTAGCGCACCGGCGTGTGTGTGTTGCGGTTCAGCATGGAAATATTTGCAGATATCAGACCGCATATGGCTGAGTATGACTAGCAGCCATTTACGACTCGCCACTTGATAGTTGCGACGGTATAACAGGCCATCTCGTATAGCGAAATGCGTTGCTTGGCGGCGAAGAGGACGTGGGCAACCGGAAGTTGATGCGTCAGAAAGCATATTCAAGAGCGATGCAATCCAAGGGTCCTTCCGCTGTTCGGATGGCATGTCTGTGACGCTGACGGCAGAGAGGGGAAGGTCCAGGGCTGATATATCCGTATGATCAGATTTCACGGGTGATCGTAAAAGCGCATCTGCGTCATAGTGCTTTCGCCCCGATCGGTAGACGACGCGTATGTCGAATTCCTGGAGGCGTAGTGCCCGACGTCCGAGGCGGCCGGAAGGATCTTTCAGTGAAGCCAACCAACAGAGTGCGTGATGGTCAGTTACCACATCAAAAGTTTGGCCGTACAAATAGAGGCGAAACTTGTTTAACGCCCACACAATCGCGAGGCACTCTTTTTCCGTAACAGAATAGTTGGATTCTGCCTTAGTGAGGGCGTGGCTTGCATAGGCGACCACATACTCCGTAAAACCTGGTCTGCGTTGCGCGAGTACTGCACCAAGGCCGACGCCACTTGCATCCGTGTGTACTTCGGTCGGCGCAATAGGGTCGTAATGGCGCAGTACGGGTGGTGAGGTAAGGAGTTGGCGCAGTGTTGCGAAGGATTCGTCACAGGCTGCTGTCCAATTCGACAGATCTGAAGGGCCAGCAAGGAGTTTGGTGAGTGGAGCGATGATGAAGGCAAAGTTCTGGACAAACCGACGAAAATATGAGCACAGGCCCACGAAGCTCCGTAGTTCTTTAACTGTAGTCGGCTTAGAAAACTCGGCAACAGCACGAAGCTTGTCAGGGTCGGGAAGGATGCCGGCTTTCGAGACGACATGACCAAGTATGGTGAGTTGTTTAGCCCCGAAGTGACACTTCTTCAGGTTAAAGTGAAGCCTGGTGTTTGTAAGGCTCTGTAGAATCTTACGCAGACGAGTGAGATGCAAAGTGAAATCGGGTGAAAAAACCACAACGTCATCAAGATAGCACAAGCATATGTTTCATTTGAGACCGCGTAAAACGCTGTCCATCATTCGCTCGAATATGACAGGCGCATTGCAGAGTCCGAATGACATTACGGTAAATTCATAGAGGCCATCCGGTGTGACAAACGCCGTTTTTGGACGATCAGATTCAGCCATTGGGACCTGCCAATAACCCGAGTGATGGTCAAGCGAGGAAAAGAATTCTGCACCTTAGAGACTATCGAGAGCGTCGTCTATGCGGGGAAGAGGGTAAACATCTTTCCTCGTATTGTTGTTTAGGCGCCTGTAGTCTACGCAGAACCGGATTGAATCATCCTTTTTTTTGACGAGTACAACTGGGGAAGACCAAGGACTACAAGAAGGCTTGATGACTCCATGCTGTAGCATGTCGTCTACATGTTCTGCAATTACGCGACGCTCTGCCGGAGACACACGATAGGGGCGCTGGCGCAAAGGAGTACTCTTTCCTGTGTCAATTGTGTGCACAATTGCGTTCGTTCTTCCTAGAACCGCTTGCGGAAAGTCAAACGAACGCTTGAATTCGTGCAAAGGGTAACAAGCTGCTCTCGTTGAGCCCGGGTGAGATGGCTGTCAATAGAACGGTGAAATGCATCGGTAGACACGCTGTTTGAGGCAAAGTGAGGAACCAATGCGTTCAGCTTCATATTCGGCTTGGTGTCGAAGAAATCGGCAGGCACGATAGTACCTTCATCGATAAGCTGAATGTGGCCGAGCGTCTCGTTGCGGCGCAAACTGAGGTGGCACGAGTTCGGATTGGAAATATATATCCTGGTAGTGTCTTGACAAAGCTCAAGAACGGCGAATGGCAGCGATGTGTGGTGGCGGCTGCCGAAGATGTCAGATGGCGTAAATAGGACGGAAAGTGAAGCACAGCAGGCAGGGACAAACTGGGCGCTGAAAGGAGGAATGTCTATGTCCGTCGCGACGACAAGGTTAGCCACACTAGATACGGCCGTGTCAACAGAAGGCGCATCACGAAACGGTAACAGGTCGACTTCAGCCCGAGCGCAGTCCACGACGGCGTGATGACGTGATAAGAAATCCCATCCTAGGATGACATCGTGGGAACATGAAGCCAACACGTGAAATTCAATCGTGTACAACACGTCTCGAATAACCACTTTTGCTGTACATGCCGCGACGGGCTCAATTTGTTGGGCGCTCGCTGTACTAAGAGAAACCACGGGAGAAAGCATCGTCACTTTACGAAGAGAGCGGCAGAGTCTTTGACTAATCACAGATATCGTGGCACCGGTATTGATAAGTGCAAGTGTTCGTACACCTTCGACGATTACAGCAATAAGATTGGCGGAAGACAGGCGAGGACTTAAACGATTAGACGATGACGCAGCTCGTGCCTCCGGAGCTGCGGCAGTTAGTTTTCCGTCTCAATGGAGGTGGGTCGTCAACGCATTGGCGATACAGAACGACGACTTGTTGAAGGTGAAGGCGAGCGGGAAGTAGAACGTCTAGAAACGAATGTTTGGGCGCCGGAAGCAGTTTGCGCATCGCGTTCGTGAACTTCAGGGGGTACGTGAGGCGCGTGGTATGGAGGCCGAAACGAATAGTCAGGATATCTTGGTGCGTTAACTGTGAAGCGCTGACGACATAGACGTGCAACGTGACCTGGAATTCCGCAAAAGTAACATATGGGCCGGTTGTCAGCAGTGCGCCAAGTATTTTCGGCGTGCTGCTGTGTAGCTGGAAACGGCGTGGTAGAAGGTCGCACAGGTTGTGGCGTATACAATGGCAGACGAGGCGGAGGCATTGCAGCGACGGCCGCATAAGTCAGTGGCGTGGCAACAGGTGTTGGCGGAGAGGCAGGCGTAGGTAATGGCAACGCCTCGGAGACCTGCTCCTGAATAGCCTGTCTGATTGTCGGCGTTAGGTGGTTCGTTGGTGCTTCGGTGGTCGGCAGATACGAGAGACACGAAAGCTGTCGTGCGACCTCTTCGCGTACATAATCTTTTATCTGCTCTAGCAGGGTGCTGTCATCATCGACGGCCAGGGCAGCGAAAGAGTCGTCTGCTGTCGTCGACCTCCGAACTGCTGCACGTTGTTTCCGAATCTCTTCCAAGCTCTGACACAAGGTCACAAGTTCGGATACGGTACTTGGGCCCTTTGCCAGCAACATTTGAAAGGCATCATCGTCTATGCCTTTCAATATATGCCTGATCTTGTCATGTTCGGTCATCTCAGGATTAAAGCGCCGGCATAAATCGATTACATCTTCAATATAGCTAGTGAAGTTTTCGCCCTGCCTTTGTGCACGTCCGCGTAGGCGCTACTCAGCACGCAGCTTGCGAACTAAGGGGCGATCGAACACAGCTGCGAGGGTGGTCTTGAAACCGGCCCAAGTGATAAATTCAATACGGTGATTTGTGAAGCACAGGCTGGCGACCTCTTTGAGATAAAATTGGACATACTCCAATTTCGAGGGGTCGTCCCACTTGTTGGCGGTGCTCACCTTTTCAAACAGCTGCAACCAGTCCTCCACATCTTGGTCCTCGGTGCCGCTGAAGAAGGGGGGATCTCGTTGGCGCAGGGTGGTAGGCACGATAACCAGTTGAGATTGGGCTGTGCTTTGCTGGTTAGTGCCTTGCTCGGTCGTCTGATCAGGCATTGCTGAAGCAGTGGGCAGCTTCCGGCTTCGAAGTTCCAGGTTTGCGTACCCAGCACACTTCCACCACTTTGCAAGGGGGTTTAATAGCGACGCCAGGTAATAGGCAGACAGCCGGTATGGAAACAACTGCTCGGGCAGTCCAGCGTCTACAGCTCGTGCACCCGCTCGCGCTTCGCACACAGCGATGGTCACAGTAGTCATTGCCTTGCGAATTCCCCACTACAATATATATATATATATATATATATATATATATATATATATATATATATATATATCGCGAGTGCAGGCACGCTCGGATGTGCTGTATCTGTTTCATGTTACTCCACGTTACTCCCTACATGTAAATACTGTACATGCATAAACGCTTCTTCTCATCTGCTCCAGCTCCTCGACTGGTCGTCTCCTGAGATTCGGATGGCTCCAGCCAGGAACACGCTACCCAAGGTCATCACAGTCACGGACGTGGTGGAATGTATCGGCACCCGATTCCTAACACCACACGCACTATATACCGCGACTGTGCCTTCGTATCTGGCTCGGTATGCCTTGGTCCGCAATTCTCCCGTTCTGGCCTCGAACAGCGGAGAACTACGTACCTGAGAAATATTGTAGATCTTTTTTTGCAGTTTACAGCTTGAAAGCCTGGTAGGTCTCCAGTTATGATTGCGTAAGCATTCCAATTATCCACATGTTCCTCTGTTTCCTTCACCTTCTTCTTAGCCATTGTTTCTTTTGGCTTGGTATTCTACTGTTTGTGATGACATTTGTTGAACCAGAGAAGTTGCAACGAGGTCACAACGAAAAATATCCGTACGGCAAGTCTGGCAAAGGCGGCCAAGGTTCTCGTGCAATCAGAGCGCGGGGCTTTTTTTTTTGTTCTCTTCCGAAGGCGCATACGCGTTGGTGCGTATGCTCCACTACAATACCCCAGGGGTGAAGAGTAGCCATCCTGGCGGCTCAGTGAGTAGGCACAATGAGGGGGTCGGAGTAGGGCTTGAGACGGTCGACGTGTATGGTCTCACGTCCTCGACGGCACAAATCTGGCGATTGTGTTAGGGGCTTGATAATGTAATTCACCGGGGAGGTCGCGTCAATGACACGGTATGTACCATGGTACCGGGCCAGAACTTTAGAAGACAGGCCAGGAACTTGCGGGGGCACCCAAAGCCACACAAAGGAGCCAGCACGAAACGTAGGAGCCATGTGCTGAATGTCGTCATGTCGAGTCTTTTGTATACCTTGAGCGTCACTTGTCAGAGATCGAGCCAACTGGCGACAGTCTTCAGAGTATCTGGCAACTTCCGAAAGCGGGGAGCACTCCGATGCATCAGAGCGGTACGGGAGTATAGTGTCGAGTGAGTGGGATGGTTCGCGGCCGTACAACAGAAAGAACGGAGAAAAGCCGGTAGTCGCTTGCGTCGCGGTGTTATAAGCGAAGGTAACAAAATGTATTACAGCATCCCAGTTAGTCTGGTCGGAGGAGGTGTACATCCTCAGCATGTCGCTAAATGTGCGGTTGAATCGTTCAGTGAGACCATTTGTATGTGGATGGTATGCGGTAGATTTCCGGTGGATGATGTTGCATTAAGCGAGGATAGCTTGGATGACCTCCGACAGAAACACTCGACCCCTATCACTGAGTAATTCCCGTGGAGCACCATGGCGTAGAATGAAGCTGCGGAGAATGAAGAGTGCAACTTCGTGGGTGGTCGCTGCCGGTAGAGCTGCAGTCTCAGCGTAGCACGTCAGATGATCGACGCCGACAATAATCCACCGGTTTACAGAGCCACTATATTGGAGGGGGCCATAAAGGTCGACACCCACGTGGTCGAATGGGCGAGCCGGGCATGGGAGCGGCTGTAACATGCCAGTAAGGTGTCGTGGAGGTGTCTTGTTCTGTTGGCAAGTGGTGCAAGACTGAACGTATTTCTGCACAAAGCGATACATTCCTCGCCAGCAATATCGTTGGCGCAGCCTTTCGTAGGTTTTCAGGACACCTGCGTGAGCACATTGGAGTTCTGCGTGAAAAATCATGCAGATGTCCGAGCGCATATGAGTAGGGACAGCAAGGAGTCACTTTCGACCACCAGGCATGTAGTTGCGGCGGTACAGAATGTTGTCTCGCATAGAAAAGTTGGCTGCTTGCCGGCGTAGCGCTCTCGTGGAAGGGACTGCAGAAGGATCGGTAAGGTAGTCGAGTAACAAGGCAAGGTATGGGTCTTTACGCTGCTCCGAAAGCATGTCAGTGGTGTCGAGTGGTGACAAGGTGGTAAAAAAGGGTGACAGAGAAGCCACATCTGGTGTTATTGGCGATCGGGAATGTGCTTCGGCATCCGCATGCTTGCGACCGGAACGATATACGACATGGATGTCGTATTCCTGCAATCGAAGTGCCCAACGCCCCAGTCGTCCGGAGGGGTCTTTCAAGGTGGACAGTAAACATAGAGCGTGGTGGTCTGTGACCACGTCGAAAGGACGGCCGTAAAGGTACGGGCGAAACTTCGTGAGCGCCCAGATTATGGCCAAACACTCCTTCTCTGTCACGGAGTAATCCCATTCAGCCTTCTTGAGAGCGCGACTTGCATAAGCGACTATGTATCCAGTTTGGGTGTCTTTCCGTTGTACCAAAACTGCGCCAAGACCGACGCCACTTGCATCGGTGTGAATTTCTGTGGCAGTAGTGGGTCGTAGTGACGAAGAATAGGTGGTGAGGTCAGCAGGCAGCGCAGCTGGCGAAATGCGTCGTCACATGCAGGTGACCATGTAGATATACCTTTGTTGTTGCAAAGCAGACTCGTCACAGGTGCGATGATGAACGCAAAGTTGCGCACGAAGCGACGAAAGTACGAGCAGAGACCAACGAAACTTCTTAGGGCTTTCAGTGATGTGGGCATTGGGAAGTCAGCGACAGCTCGAAGCTTATCGGGATCCGGAAGAACACCGTCTCTTGTGATGACATGTCCCAAGATGGTTAGTTTTTGTGCTGCGAAGTGGCACTTCTTGGTGTTAAGTTGTAGGCCTGCAGAAGTTAGACACGCCAGAATCTCGTGGAGACGAACAAGATGCGTCAGGAAATCAGCTGAAAAGACTACGATGTCATCTAGGTAACACAAGCAAGTTTTCCACTTGTGGGCACGCAATAGATCTATCATGCGCTCAAATGTGGCAGGCGCATTGCAGAGCCCAAATGGCATGACTTTAAACTCACATAGGCCATCCGGCGTAACAAAGGCTGTTTTAGGGCGATCACATTCAGCCATTGGCACCTGCCAATACCTAGAACGCAGATCCAAGGATGTAAAGTACTCGGCGCCTTGTAAACAGTCAAGAGCATCGTCTATTCGTGGTAGCGGGTAGACATCTTTTTTTGTAATCTTGTTTAAGCGGCGATAGTCCACGCAAAATCGAACGGTGCCATCTTTTTTCTTTACCAGAACCACAGGTGACGACCAAGCACTTTAAGAAGGCTGTATGACTCCACGTTTAAGCGTGTCATCTACTTGAGCCGTAATGACGTGGCGCTCTTCGGCAGAAACGCGGTAAGGACGCTGTGGCAGAGGCGAGTGTGAGCCGGTGTCAATAGTATGAGTGACAGTCGTGGTGCGGGCCAAAGCAGGTTCCTGAAAGTCGAAAGAAGAGCGAAACTTGTTAAGGAGAGCAACAAGTTGGCGGCGATGCGAGGGGGGAAGGTCTGCGTCAATAGCATTGTCGAAGGCTGATGAACTTGATGGCTCAGACGCATAAGTGATTGCGGCAATGTGACACGGGGTTTCGTCGGGAAAAGTAATATCATCGATATGGTCGACAGGTTGTACATATCCTAAGGTCTCACCATGAAGTAAGCCAATGGGGTAGTTGCAGTGGTTGGTAGCCAGCATTACGGTTAAACCAGACGCAATTGTAAGAACGGCAAATAGAAGCACGATGTCCTTGCGTTCAGTAAAAACCGGAGATGGCGTAAACACCACCGTGGCGTCAGGTTGCGCCACACATGAAAGGCTTATAGGGACTGAAGCTTCCAGAGGCGAGGTGATGTCGTCGTCAGCGATGAGTTTGCAGAGCAGAGGTGAATGGTCGGGCGATGGAAATTCACGAATTTGTACTAGAGACACTTCAGCACGGGAAAAATCGATGATAGCTTCATGACGTGATAAGAAATCCCAACCCAGGATGAGGTCATGATAGCAAGATGGTAGAACAAAAAATGGGATGATGTACAAAACGTCTTGGATGACGACGCGCGCCGTACACACAGCCGAGGGATGAATGCGTTGCGCGCTAGCCGTGGGCAGCACCATGCCACTGAGAGATGTGGTCAATTTCTTCAGTTTGCGACAAAGTTTTGCGTTCATCAGAGAAACGGCAGCCCCAGTATCAACGCTAGTGTAGCGACTCCCTCAACATTGACATCAACAACATTTTGCGGCGAAAATGGAGGCCTTGATAATTGTGCAGAAGTTACAGTTCTTGCCTCTGGAACTGCACTGATTAGTTTTCCTCCTCAGGAGGTGGTCTACGACGCATAGGCGATGGCGATCGGCAACGAGGAGATGGGAAACGAGTAGTTGATGGGCGATGATCCGAGTCAGAGTGCCTCTGTTCATATGCAGACGTGGTGTCCTGCTGCGACGCATAGACAGGAGTTCCAAAGGAGGCGTACGCAGGTGTGGGACGGTGGTAGCAGAAGCGTGCAATGTGGCCAGCGATGCCGCGCGCGAAGCAGATTGGACAGTTGTCATGGGTCCGCCACTCATTAAATGAACGGAAAAAGCGAGGCGAGGGCCTGTAAACCGGAGGCGCGGCCGGAGGAGGTGGAGCCGATAAGGATACTGGATGCGGTGGGGGTCGTGCGACCATAGCTGCGTAGCTGAGAGGTGAGGATGGCACAGGTAGTGCGTAGCCGACAGCTGGGAAATTAGATGCTACTGAAGTGCATGGGTAAGGGGCCTGCACTGTAGGGAGGACATCGCAAATTTCAGTGCGTATGGCCTGCTGCAGTGTCGAAGGCAGACTTGCGGTTGGCGCGTCGCCATGCGGCAGCAGGGAAAGCTGTCGTTTGCATTTGCGAGTGCGACGGCCGAGATCAAATCCGGCGGTGGGACACTCTGTCGGGCGATGGAACGCTGACGGCGCAATTCATCGAAGCTCTGGCGCAGGCTTACGAGGATTGCCACCGTGGTCGGGCTTTTAGCTAGCAATATCTGGAATGCTCCATCCTCGATGCCCTTGAGAATCTGCCGAATTTTCTCTTCTTCAGGCATAGATGAGTTGACATGCCTGCAGAGGTCGAGCACATCCTCAATGTAACTCGTGAACGTCTCGCCAGGCTTCTGGGTTTTGTGGCGCAGACGCTGGTCAGCGCGGAGCTTGCGGACTTCTGGTCGGCCGAACGCTTCAGTCACGAGGGTCTTAAAGGAGGGCCAGTTGGCGATGGCGATTTCGCGGTTGGTAAACCAAAGCTTAGCTACGTCTGCCATGTGAAAGATGACCTAGGCGAGCTTAGAGTCATCGCTGGCGCTTACGCGTTCGTACAAGGAGAGCCAGTCTTCGACGTCTTGCTCACCACTACCGCTGACGATTGGTGGGTCCCGTTGGCGAGTAGCGCCGGGGCAGGTAGACGGGGCAGCCGATGGTGCTGGCTGGGCTGGGATGGGCTGGTTGGCGACTACGTCAGTCATGTTTCGCAGTGGTCTCTCGGGCAACTTGCGAGAGCGGAGCTCCAGGTCTGCTTGGGGATCTCAGCAGCCTCCACCAAATGTGATGACGTTTATTGAACCAGAGAAGTCGCAACGAGGTCACAAAGAAAAATGGCCGTACGGCAAGTCTGGCAAAGGCGGCCAAGGTTCTCGTGCAATCAGAGCGCGGGGCTTTTTTTGTTCTCTTCTGAAGGCGCATACGCGTTGGTGCTAATGCTCCACTACATGTTGTCTAAATACTGTAAGCACAATATTGACAAAGTTTCACCTTCATCTTCCTCATCTGTATATAATCAACATCACGAAAAACGTCGTCTTCGTTCGAATGGTTGATCAGGCGATTCGGCCTAATAAACGCCGTCGAGACTCCAACGCTGCTACTATCTTACAGAGTGGTGGAGGCTGCTTCGATCCCCAAGTCCTCTCCGACGTCACGTTCCCCTGGAGCTTCGTTCGGGTCGCCGCTTGCTTCCCCCGTCCACTGTCATGGCTCAAGAACCGCTGCCCGGAACATCCAGCATCCCTGTCCAACAAACCGTTCCTGCGTGGATCGTCAACGCCTGGCAGCGCGACCCACCCATCTTCTGTGGTCTTCCGCGCGACGACGTCGAGGTATGGATAAAAGAATACGACATGACCAGTGTTTATAACCAATGGGATGAGCCTCAAAAACTTCGTCACGTCGCCTTCTATCTGTCCGATGTCGCGAAAACGTGGTTTTTAACCACGAGAGCAGCTTCCCGGATTGGCGTACTATTGCTCAACAAGTCCGTAGGATTTTTGGGAAACCGAACATCCATTCCGAAGTGTCGAAACGAAAGCTCGATGGGCGTGCCCAACCTCTCGGGGAGACGTACACTTCGTACATTGAAGACGTCCTTGCCCTTTGCCACCGCGTGAACTCGGCGATGACAGAAGCTGATCGTCCTCGCCACATCATCAAAGGGATAGGCCATGTCGCGTTTAACGCGCTGGCTGTTAAAAACCCCTGCACCGTTGAGGACGTCATCACGACTTGTCAGCATCTGGATGAACTCCAAGCCATTCGATTGCACCCAGACTACCCAAACGCCAGTGGCAGCCGGCCTTCCTCGGATGCGGATTTGCGCGCGCTTATTCGCACTCTGATTCGCGAGGAACCTCAAGCGTAAGGGTTGTCATGTGCACGCGCCCCTAGGCATCACTCTCAATCTGCTGGACTGCGCGACATCATCGAAGAGGATCTCTCATCCATGGCTGTCGCTCTCCCATCGAACACTGCGGCGCCACCAACACCACCCATGACGTATGCGCAAGTCGCTGCCATGCCACCTGCCTTGGTTCAGCACGTGCATCCTGTTCCTGCGCAGTCCAACGTAGCAGCATTTGCACCACACTCGCCTGTCCCAGCGCCACTACCAGTGCCTGTGACAGCTCCAGCACACTACACCCCCTGGCGCTCGCCTCGCCCAATATGTTACTATATTGTGGCATTCGGGGCCATATTTCACGATTTTGCCGCAAGTGCCAACAGGACGAACGCCGTGGCTATGATGTTTACGAAAGGGATTCGGAGCCATCCCCGAACCAGTACAAGCGACGCCCTACGACAAGTTCCTTCTCTCCGACTTCTCCACTCGCCACACCCCGCCCCTGCTATCCCGTACGCCGCCGGTCCCCTTCACCTCTGCGACGCTCAACATCTCCTCTGAGACCGGCTGTACCTACTTCTGACTACCACTCGGAAAACTAGCTGGTGCAGTTTTTGGAGGGAAATCTGCATCGCTCGAACAAACACCAAGACCTCCAGAGGGCCCAGACAACTTGTTATTAGTGTTTGCGGAAGGGGTACCAGTTCAGGCATTGGTGGACACGGGGGCTGCTATTTCTGTTATTCATGCGGATTTGTGTACTCGTCTACGTAAGGTTACCACACCTTATACAGGCACTCTCTTAAGTAGCGCAAATGACTCGCAGATACGGCCATCAGCACAGTGCACCGTTAGAGTTTTCATTGATGGGATCCGGCATCATATTCAGTTTGCCATGCCGGCTTTTTGTGCTTTTATGCTTATTTTAGGATGGGACTTTCTTTCTGATGCTGCTGCTTCCATCTCTTGTCGACAATGATTGATACATATGCGAGAGCCGGATGATATTTCCCTGCAATCATCACGTGACCAGCTACGAACAGCCAATGACTTCCTTGCGCCACCTAACCACGAGCACGTTATCACGGTTATGTCTGACTCCATTGACCACGGTGACGTCCTAGTCAGCACATCAGCCCGTTGTCTATCCGGAGGGATTGCACTTTCACCGAGTCTTGTCCGCTTCTCCAACGGCACCGCATTTCTCGCAGTACTGAATTTCACCAATGAGCCGATTCGGCTGACCAAGGGCACTGTTGTAGTTTCCAGCGGGGACACACAACCTCTCTTTGTAGTGGCTTCGGATACCAGTCTGGTAGAATCACGTTCAATACCAACAGATGCTCAACCTACTACGGCTCTCGTCAATGCCATCAGCACGGATCTCACTCCCCCGCAAGCAGACGAACTACTGGCGTTGTTGTCTAAGCATGTATTTTCTTTCGGCGTACATTCCACTGCTCTGAGCCAGACTTCTGCGGTGACTCATTGCATACACATCGACGGAACTTCTATTGTCCGTCGTCGACCATACCGTGTTTCTTCCAGCGAACGCGAGATCATCGACAAGCACGTTGCTGATATGCTCCAGCAAAACATTATCCGCCCCTCCTCAAGCCCTTGGTTGTCACCTGTCGTTCTCGTACGAAAAAAAGACGGTTTGGTGCAATTCTGCGTTGACTACCGCGCATTAAACAAAGTAATTAGGAAAGACGTATATCCCTTCCCTCGCATTGATGATGCCTTAGATTCCTTACAAAGAGCGGAATATTTTTCGAGCCTTGACCTGCGCTCCGGTTATTGGCAAATTCCAATGCACGAGGATGACAAGCAAAAAACTGCCTTTGCCACACCCGACGGACTTTACGAACTTAACGTCATGCCTTTCGGCCTCTGCAATGCGCCAGCAACGTTTGAACGACTGATAGACACTGTATTGCGGGGCCTTAAGTGGAAAACATGCTTATGTTACCTTGACGATATCGTCATATTTTCTTCAACATTCGAACAGCACTTGCTGCGCCTAGATGAAGTTCTGACGTGTCTCGCAGCTGCTGGCCTTCAGCTCAACACCAAGAAGTGCCACTTCGCTAGCAAAAGTATTAAAGTACTCAGACATCTCGTCTGCAAAGATGGAATCCGGTCTGATCCCGACAAGAAAACCGCCGTTCTTCACTTCCCGGTGCCTCAACGTGTCAAAGAGCTCCGAAGCTTTCTCGGCCTTGCGTCGTACTTCCAGCGCTTTATACGAGACTTCGCCACCATTGCTGCGCCACTTCATCAACTCCTTTCTTCGGGAGCGTCATAAGTATGGTCAGACGAATGCCAAATGGCTTTTGACAGCTTAAAACGTGCCCTCACGTCTGAGCCAGTGCTTTGTCATTTCGATAACGCCGCACCCACTCTCCTCCATACTGGTGCCAGCAGACACGGACTCGGCGCTGTACTTTTGCAACGAACAGAGCGTTATGACGAACGTATGATCACATACGCTAGTCGCACCCTCACAGCAGCAAAGAAAAACTACACCATCACCGAGCAGGAGTGTCTCGCCGTTGTCTGGACCATCCAGAAGTTTCGACCATATCTTCACGGCCGCCACTTTGCCGTTGTCACTGACCACCACGCTTTGTGCTGGTTGTCGACGTTGAAGAGTTTGTCTGGACGTCTCGGCCGCTGGATACTTCGTCTCCAAGAATACGAGTTTGACGTTATCTACAAATCCGGCAAGAAATACAACGATGCCGATGCCCTTTACAATCCTCATCAGGCACTCCTGGCCTGTCGCCAACTGTGAGGGAACACATCAAAGTGCCTCCGTCAGTTCATTCACTCGCCGCTGTCGATTTTCTTTCTACCTTCGACAACGAGACGTTTGCATCACACCAACGCAGCGACATTTACTGTCGCTCTATAATACAGCGCCTTCAAGGCTCCTCTCGTCCTCCCAACGCCCGCGCCCATCGACAGCTGCGGAACTTCAAGACTGAAAACTCAATCCTTTACCGCTTTGTATTCCACCCCGAAGGACAGCGCTGGGTTCCTGTTGCTCCTCGTTCCCTAAGGGCGCAGATTTTGGAGGCGTTTCACGATGACCCCAAGGCTGGTCATCTCGGTTTTCAAAAAATCTATGAACGCATCCACAGTCGTTTTGCATGGCCTGGCCTTTCCAACTGCGTAGCGCGATAAGTTGCGTCATGCTCGCTATGCCAACGCCACAAGCGACCCACTTCCTCCCCGGCCGGTCTTCTACAACCTCTTCCGTGTCCTGACGCTCCCTCCGATGTCATTGGCATTGACCTCTACGGACCGCTACCAATATCGGCTAGCGGCAAGCGCTGGATTGTCATAGCAGTTGACCACTTAACAAGGTACGCCTAAACAGCTGCACTTCCTTCAGGATCAGCAGAGGACATTGCCACATTTTTTCTGGAGGCAATCTTTCTAAGACATGGTGCACCCCGCATCTTATTGAGCGATCGCGGCAAGACGTTTCTCTCGAAACTACTCGAACAAGCCTTCCACGCATGTAATACGATTCATAAGACGACATCCAGCTAGCATCCCCAGACTAACCGCCTCACAGAGCGCTTCCATCGAACTTTGACCGACATGATATCTATGTATATCAACGCCGACCACACCAACTGGGATACCATTCTGCCATTTGTTAGATGTTGAAAGGAAGAAAGGACGCTGATGATGGCATCCCACCGCTGCCAACAGTTGTACGATGTTGGAAGGAAGAAGGTCGCTGATGGCATCCCACCGCTGCCACCAGTTCCTCGTCATAGGTGTCGGAAGGAAGGACGCTGGAGGATACGAAAACAGAACAGGGTTCATGTCACTATTTACACATATTTACAGAAAAGGAAGGTTAGGGGTTTCACAACCCACGAGCGTGATGGTTGAACGTTACATAGTTCAGAGCGACGTCCAGCACTCTGTGGCGTCATTTTATGCCCTGTCGGGCTCCTCCTCTCCGAGTCGAACACCAATCACGCACACACAGGTGAGGGGGGCGAGCATGCACGGTCCACGTGAACACTGCACTGTGGTGGCGCCAGCAGGGCTCTTCCTCGTCGTGTGTGTGCCGTTAGTCGAGAGTTCCCACGATCCTGGCTGCATACTTCAAAGGGTCCACCGCACAGCTCGCCCAATTAGTGGGGCGATCTGCGGTGGCCGTCACGGTCTCTTTCAGGAAGACGCCGTCCCTGTTGCCCTCTTTCGTCGTGGCGACACGACGTCTCCTCCTCAGGCCAGCACGGACAATGCCTGGCGGGCATAGGCAGTCGGCCGGTCGGCTACTTGACTGAGGATTAAACAAGCGCCGCTCCGCCGTCAGCTCTGTCGCCGGTCACGCCAGCTTTCCCGTTGCCCGATGAGTCTCCGAGTCCATTAGTCACCGCTTCTACTTGAAGGGACGACAAAAGAGTCCGCATTTGAAGGACGGGAACTCGCCTTTGCTTGCTGTTTGGTCTGGATAATTGCTCAAATCTTCGACAGCGTCTGTCAGACTGGGCGCCGAAAGGATTGAGAGCCTCACCAGTGGATCGGCTTACGCACGAAGGCGTCTGCTCAGACGAATTTCCAGGCCAAACTTAACAGCTCTTCCACCGCCCGGAAAATCTCGGCTGGCCAGCGCTCCCAACCGCTGGGCACGAATAGAATGGTTGGTGACGAGGACGATGGCCTGTCTTTTCTCTCTCCAGCTGCGAACTCGAAACCAACTCCCAAACCAGCTCACAATGATTGACAACAGCAAGGCGAACCACACAACACAATACCATGCTGAAGACAAGCACATTGGACCCGCTTAAAACCCTCCAGGCTTCTCAAGAAACACAAACAAAAGAGAAACCTGTATGCTAAAATTTTGAGACAATTTTGTGCCGCCAAAGTTACAACAATCATGGACGTGGAGATGCTTACCAAAGATGTAACATATTGCCGTGTGAGAAAAGCACACAAAGGCAAATATAATTTGGCCCCAAATAACCATAATTACACTCTTTAAAAACTAGCTTTCTCCTAGCATTCCCCTACTAAGTTGTAACTTACATCTAATTTCATTACTAACTTCATGAGACAGAACCAACTAATTTCTGCACAAATGCAGCCTATACCTACAAAAGGTAATTGTGTGCATTCTTGATTCTCTAATTATATTGAACTGTGTAAATCCTTAAAACGCATCTCTAATCTCAACGTTCGATATGACATAACGCTCACCTAAAGAATTCACCTGATCCCTGAGCACATGCTAAAATAATACAGGTAAATGCAACTCGTGTACTAACACGCTCCTTTGTTGAATGTAGTTTCATGTCAGCCCATGTTTTTAAAGGACGCACAAGACTTTGCTGTGCGCCCTAGCACGACATCATACTCTCATCCAAGAGCGTTAGCACACCAATCGCACACCTAACCGTAGGCCATTTCCCAGTAACTAACTAAAACACTGACCAATGCTTTTTTAAAAAATCTAGAAAGGAAAACCTGCTGCTACACGAACTGGCTGGGGAGATGACAAAGGAATATTACTTTAAAACCAAAAATAAGCAAACAAACATGCTTCTAAGAAAATTCCTTTGTCACTCCCTCCAGCTTACAGCTGTCCCTCATCTCAATCGCACACGCGGCGGTCGGGGTCTTGCCGGATTGCGAGGACGCCCGAGGCAACAACGTGCACGTGCTACCGGCTGAACGGCAGCGTTACGCCTCATTTGCGATTTCGGCCGACTTCTGTCAATCTGGCTGAGGGGATACGAGCAACGCGTGGGAAAGAGCGTCGGTGTCCTCTTTGGTCTAGCTCTCGAGCGGTGTTTAGCTATTGTGGCCTTTCTTCTAGGACCATGACGACACTCTTTTCCACGAAAAGCTCTAAATCTCCATCTCGCCTTCCGTCGCGAGGACTGGCGCCGTGGCCTACCGTTTCGCCGCCCGTGCCTTACTGTACGCCACAAAGGACCTTTCTTTGAGCTGGTCGGTAACTCACTCTTCCCTCGTTCGCCCGGCTGATTGCTACCTCTTTCACCCCTTCGCTTTGTCCCTCGCGTACGCTTCTTCCTTTTTCGGCGACGTTTTCGACCGACCTTTCCCTCATTGCTTTGGAATCGGTCGCGGGTTGAGTGATCGGCGGTATTACAGCTCGAGGGCGCACCATGAAACTTGATATTAATAAAACGGAAAGACTGGCACTTTCCTGGTGATTCAATTTGTGAACCGGCGTTCTTTTTACCTTTGGCCCGGCTGCTCGCACGCATGCAAACCGGCTTTGATGCCGATCCAGAGCTCGTAGTCCTACTTGCTACGCTAAAAGATTTTGTGCCTTCTTTTACCCGCGTAGTACTTTTTGTCTCTCTCGCGGCGTTCCGACGTCTCTTGCGTCTGCACCACTTCTTGCGACTCTTTTCCGAGCTTCCCAATCGCACCTCCAGCTCGTTAACACTCTCACTGCTCCTGCCTGCTGTCTCATCCACGCAGTCTCAATGATTTTCGACCGAATCATATTTATGTTCACACACTGCACTGGCGGACAGGTTAACAAAAAAAGGAACAATGCAGCTCTTTGAACCATCTCGCTGGCATTCCTGGGAGCTATCTGCAACCGCGTTGTTGCCCTCACTCTCTACTTTGGCTGCTTCTCCTGAGCTTTTTCTGGTGTTCTTGACTTCTACCTCATTTGCAAGATCCACCGTTGCGACAAACACAGTTGAGGTCTGTACCAGTTTTTCTACCGCTATCCCCGCTACCATTTGACTGGCACAGCACCTCGTCGCACTTGCTCTGGCCTTCGTTGGCCTCTCTTCTCAGTGCAGCATCTTTCGCAGCACTCGAATTCGGTTCACCGTCGAACCTGCTGCCGTCATTAAACATGCTAGCCTTCTCTATAGCTCTGGAGTGCACCTCACTCGCTTGATTATCGCACTTCTCGTGCGCTACAGTTGCGGATGGCTGAATTTTCCACCTCATTGCCTCGATTTTCTGTTCCAATTGTTCGAGCACCAAGGCGCGTGCTCGATCACGCTCTTTTGTATCCCTTTTCCATGCCTCTCTTTCGCGTTCCTCTCTTTTCTGTTCTCTTTCTTTTCTATCCATTTTTTTTTCCTTTTCTTGCCTTTCTTTTCTATCCCGTAATTCCTTTTCTTCTCTTTCTTTTTTCTGTTCCTTTCGTTTCCGTTCCTTCATTTCCTGTTTTTCAAAAATCTCTACTGCGTTTTGAGTCTCGTCCTCACTGGCTTTTTGCGAGATCAGCCTCCAAATCGCTGTCCTGCCCGTTCTTTCCTCTACTTCAATGCCTAGATGCTTACTCACAGCCAAAAGTTCATCTCTTAGCATTGCCTTCCACGACATGATTGCCGTTGTACTTTGGTCCTACATCTCACACATAATTAGGTGATCCCTACAACTCAAAACTCACAAACGGTAATCTCCCTAATCCACACACAATCCAGCTTCTAATAAACTCACACAATTGAAGCCTGGAAAGTCAAAGCAAAGACCAAGCACTCACCACAGCACAGCACCATGTCGTGAAGTTCATCTCACCGCTGCCAACCAGTTCTTAGGGTTGACGAAGGAGGAAGCAGGTCGTTGGAGGATGCGAAAAACGAAACATGGTTTATGTCACTATTTACACATATTTACAGAAAAGGAAGGTTAGGGGTTTCACAACCCACGAGCGTGGTGGTTGAACGTTACATAGTTCAGAGCGACGTCCAGCACTCTGCGGCGTCGTTTTATGCCCTGTCGGGCTCCTCCTCTCCGAGTCGAACACCAATCACGCACACACAGGTGAGGGGGGCGAGCATGCACGGTCCACGTGAACACTGCACTGTGGTGGCGCCAGCAGGGCTCTTCCTCGTCGTGTGTGTGCCGTTAGTCGAGAGTTCCCACGATCCTGGCCGCATGCTTCAAAGGGTCCACCGCACAGCTCGCCCAATTAGCGGGGCGATCTGCGGTGGCCGTCACGGTCTCTTTCAGGAAGACGCCGTCCCTGTTGCCCTCTTTCGTCGTGGCGTCGCGGCGACACGACGTCTCCTCCTCAGGCCAGCAGGGACAATAACTGGCGGGCATAGGCAGTCGGCCGGTCGGCTACTTGACTGAGGATTAAAGAAGCGCCGCTCCGCCGTCAGCTCTGTCACCGGTCACGCCAGCTTTCCCGTTGCCCGATGGGTCGCCGAGTCCATTAGTCACCACTTCTGCTTGAAGGGACGACAAAAGGGTCCGCATTTGAAGGACGGGAACTCGCCTTTGCTTGCTGTTTGGTCTGGATAATTGCTCAAATCTTCGACAGCATCTGTAAGACTGGGCGCCGAAGGGATTGAGAGCCTCACCAGTGGATCGGCTTACGCATAAAGGCGTCTGCTCAGACGAATTTCCAGGCCAAACTTAACACATTCGTGACTTTTGCGTACAATACCGCTACGCAGCGCACCACGGGCTATTCCCCATTCTTTCTCGTCTATGGCCGTCAACCAACATCTCCGCTCGACATATCCTTTTTTGACGTCCCTGTGAACTCGTCATCGTCATCGAGGGAGCACTTAATCTCTCGCCTGGCCGATTGTCGCCGACGCGCCCACCTCAATACACAGGCAAGCCAACAAAAGCGGAAGACTCGCTACGATGGCGTGCACCGCGTAGTTCACTTCAATACTGGAGATGAAGTACTGTTGTGGACCCCAACGCGGGTTCCCGGCCTGTGTGATAAGTTTCAATCACGTTTCATCGGCCCCTGCGCTATAGGCGAGCAGACGTTTCCTGTTAACTATCGAGTAACCCCTGTTGTCATGCCTTCCGACGGCCGTTTTCGTGGTACAGAGGTTGTTCACGTGTCGCGCTTAAAACTATTCGTGCGCCGTACACCACCTTCATATTGCCACGTCGCTCCAGGGGGTGTCGACAAGGCTTATTGATGTCCGAGCAACAGGGCTCTAACCAAGCGCGTCGGTTGGGCTTGTTTGCCAGAGCGGGGGTCTACGCGCACTTCTTTCTTCTCTGTGGTGTGTGCCTTCACCTTGGCATACGACCCACTACTAGAAGTAGGTGGCAATATTCCTCCTCAATAAAAAAAAAGAAAGAGCATCGTCCCGATGCTGTAAAGTTATTGAAAAAAAAACCAAAACAAAGTAGGTTAAACAATGAAAAAGGGCACCAATGATCAAATGTTAGACGCGATAAGTTCACCAATGATGAGGAAATTGTCAGAGCACAAATAAAAAACACACAGAAAAAGTGGTCTTTTAGGAACGCGCAAAATAGGGCTTCATGCGCACCACGTGAACTATGTCAGAGGTCGGTTGTTTTCGTTGTGCCCATCGTGACGACGTAGCGTCCGGAACCACTTCATAGTTTACGTCGCTCACGCGGCGTATTACTTTATACGGACCGAAGTATCTGCTGAGCAACGTTTCGGAGAGACCACGGTGTCGAACAGGGGTCCAAACCCAAACTTGGTCTCCCGGACTGTAAGATACGTCATTGTGACGCATATTGTAACGTCGTGCATCGACCTATTGCTGCTGACCAATGTGTAGCCGGGCGAGCTGGCGCGTTTCCTCGGCACGCTCTGCAAATTCTTCTGCGTCAGTTGTTAATCGATCAGCGCCTTCATAAGAAAGCATCGCATCCAGCATCGTCTGAACTTCGCGGCCGTAGAGAAGGCGAAACGGTGAAAATCGGGTTGTTTCTTGAACGGCGGTGTTATAAGCGAACGTGACATAAGGCAAAATGCGATCCCATGTTTTGTGCTGGACGTCGATGTACATGGAGATCATGTTTGTGACTGTCTTATTTAGTCGCTCAGTTAAGCCGTTGCTCTGCGGGTGGTAAGCAGTCGTCGTTCGATGCGTAGTGTTACTTAGCCGAAAAACTTCATCGATAAGCTGTGCAGTGAACGCTGTTCCTCTGTCGGTTATCACTGTAGATGGAGCACCGTGGCGCAGAACAATGTGGCGCATGAAGAACTGTGCTACCTCAGAAGCCGTGGCTCGTGGTATCGCCTGTGTCTCAGCATAGCGGGTCAAATAGTCAGTTGCAACAATGACCCATTTGTTGCCGCCGGACGATAAAGGAAATGGGCCGAGAATGTCCATGCCGACTTGGTCAAATGGCTTGTGGGGTGGATAAATTGGCTGAAGTAATCCAGCCGGCTTGCTTGGTGGCGACTTTCGACGCTGGCATTCACGACAGCTTTTAACGTACTGCTTCACGCTTGCCGAAAGTCCGGGCCAGTAGTACGCCTCACTTACTCTGGCGAGCGTTCGCGAGTAACCTAGATGACCAGATGTGGGCTCGTCATGGCGCGCGGAGAGGACTTCGTCCCGCATGTTTTTCGGAACGACGAGGAGGTAAGCGCGGCTCGTAGAACGGGCGTTTTTTTTATACAGGACATTACCTCGGAGGCAGAAAGACGTCATGACACGAAATAGATGGCGAGGTATAACGGCGCTATGACCCTCCAGATAGTCGATGAGCGGTCGAATCTCTCCATCCTCTCGCTGGCATCTGCTCAAGTCAGATGAGCTAAGGGCGCCCAGGAAACCGTCATCGTCGTCTTCTTCTTGATTGACTAAAGGTATGGGTGCACGCGACAGCGTATCAGCGTCTTCATGCTTCCGTCCAGACTTATATACGATGGTAACATTAAATTCCGGTAGACGCAAGCTCCATCGGGCCAGTCGTCCAGAGGGATCACGAATGTTTACCAACCAGCAGAGGGCATGGTGGTCCGTCACCACTTTAAATGAACGACCATAGAGGTACGGGCGAAACCTGGTGATCGCCCACACTACTGCGAGACACTCTTTCTCTGTGGTCGTGTAATTCACCTCGGTACGGGACAGTGAGCGGCTGGCATAGGCAATGACTCGTTCTTTGCCGTGTTGATGTTGGACGAGCACTGCGCCGAGGCCGATGTTACTAGCGTCAGTGTGCACCTCTGTGTCAGCATCATCGTCAAAATGCGCAAGAAAAGGGGCTGACTGCATCCGCTGTCGTAGCTCGGAAAAAGCAGCCTGTTGTTCGGTAGCCCATACAAACGGTGTGTCGTCGCGTGTAAGGCGAGTCAAGGGTTCCGCTATTTTCAAAAACCCTTTAATAAATCGTCGATAGTAGGCGCACAAGCCCAGAAAGCGCCGAACAGTCTTTTTGTCTGTAGGATGCGGAAACGCGGCTACAGCGGCAAGTTTGTCGGGGTCGGGTCGGACTCCTTTCGTGTTGACTAAATGGCCAAGGAATTTGAGCTCTTCATAACCAAAGTGACGCTTCTGCGGTTTGAGTGTAAGATCTGCTGATTGAATAGCCTGTAGCACACTCCTGAGGCAATGAAGATGTTGCTGGAAGGTTTCAGAGAAAACGACAACATCATCAAGGTATACGAGGCAAGTTTGCCACTTCAGACCAGTAATCACAGTGTCCATCATTCGCTGGAAGGTTGCGGGCGCTGAGCACAAACCAAAAGGAAGGACACGGAATTCATACAGGCCATCAGGGGTAACAAAGGCCGTTTTCTCGCGATCTCGCTCGTCAACCTCAATCTGCCAGTACCCACTTTTTAAATCCAAAGAGGAAAAATAGTGGGCGCGGCGTAATCTGTCTAACGAGTCGTCGATGCGTGGCAGCGGGTACACGTCCTTTTTAGTCACGCTGTTCAGCTTCCGATAATCGACGCAAAAACGTAGCATTCCGTCTTTCTTCTTGACTAGGACGACCGGAGAGGACCACGCACTGTTGGAAGGCTCGATGATGCCGTCGTCAAGCATTTCTCGAACTTGCGTACGAATGGCTTCTCGTTCCTTCGCTGACACACGGTAAGGCTGTTGGTGTACTGGGCGGGCGTCTTCGTAAGTGATGATTCTGTGCCTAGTGATCGAAGTCTGGCGCACCTTAGAGGAAGTAGCGAAGCATGACTTGAATTCAAGCAAGAGTTTTCGCAGTGCTGTCTGGTTTTCTGGTGTGAGGTTAGAATTAATATCGATATTGTTTAGAGACGTATCGGCGACCTCCACGGCGTCCGACGATAAGCAGATGGGAACGGTACCTAATTCATCTGCAAAGGCTAACGAAGTGCCACGGAAAAGGTGTCGGTGTTCGTTACTGAAATTTGTAACGAGCAGTTGAGATCAGCCATCACGTAGCTGTATGATACTCCTAGCCACACAAACACCTTGAGTCAGCAGGTGTTCAAAATTACTTTCTGCAATCGCTTCACCATTTCGCAATCCACAGCATGTGACGTCGACAATAACACTGGCTCTTGGAGGAAGCGTTATACTTTCAGCAGAAACACGAAGAATGTCGGCACGTTGTTAGTCGTCCTGCTTGTCGATTGCTCGGTCGGCTGAGAAGGTGATGGGATTCTCTTGAAGGTCAATGACAGCTCCATACTCCTGCAGGAAGTCAACACCAAGAATAACGTCGCGTGAACATTCACGGAGCACAAGGAAACTTGCTACAAAAGTATAACCGCAGACCCGAACTCTACTCGTGCAGGTTCCAAGCGGAGAGACGGTGTGGCCACCAGCTGTTCGAATCACAGAGCCATGCCAGGGCGTGATTACCTTCTTGAGTAGTCTGGTCATTTTCCCGCTTAGTATAGAATAGTCAGCTCCGGTATCAACTAAAGCACCTACTGCATAGCCGTCTATCAGCACCGGTATATCCAGAGAAAGCCGCACATATCGCTCAGTCGAATCCACACCCTTTACTGTTAGCGTCGATCGGAGGTCTTCAGCACGTCGACTGCCAGCGACCTCACCTCCAAGGGTCGCTTGCGTTAGTTTTCCCGGCGGGGACTGGGGGACCGTGCGCCAGCATGGCGCTGTGGCGAAGATGAAAAGCGCTTCGGCGACGGTGAGCGTGGCTGCCGTCCAGAAGGTGGTGGCATGCGCTGTTGAGCCAGGTAATCCTCAATGTCCCGGGGTCGCTGGCCATACCGAGGAGGCGCTGAATATACTGAAAAGCCGCGCAGCCCGAGGCGCCGGTATGGACACTGGCGGTACAAATGGTGCGCTTCACCGCAGTGGAAGCACAAAGGTCGGCGATCAGGAGTGCGCCAAACATCAGATTTCCGAGGCGAAGCACGTCTGTCGTCAAGGTTGTTCCGCAAGATGCACAGGGTTGGCGTAAACGAGGGGTGGGGGCGTGCGTGTGTTCTCGTAGTACCGTAGAGGCTGCGCCGACTGAAGTGAAACTGTAGGAGGTGCCTGAACAAACAGCGGGGAAGAGGAAGCTGGGCGCTTCAAGGCTTCCGCATAAGTCGCACGGTGGTAGTCAGCCGGGGTGGGTGTGGCGTTATCCAGACTCACAGGGTCACGCAAGGCATGATGCAGCTCGTCCTTGACGATACTTGCAATAGAACTCACCGTAGGTAGTGGTGGTGTGGCAGCCTTTTGCAGCTCCTCACGTACTATAGAGCGGATAAGGTCACGCAGACACTCGGTGTCGCTCCCAAAAGTCGTCAGAACTTGAGCAGTGGACGTGTTCACTTGCCGCTCATACAGGGTGGATAGATGCTGAAGCATCTTTTCCATCGTGACGGCTTCAGACAAAAACTCGGCTACCGTGTTCGGAGGGCTCCGTACAAGGCCAGCGAAAAGCTGCTCCTTAAATCCCCGCATCAGATGACGCAACTTCTTCTCTTCTGTCATACTTGGATCAGCCCGTCGGAACAGACGAGTCATATCTTCCACATAAATCATGACAGTTTCGTTGGGCATCTGGATGCGGGCCTGGATCGCTCGCTCCGCTCGTTCGTGGTGATCAGCACTTCTGTAAATGTCCAACAGCCGGCGGCGGAATTCGGGCCATGATGTCATCTGTTCCTCGTGATTCATGTACCAGGTACGTGCTCCATCCTCCAAATAGAAGTAAACACGCCGTAGTTTTGCCGCGTCGTTCCAGTCGTTCAAAGCAGCCACGCGTCCGAAGTCCACCAACCAGTCCTCGACGTCTTCGAGCTCGGTGCCATGAAACGGTGTCGGAACCTGTGGACTTTCAAGGGTGTACCGAGTCACCGGGGGGTTTCCCGTACCTGTTAGAGTGGTTTGAACGGACGTGCTCATCATACTTGTGTGAACTGTAGGGTCAGCTTCGAGTGGCAATCCCCTGATCCTGCGGCTTGTCCGATGAACAGGAGTGTGGACTCGCACTGGGGTTGTCGTGCCGCTTCCAGGAGGGGTCTGAAACATCCGTTAGGGGCTACCCCGCACCTCCACCAATTGTCACGTCGTTCCAGGGGGTGTCGACAAGGCTTATTGATGTCCGAGCAACAGGGTTCTAACCAAGCGCGTCGGTTGGGCTTGTTTGCCAGATCGGGGGTCCACGCGCACTTCTTTCTTCTCTGTGGTGTGTGCCTTCACCTTGGCATATGTCCCGCTACTAGAATGAGGTGGCAATATGGATGGATGGAGGGATGGATGGTTGGATGGATGGAAGGATGGATGGATGGATGGATGGATGGATGGATGGATGGATGGATGGATGGATGGATGGATGGATGGATGGATGGATGGATGGATGGATGGATGGATGGAAGGATGGATGGATGGATGGATGGATGGATGGATGGATGGATGGATGGATGGATGGATGGATGGATGGATGGATGGATGGATGGATGGATGGATGGATGGATGGATGGATGGATGGATGGATGGATGGATGGATGGATGGGTGAATGGGTGGGTGGGTGGGTGGATGGATGGATGGATGGATGGATGGATGGATGGAAGGATGGATGGATGGATGGATGGATGGATGGATGGATGGATGGATGGATGGATGGATGGATGGATGGATGGATGGATGGATGGATGGATGGATGGATGTGGCTGTCGTCACCAAGCCTTAATACTTAGTGAACCAAGAACTAGACTTATTTTTTCCCTTTAAATTGAGTTTGAAAACTCGTACTTTGCAGTGAAGGGTTTAATTTTCACTCGTGCCTCGACTTTAGCCACCATTCAGATAACCTCCTTCTTGTTAATTCTACCCGCTTAAAGTCTATTTCTCTCTCCCTGTCCCTAAGCCCCAGTGCATTGAAAAACTCTGCGCCATCATCCTGAACTATAGGGTGAAGCCCTTTACAGAACATTATCAAGTGTTCGGCAGTTCCCTCTTCCCACACGCACTGCATACCGTGTCTACCCCTTCGTATTTCGCCCGATATGTTGTCACAGGTCCCGTTAATTAGGGAGGCGATCGCCGGGCTAATTCCAAGGGCCGAAGTATCGGCCCCCCGAACCGCAACACGAAAGCATGGACAATTTAGAAGTGGTCTTTTTTGGCGCACCAGCGGACGCCGGCTGTGGCCCAAAGAACAAGTCAGAGCCGAGAGTTGATAAACAACCAAAATTATATTCTCAATAATGGCAGATCGAAAACAATACACAAGAATGCACACTCCACAATAGTTGCATACAATATGTCACCAATCAAACAACTGCTACACAGTACAATCAGCCACACTCGAAACAACGGACACAGACAACAATACGCACTACAATGCAGTCGCATTCATTGAACAACCAAGACACTTAAAGGCTAAAGAGAAAGAAAACCTATTCAGTCCAAGGTTCTTGGAACAAAAGTCTGGATGATACTCTTCCGAGAATCACTCACTCAAAGTCCAGTGTTGTTGTCGTTCCGCTGCCCCTGAAGTTTCTCTTCCAGGACACCTCGCCGAAGTTTCTCTTCCAGGAAACCTCGCGTCTTCAATTGGCCACTCTCCAAGCTTCAAACTTTTTCGCCGGAAACACGTCGGCTTCACACACGCAGCTGTTGCCACGCGTCTTCGCTCGATAGCGGTAAACACACACTCTTGCCTGTAGCTCGAGTCGTCACCTCTCAGGTGGAAATCATCTTCGTCTCCTGCTTTGTCTCTACGGGCAAAACCTTCGCCGACTACACGGCGGAATCCCTACGCGCTCTGGCGCTAACTTCCGTCTTCCCCTGATCTCTCATCTCGGCTGCTGGATTAAATACCTTCCGCGCGAGATTCCAGAAAGTTCTCATCATTTTGTCGGCGCGGTGCGCAGCGAAGGCTGGGGGAAAGGTCGAGACGATACGAGGGCCGTCCGCGACGGATGACTCAACCCGGTGTCTCCACGCCCCTTTCCATCTAGAAAATTCGAGTGCTTGCTCGGCCGCCGTTGTGGGGTGAGAAGGTTCGTTGGCGGACCCACGCTTTCGAGGGAGAGAGTCGCGCGCCCGGGGAGCCTTTAGATGTTTGTTTTCTTTACTTTTTTTTATCGTTGACTTCGTGGCGTCACTCCGGCGTTTTCTCGCGAGAAGTAGCGGCGCGCCCTTTTTGAGCGCTCGTTTTGTGACACTGCCCCCCACTTTAAAAATATTATCTCATAATATTCCAAACCACACAAACGAGCGCGAACAGTCACCACACACTCTGAAAGACTGTAACGCAAACCATCACTCATGACACTTCACATTCACAATAGATCACTCAATACAATTGTACATGGTAATTCAATCTCACAACACATGAAATATAACCACAGGTACATGAGTACAACACTCCATCACAGATTCCAAACAATACAAATGTACAAAGTTCTCTCATTACCACAATTGCACAAAACTATACATCACATCACCGTAACAAAATTTTGACTCACTTGACACACAGGATAACAAAACACAAGACATTGAAGCTCAACACAGACAAACGCATTCCGATTTGACCTCAGCACCTATCCTGAGTACTTCGAGCTGCGCTTGTGCCCTTTTTTGCGGTGCTCGCTCGACCTCTTCTTTTTTTCCTCTTTCTTTTTCGGCGAGCCCTTTCCAACGACGGTATCTGAGGCGGCGTCTCAGCCATCGTTGTCACTTCCGACACCGTTAACGGCTTATAACATTCGACGGGTCCTGTCTGTTTATTTACCAGCTTGTTCATGTCTCTACCTTTGGCCCGGCTGGCCGACTCCGTCACCTTTACACTGCCGGTGGGTTGAGGTCGTGCCGACGTACGTCCAGCTGCCCAGCACGTGAACTCATTCAACACGATCATCTTATCATTCATGGTCCCTTGCCCCGCGGCTTCACCTTGGGCTCGAGTGAGATCCGTCACGGGATGCTCCTCCACTGTATCTCGCGGCCGCTGGGTTGGCGAGGGCTCTATCTTCGGGTCTTCCCCCAAACGTTCTGGATCATTCGGCCCTCGCGCCCCGTCGATGTTTCCGATGACGAGGTCGTACAGGGGGGTCGTCATGCATAAAGCAGTAACCTTCCCGCTGAAGTACGGGGTTTCAACCTCAATTTCTGCTTCGGGAAGCATCCGAACCATACGGTCAATTAGGCAAACTGGTTTCGTTTTGCCTGTTAACTCACTCTCCCGCACCAAATTTCTTCGCACGATAACAGTGGAGCTACCGGTATCTCTTAAAACCATAATATTTTTGTCCGCAACTTTTCCAGGCAGCGTTGGCATTCCCTTCGGAAAACCGGTTGGCTGTTTTGTCTATACAGCACCCACAATAGGGATTTTTTCCCCATTTTTCAACTCTACGAATCCGTCGGTGACGGCATTATCATCGGATTTCGGTACTGCTGGCACACAGGATACCTGGTGAGTTTGACTCGCTCCGTTTCGACATGTGTCTGCTTTGTGCCGTCTGACCACACTTAAAACATTATAATACCATAGGGCTCGTAAAGTTAGTACGACAGTTGCTCGCGCGATGACCCACTCGGTTACACAGAAAACATTGCGGAACACTCTCCGGTGCACGCTTCTTTTCTTCGGGAGCCGATTTCTTCGAATCTTCAGGACACTCCTTCTTGACCCTGGCCATATTAGTTCCACCTTGCGCTTCTAAGAATTGATCAGCCAATTCGAGCATGCCTTCAAGTGACTCAGCCTTCCTCTCTTTCAAGTACAGCGACAGGCTTGGGTGGCAACTAGTAAGAAATTGTTCTCTAATTAGGAGATTTTTAAGCTCATCGTACTCCTGCGCTGTCCCTGAAAGTTCAATCCATCTGTCAAAATAGTGGCAAAGTCGGGCGGCATATTGCGTAGCCGTCTCACCATCAGCTGGCTTTCCTGTCCGAAATCTGTCCCGGAATCCTTCCACAGTAAACCTAAATCGCTTCAGCAAAGCAGCTTTCACCTTTGCATAGTTGGCTGCATCGGTCGGCGTCAGCCTGCCGTATACACTGAGCGCTTCACCACTCAAGCAGGTACTCAAAGCAGTTGCCCATTGATGTTCCGGCCAATTCTGTCTCCTTGCAATCGTCTCAAATCGGTGAAGGTACGCGTCAAGGTCGTCCTTCCTTTCATCAAACGCTACGAGCAGCTTGCTTGGGTTCAAGCGGAAGCCGTGGTCCTCCCGTTCGCTGCTTTCAACTCTAGCTTGGACCGGAGTTTCACTTCGCTGTTGCAAACGGAGCCGCTCGAGTTCCATCTCGTGCTGCCGCTGTCGTTCCCTTTCAGCCATCTCCGCTTCTCTTTCTTCTTTCAGCTGTCGCTCCTTTGCTTCTCTTTCTTCTCTCGCCCTTTCAGCTGCCAACTTTTCTCTCTCCAACTCCAACTTCAATTTTTGCTCTCTTTCTTCCTTCGCCCTTTCAGCGGCCAGCCTTTCTCTCTCCAACTCAGCTGCTTTTTCTTCCTTGGCCCTCTCAGCTGCCAACCTCTCTCGTTCCAACTCAGCTGCTTTTTCTTCCTTGGCTCTCTCAGCTGCCAACCTCTCTCTCTCTCCACCGCCTCTTTCTCCTTCTGGCTTACCCATTTCCGTAGTTCGGCGCCAGAAAGACCCATCTTCTCACCAAGAGCAACTAACTTTTCGAGATCCATAGTGTCTCGCAAATAAAGTCTTGCCGCGTGTAAAAAGTATCTGCCTAAATCAGTCTATCGGAACACTCCTCTGCTCTCGGTAACGAGAACACTGAACAACACACAAAATCGTTCCGATAGCACTATTAACAACTCGAGGCTCTTTCTCACTACTTTGGACACACTGTGCACCAAAAAAGTACTGTCGCGGACGCCAGATTAATTGTCACAGGTCCCGTTAATTAGGGAGGCGATCGCCGGGCTGATTCCAAGGGCCGAAGTATCGGCCCACCGAACCGCACCACGAAAGCGTGAACAATTTAGAAGTGGTCCTTTTTGGCGCACCAGTGGACGCCGGCTGTGGCCCAAAGAACAAGTCAGAGCCGAGAGTTGATAAACAACCAAAATTATATTCTCAATAATTGCAGATCGAAAACAATACACAAGAATGCACACTCCACAATAGTTGCATACAATATGTCACCAATCAAACAACGTACTACACAGTACAATCAGCCACACTCGAAACAACGGACACAGACAACAATACGCACTACGATGCAGTCGCATGCATTGAACAACCAAGACACTTAAAGACTAAAGAGATAGAAAACCTATTCAGTCCAAGGTTCTTGGAACAAAAGTCTGGATGATACTCTTCCGAGAATCACTCACTCAAAGTCCAGTGTTGTTGTCGTTCCGCTGCCCCTGAAGCTTCTCTTCCAGGAAACCTCGCCGAAGTTTCTCTTCCAGGAAACCTCGCGTCTTCAATTGGCCACTCTCCAAGCTTCAAACTTCTTCGCCGGAAACACGTCGGCTTCCCGCACGCAGCTGTTGCCACGCGTCTTCGCTCGATAGCGGTAAACACACACTCTTGCCTGTAGCTCAAGTCGTCACCTCTCAGGTGGAAATCATTTTCGTCTCCTGCTTTGTCTCTACGGACAAAACCTTCACCGACTACACGGCGGAATTCCTACGCGCTCTGGCGCTAACTTCCGTCTTCCCCTGATCTCTCATCTCGGCTGCTCGATTAAATACCTTCCGCGCGAGATTACAGAAAGTACTCATCATTTCGTCGGGGCAATGCGCAGCGAAGGCTGGGGGAAAGGTCGAGACGATACGAGGGCCGTCCGCGACGGATGACTCAACCCGGCGTCTCCACGCCCCTTTCCATCTAGAAAATTCGAGTGCTTGCTCGGCCGCCGTTGTGGGGTGAGGAGATTCGTCGGCGGACCCACGCTTCCGAGGGAGAGAGTCGCGCGCCCGGAGAGCCTTTAGATGTTTGTTTTCTTTCCTTTTTTTATCGTTGACTTCGCGCCGTCACTCCGGCGTTTCCTCGCGAGAAGTTGGCGTCGCGCCCTTTTTGATCGCTCGTTTTGTGACATATGTCTTGGTTCCCAATACTCCCATTCTGGCCTCAAACAGTAGACAACTACCCCGAGTATTATCATAGATCCTTTCTTTGGCAATTTCCTGCTTAAAAGTCTGATAGACCTCTAGTGCCGACTTCTTAATTATGCCGATTTTCCACATATCGGTCTCAGCTTCCTTCACCTTCTTCTTAACCAATATTTCTTTTTGGTTTGGCCCCCTTATGTTTTCTAAGTATTTACCAGTCAATTTTCTGGTTTGCTTCGTCCATTTTGTATCAACATTCTTCATGTACAAGTAGATGAATACCTTCCTAGCCCAACGCTCCTTCCCCATTTCTCTCAATAGCGTCTCAAATTTTATTTTGCTGCTAGCTTCTCTGCCCTCAAATGATGCTCATCCTATATCAGCTTGTATCCCTGATTCGGTGTATTCCCGTGAGCTCCTAAGGAAAGCCTACCTATTCCACGTTGCTTAATTTCTAATTTTGCTTGAACTTCTGATCTCATGCACAAGACCGTATTTCCGAACGTCAGACCAGAAACCATGACCCTTTTCCATGATCCTCTCACAACATCATACCTATTGTAATTCCACAGTTCCTTGTTTTTCATCACCACTGCAATCCTGTTACCTTTAGTCGTCACGTTTATTTCGTGTTACCTCAGGTACTCGGCCTCATTGCTTATTCATACGCCCAGATATTTGTATTTATCTGTTATCTCTAGCGTGGCCTCCTGTATTCTAAGCTCACTACCTTCATTATCATTAAAAATCATGACTGCTGATTTTTCCTTACTGAATCTTAAATCTAACCTATCTCCCCCATTACCGCAGATGTCCATCAATCTCTGCAAATATTACTTGTTATCGGCCATTAGCACTATATCATCTGCATACATCGATGCTGGTAGTGCCTGTTCCATGAGTTTTCCTTGTTTGACGAAAGGGAAGTTGAAGCCATCTCCACTTCCCTCTAAATTGGCCTCTAATCCTTGTCGGTACATCATGAATAACTTGGTTGACAGAGGACACCCCTGCCTAAGCCCCCGTTTTATCTCTGTAGGCTTGGATACCTGTTTTTCCCGCTTTATAACTACATTGTTACTTTTATATATATCCTTTAAAGATTAGTGACTACATCTTCCACACCTAGTGTGTCCTGTATTCCCCACAAGTCCTCTTGAACCACGCTATCGCTCGCTTGATATCCAAAAATGCTAGCGACAAGGGCCTGTGTTCCTTTTCTGCTATTTAGATGCACTGCGTCAGTGAGAACATATTGTCTTCTAACTTCCTGTGTTTCCGAAACCCATTCTACAGTTCCCCCAGCACCTCCTCATCCCCTATCCATGTCTGCAGTCTTTCCTTCATAATCTGCATCGCCAGCCTGTATATTACTCATGCCACTGTCATAGGACGGTAGTTGTTTATGTCAGCTTTGTCCCTCTTTCCTTTATAGATCATGCTCATCCTGCCAAGTTTCCATCCATCGGGGACTTCACCATCGATTATTATTTTGCTCACTGCCTCTCTCAAAGCCTGCTTAGACTTCGGACCTAATGTCTTTATCAGCATAATCTGAATGCCATCTGGGCCTGTTGATTCACTACTAGGAACCCTCTTCTCAGCCCTTTCCCATTCTCGTTGTGAAAATGGAGTCATTGCGCCACTGGATTCATCCTTGTCTATTGTGGTGCATAAAGCACTTCTTTGTTGAAGTTTTTTTGTCACCCTTGGTCTTATATATTCAATAGCTTCGCTCCTACTAGCCTAGCACCTCTAACTGTAGTTATAAACCTCTGCTCTAGGCTCGTCTTCTTTCTTAGGGAGTTTAGATGGTTCCAAAATTTCGCAGCTGCCTTTCTATCTTTTTTATGTACTTCTGCCAGCCACTGAGCTCCCTTTTTTTTAATCTTTTCATCGATCAGTTGGGATGCATTTCTTCTACAGCTTCAAAAGATGTGTCATTTTCTTTTAACATCAGCTGTCGGTTCGCCCCACTGTTTAGCATGTTTGTGTTTCCTAGAGGCTTCCTGAGCTAAAATAAACGAACACAGCTGTTGTAGTTTCTGGCTTATTTCTTGTTTAAATCTGAATAAAAATTAAACATCACTCATATTGATCGTCAGGAGAAGCGTGTGCTCGTGTGCAGACGACCATTCCGGTGAGATGCGGTCTATCTGAGCTAGCGATTCGCTGAGCCGCCATCTTGTTTGGACAGCAAAGTAGACTGCATTGTATTTGTCTACGACGTGGTCTTCTTCAAGGAGGTTATCTTTCCGATCCGGTGAGATGCGGTCTATCTGAGCTAGCGATTCGCTGAGCCGCCATCTTGTTTGGACAGCAAAGTAGCCTGCATTGCATTTGTCTACGACGTGGTCTTCTCCAAGGAGGTTATCTTTCCGAAGCTGCGAATTTGCCGGCTGCGTAAGAATAGGTGGACAGCAAAAGGTCGGGTCGTCTGCTACGGTACTTCCGGTTTGAGGCCTATCTCTTCACTGTTTCAAGGTGCCTGCTGCGCAGTGTAATCGGGTGGAAACACGTGCTATTCTGTGACGCTTTTGCTGCCGCTTGTTCAATGATTCTGTTTTTCAATTCTTTTAAATGCGAAGCATTTCTTAGCGAACTTCAGCGACTATGAGCGTATCTATCTATCTATCTATCTATCTATCTATCTATCTATCTATCTATCTATCTATCTATCTATCTATTTATCTATCCATATATCTATCTATCTATTCATCTATCTATCTATCTATCTATCTATCTATCTATCTATCTATCTATCTATCTATCTGTCTATCTATCCATCTAGTCAGCTACGACTTTTAGCTCTCCTGGCCGTTTCGATAATGGTATCAATACCAAACTTGATATGGCATAAGATGACTGTAGGAAGAATATATTTGACTAGTCATAAAATGAAAATCATGACATGTATGTCAAGAATATCATGATTTACATTTCATGGTCTGGCAGCTCTTGCGGTGGTTTCGTTCACATGGCATGTTGAAAAATTTGTATGGTATGACATGATTGCATGGCCAACACAAGCGACAGACCCTAACATGAAAATCATGACATTTGTGTCATGTAACAACATGACTACATTCACGCTCATGATGCGCTCGCGGCCGTTTTCCTAGCGTCACATATACCAAACTTGGTGTTACAGTAGGTGAATGAATGATGAAAG
The DNA here is from genome assembly GCF_043290135.1 of Rhipicephalus microplus. NCBI lineage: Eukaryota > Metazoa > Arthropoda > Arachnida > Ixodida > Ixodidae > Rhipicephalus > Rhipicephalus microplus. Next base: position 200,194,115 of record NC_134703.1, on the reverse strand, counting down.
CATGTGACTGGCGCAAACATCATAATCATGAGATGCGTGTCATGCAACAACCTGACTACATGCCACGCTCATGATGCGCTGGTGGCTGTTTCGCTAGCTTCACTTATACCGAATTTGGTATTACATGACGCGAACGGACGACATAGGTTAAGACACATTCAAACATGATAATCACGACATTTGTGTCATGTAACAGCGGGACTACGTGCCACACTGATAACCCACTCGCGGCCGTTTTGCTAGCTTCACATATGCCAAATTTGGTATTACAGTACGTGAATGGATTACGAAGGTATGTGACTGGTGCAAACATAATAATCATGAGATGCGTGTCATATAAGAACTTGACTACATGCCACAGTCAAGGCACCAATACATTTCGATGTGACGCGGTATGTGTGCTCGCCGGTGTTCGTTTCGTCGCGTCACACCGGCGTTGCCACGCCAGGCGCTGGTCCTGCCATATACTTGCAGGAATGCGCCGCGCTGCGTCGCTTTAACGCATGCGCGTTTCAGCGCGTCCACCATCCCTCTGTCACGAAAAGAGGGAGACGCAATGTTGTCTGAATAACGCATAGGTGCGAAATGCAGCATGTTGCATTTCGCACCGGTTGCCTTCGGGCCGCGCAGACTGACTCCGGTCGCGCCGGTCGCGCCTGCCGTCAGACTATATAGAGTGTGTTTTGCTAACGTAGCGTCGCTGTGCCCAGCGTGCGCGCGCGTCAACGCTACATTGGAGTATATTGGGCCCTTCATGATGAGCTCGCGGCCGTTTTGCTAGCTCCACATATACCAAATTTGGTGTTACGTGGCATCGAGGAATGACGAAATATATGACTGGTGCAAACATGATAATCATGACATGCGTATCATGTAAGAACATGACAGCATACCACGCTCATAGTGTGCTCGCGACCATTTCTCTAGTTCCACATATACTAAATGTGTTATCACGTGGCGTGAATAGATGACGAAGGTAAACGACGCATTCAAACATGATAGTCATGACATGGAAGTCATGTATGGCATAATTTACCTCCGCCTCGTAACGCCGAGATTATTTTAAAGTGGTCTATCAACCTTCCCCATTCGTGCTTCGCATATCATCGATTCCCACTGTACGTGGGATCTGCCCCCCTCCCCTTTTTTTTTCGAATGAATAGATTATATTTCGCGCATTACAGGGAATGAAGCTAGATGTGGACATGGGCAAAAACGATGAACATTGAGAGATAAGTTTCGAGCACAGCGTGTCGTTACGCTTTGAAACACGCAGTAATCTTTTGCAGAATCACCTCTTAGTTTTTTCGAGCGCATACACTTACCAAGACCGCTTCAAAATCACTCACACATATGTTCACGTGCTGTCATATGTCAATATACGTACGATGTCTACATATGTAGGCGTACTTTGCGCGTTTAAGTATGCCAATATAGTACACTTCTATTGCAAATCTGCATCGCTGTCCACCAGTCAAATCGATTGAAACAGGTGAGTGCGTAAAAAGCCCACAGAACAATATGGCCACTCAAATAACGGTATCGTGTGACGTAAAACGATCGAAGTTAGTTTCGAAGCAACGAGTAGCATGATATGGCGTCTCTTATATCAGACTTGCAAGCGAGTGATGCCGATAGGTCATGTTATACTCCGACTAATAGCCTTAAAGGTTATCTTGCGCAACTGTACGCTGAGTGTAGATAATTATATGCATGCATTGAAAAACATTGTTCGAGCGTGTGAGCGACGACACCTCATTTAAAGGGTATTTAGAGGCGTAAAAAAAGCCAAAGAACTACGAGCACGTTTCGTTTATAGCGTTCGAAACACATTACTACGGCCATTCGCTATATTGAGTCCGGAATGGTATCTTTGCAACCAAAAGCTGAATAAATCATTTTACGGGTATGTGAGCAACATGAAAACAAGTAAACGGATATTTCGTGATCCCACGATGTGCAGGAAATCTTTGTGACAAAAATGCGCAATATAACGTTCGCTGCAAAACAACAAGCATGGGTCTGGAGATGCAAGTCACTTCTAGGAAAAAATGCCCTCTCGTACGATTATAACTATCTCCGAGATAGATATAATCTCGTGATTCCATTTGTAATTCAATCATGCTGCATAACACTCTAAAGTCTTCCGCAGCAATTTATAAGAAAATGGCACCACGACTGCTAGATGGAACACACAAAAAATGCCGGCACTGGCAAGGATGCCCGCACGGCATCACGGTGCCTCGAACTGAAAATCGGTACAGATGGCCGCCATAGCCCACAATTCATTGCTATCCACCTATTAGCCCACGATTTTGCTATCCACCTATTACAATGGGCCCCACCGCGGTGGTCTAGTGGCAAAGGTACTCGGCTGCTGACCCGCAGGTCGCGGGATCGAATCCCGGCTGTGGCGGCTGCATTTCTGATTGTAAAGGAAAACTACCGATCGGCGAAGAAACCAGACCGAACGCCATTTCCTGTTTTCAACTTCTTCTTTCTTGCAGTACTACAGGTTTTCCCGCTCACTTTAATCCAAGTGCCAGCCTAAATAATCTGCACGCCATTGAAATAATCGGAGTGCCGAGCTATTCAATCCTTGTGCCAAACATTTAATCCAAGCGCCAACATATTTAATCCAAGCGCCAACTCACTCAGGCCGCGTGCCATTGAGTTTAATCCAAGTGCCACCGTGTTTAATGCAATTGCCAATGCCTTTAATTCAGGTGCCAGTCAGTTTAATCCACGCACAAAAACCAGAAGACAGGGCGTAAAAACGACAGTGCAATTGAAATGCAGTTCCTACAGTATAAAAGACAATAGTCGGAAGGTAGAATCAATCATTATTATTTGGATTCGCCGATGGTATTCTTGAAAAAAATTACTGCCATGGTTCGCTTAAGCCATGTTTGGAGTGCTTATACTTTTCTATGCGCAAGTTTGTATAATGAGTGCTTGGCCCAGGTGAAATAAATTTAATAAAAACTAAAAAAACGCAGGGAAATATTACTGAATATTTTACAGTGCAATGAAATTCAGTATCCTTCACTGAAGCTCATAATTGGCTTTGGTACACACTACAACATTACATGACCAGGACAGGTCATGTAATGCGAACGAATTGAAGTGCCGGAATGCATGCTAAGAGATTAAAAGCATGGTCGCGGGCAGTGATGGGTCAAAGACAGCTACATACTCAAGAAATTAGGAAGCCGTCACGCGGCACGCACTGTGAAATAGAGATAATTCCAATATGTTTTTTTTTTTCCTGTAGTGAACATAAAACGTAAACTGATCATCCTGATGTGGCAATAGAAGTTTTATTTTACATTATTGTATGATCTTATTTTTTTATTCAAACAAAGTTAAATGTCTCCAATGATACGAACAGTACTGATTGTTCGTTTAGCTTGTTAGTTTTGTGACGTACTTGACGAATGCGATGAAACGAACACACAGGAAACAAAATGATAATAACACGCAACTGACCTTGGGCCTAGCTTTCTTTTTTTTTGTGTACGTGTTGTTTTTTTGCGCGGCATTATGCCTCTCATCGCACATTGGAAGCTTGCGCAGTCAGTGCAATCACTAAATTATTTGTTCTGTCTCCCTCTCTATCTCTACACACACACACACATACACACGCATGCACGCACACACACACATAAAGGTGTGTGTGTGTGTGTGTGTGTGTGTGTGTGTGTGTGTGTGTGTGTGTGTGTGTGTGTGTGTGTGTGTGTGTGTGTGTGTGTGTGTGTGTGTGTGTGTGTGTGTGTGTGTGTGTGTGTGTGTGTGTGTGTGTGTGTGTGTGTGTACACATACATACATATAAATATACAGGAAAACTAGAGTGAGTACTACTATTTATTCAAGAAATGCAACATAGCCACAGGTTAGTGTGTTTATTAAAAGGGAACTGTCTCATAGGGCTCGGAGACGGATGTTCACAAGTCATCTTCACGCAAAGCGGCAGGCACGAAAGAGAAATTGTGACGATCAAAGGCCGCGCAGTCAACGCGCTGTATTTGTTGCATGGAGTGGCGAGCCGCATCCAGCAGCAAAGAATGCCTGTGCTCCTTTTTTGTCATGCCTTGCGGTGTCACTAAAACTAAATTACGACGTTCGCTCAGGTAGGCCTTCCGTGTCACTTGAATTTCGAGAAGGCTTCTTTTATAGGGTTAAAGAAGGGACTGCACGCTGGCATGCGCTTAATAGAGTGCATGGAGTTAGCCAAAGCCGCCTGTTCTGCTCGAGCGTGAGCAGGTGCATTATCAAAAAGGAATACAGCTTCGGTATTTGGCTCATCACCTTCTACGCAGGCCGAAACATCACCGAGGAAGTCATTAAAAACAACCCAATGAACTTTGTCCACCACAGTCCAGTGAATAACTCCATTTGCGGACATGCATGCTATAATGTTCAAGTTCACTCCCTTTGTCGTTGTAGTAATGTGCACAGCTACGTAGCTGTCCTTTAGCTGCCCTGCCGAAGTTCCCGGAACACCTGATATTGAAGTTAGTCTCATCCAAATAGAAGCGGCAAACACGCGGTCCATCAGACTGCAGCCATTGGGCGTACAGCATGCAGCTGTGCTTGATGTCGTCACGGTTGCGATCTGTGGGCATCTGCGTCACTAGCTTCATGGAGTAGCAGGGGGCATCCAGCAAGCGGTCGACTGTGCTTGCACTGATTGTTACTCCTGGCATTTCTTTCTCCAGGGCCTCCTTTATTTGCTTCAATGTAAATGTACAGTTTCGTCGACAATTCGTCTCAAAGTACTCACGACGTCATCTCCAAACTTCCTTTTTGAACCCCCACCATGCTTTGATGTTTCTCTGTCGGTAGCGGCAATCGATCTTGCTGTTTTAATGTTGATGCCTAGAGCGTCGGCCAGTTGCTTTATGTCACCGCCACGCCTGTAAACGTCCACAATCCTAGCCCTGTCGACCACCGATACTCTGCTGTTTTTTTGTTTTTTTTTTGACGAGGTTCGTCGGGGTTCTTAAAGTGTGGTCCTCGTTTGCGTCCAGCCATGACTTCAAGCAAAGCTCTCTCTTCGTCTGCAAATGTTTTCGTATGAAAACACACGTTTCAAGTAAACACACTTTAGCTACACTAAGCGTCGCCTGTTACATGAAAACAGGAGTATCTACTTTGATGCTTTTATAACAACTTATTTCCACATGAACCCGATTAAATGCAAGTTTGTTATTTTAAGTGGTATTTTTTATAATTTCAAGAACGAATGAATATCATCTGTCGGTCGCTGTTCTCCCTGGGCTGAGCAGACGACTGCGGTAGCCTCAGAGCATAAGTAGCCAAATGCCGTCTGCTCAGCAGACGACGCGAATCTATGCATATGCGATGGTGTAGATGGTTAACCGGAATGAAGCAGTATCAATGCAATAAAGACTAACATGGACTCTATGAGCAAATACATTTAAGTACCCATAAATGCAATTACTACTGACTGTTTCTTTTATTTTGAAGCTATGACCCCAAAATGCTGGGGAAGTCGCACTGCGCACTTTATTTCATTAGCGCTACCATGTATAGCCGAGGGAAAAGTTCTTGCTGTGATGCCATGTTTACGTTATTCTGACATTTATACTATATATAGTTGCTAACTGTGTGTTTCTAGCGCATAGATTAAACTGACTGGCACCTGAATTAAAGTCATTGGCAATGGGATTAAATATGGTGGCACTTGGATTAAACTCAATGGCACGCGGCCTGAGTGAGTTGGCGCTTGGATTGAATATGTTGGTGCTTGGATTAAATGTTTGGCACAAGGATTAAATAGCTCGGCACTCCGATTATTTCAATTGCGTGCAGATTATTTAGGCTGGCACTTGGAATAAAGTGAGAAGGAAAACCTGTAGTCTGCACCCGTTTATTCCTTTTCTTTTTCAACATACTCCCGCCACCCAGTAGCGTCGCTCAATTCCAGTCTGTACAATTTCTGTACTGGTTTTCTGAAAATCTTCCCGTCTTGAGCTTTCACTCGGCGAGCTCGTATTATTCCATCTTGTCCAGGGTAAACGTCTGTGATACGCCCAAAAGGCCAAACTCCTCTGGGAATACCAGACTCTTCTATTATCACCACGTCATTTACTCGGAGGCAGTTGCTGGGATGAGCGGGGTATAGGTGAAGTGCCCGTAGTTCTAATAAATACTCTTTTTTCCATCGCATGCACATATGATCTATCATGTTCTGTCGGTATCTCAACTTTTTGCTGATGTCTCTTCGACCAGCTTGAACACTTATGGCATCGTAGTCATTGTTTCTCTGATCCGGAGGCGCTAACAATGAACGTCCAACAAGAAAATGCGCTGGACATATCGGAGAGGGCTCTTTGGCGTCCGTATACGTGTAGGTCAGCGGTCTTGAATTAACAACCGCTTCTACCTCTAGTAGCATCGTTTCAGCTTGTTCGCTGCTGAGCTTGCTTTTTCCCATCACCTTGCGCAACGATGACTTGACAGTCCGAACAAGCCTCTCCCACCAACCGCCCCACCGAGGTGCACCTGGCACGATAAACTTCCACTCTATGCGGTAGTTAAGCAGAAAATATGCGAATGGAGAGCTCTTCATGACACTCCAGATGTTCCTGAGGTCCCGTGACGCTCTCTTGAAGGCGAGAACGTTATCCCAGTACAATGTTGCGGGTACTCCTCTGCGAGCAAGAAACCTCCGGAACGCTAGCAAGAAGGCGCTGGTCGACATCGCACTCGTCAGTTCAAGGTGTACTGCTCTAGTCGTCGCACATGTGAGCAGCAGGATATAAGCTTTTCATGTGTCACCATGTAGCTCACGTTGCTTTATATATAGTGGACCTGCAAAGTCCAATCCTACTACATCAAATGGCCGTGACGATAGAAGACGGTCTTCAGGCATCGGCGCATATTGCACGTTCCCAGGTTTCACATTTTACCTTTGGCAGATAAAGCATTTGTTGACGATTCACTTGACTTCTTGTCGAGCGAGGATGATCCTATACCGCTGTCGTATTTGCATCATAGTGTTTGCCACACCACCATGCAAAGCTCTGCAGTGAGCCGCAATCACCACCAGAGACGGTAAAGGATGTCTCTGTGGCAGTATGACCGGACGTTTTTCGTCATATGTGGCGTCCATTCTCTCGAGTCGTCCGCCAAGCCGAAGCTGTCTGTTTTGGTCCAAGAAAGGGTGAAGATCGATCAGCCTAGACTGTTTGGGGAGTGGGTGTCCAAGCTGCAGTTGTTCGACGTCGTTCGCAAATACTTCCAGCTGAACATATCGGAACCAAAACATTTCAGACTTGCTTAGCTCCCGTGCCGAAATCGCTTCGCTGAGTGAAGTTTGAAGTCCACGGCATCGATCCACAAAGCGAAAGACCCAGGCGGTGACGCGCAAGAGCTTCTGCAGGTCGCTATGCTTCCTTATATCGATCACCGGGTGTAAGTTCCTGGATGACGCTTGAAGAAAAACATGTTGCGTCTCAGTCTCTGCCTCGTCATTTATCAGTTTGTACTGGTTAGGTTATGAAGGCCTGCCTGATTTTTAATGGGACAACCATTCAGGTCCATACCACCAATAGCGACATGCACGTAGAGTCCTGATCGGTATACCTCTAGTCAGTACATCCACCGGATTGTCTTCGCCAGGGAAGTAGCGCCATAACGCTGTTTCCGTAACTTGCGTTATTTCACTCACTCTGTGCTTTACAAACTGACTCCACTTGCTATGGTTTCCGCGGATCCAGCTCAGTGTGATCATGAAGTCAGTCCACATGACGCAATTGAAATGCTTGAAATCCCACGAGGAGCAAATGTATTTTAGCAATCTGGCTCCCACTACCGCGGCCATAAGATCGAGCCTTGGAAGCGTTAATGTCTTAATAGGTGCCACTCTTGACTTCGCTACAATGAGAGAGGTAGCGGAGTTTCCACCTTCATCAAATGCTCTCAAATAGGCACATGCTCCATAAGCCTTCAGGCTGGCGTCGACGAATATATGCAGTTCAGCCTCTTTAAGTGCTCCATACAGTCCGTCTCTCACGCAACGCGGAATCCTTATGTGGCCGAGCTGTATTACATCGGCACACCAGGCTGCCCACTGCGTCTTGATCTCCACGGGCAATTCTTTATCCCAGGAATGACCTAAAACCCAAAGACGTTGAAACAAAAGCTTCGCAGTGATGGTGAATGGTGATAGAATGTCAAGCGGGTAATAAATTCGAGAAGCAACCTTCAATGGGATACGTTTCGTGTCGAGCTGGCCAGCCACTAAATACTGGGCCACAGACTTGCAAGAAAATTTGAAGTAATCATTTCCTATATCCCATTGCATTCCCAAGACCACAGCTGCTCCTCCGGATGCTCCTTCTACTTGCTCCTCCTGGTTGTCAAAAATGTTCTGCAGCTGACGGTCATTAGTCTTTCACTTTCTGAGCCTCATGCCAGCATCTTTCATAATAGCTTTCGACTGCTCATAGATGCGCCGACCTTCATGGAATGTCTCCGCACCCACCAATAAATCGTCGACATGAAATGCCTTCTTTAATGTAGAAGCGAGCTCTTTGTCTTCACATGCGTTATCTAAGTGGTAGTGAATAGTTTCCATGAGCAAGAAAAGGCTTGACGTTGATCCAAACGGTACCCGTGTCATGCGCCATTCGACGAGCTTACGGTGTTGGCTTACGGAAATAGAGTCAAACCAGAAAAACCGGAATGCATCTCGGTCAGTCTCCTGTATCTCAATTTGTAAGAATGCCTTTTCGATGTCGGAATTGATGGCGACAGGGTACCACCGAAAGCGAAGAAGGACTTGCAACAATTCTGGATTGAGATTCACTCCTTTATCCAAGCAGTCGTTAAGGGATGGTACACCTTGGGTGTGTGACAATGCGTTGAACACTACACGCAGTTTGGTAGTTAACGATTCCTCTCTTATTACTTCCCGATGTGGCATATAATATATGGTGTGATCTCGATCCCGAGGAGTATCCTTAGGCACCACTTCCGCGTGACCCATCTCCAGATATTGCCGGATTACTCTGTCATATCGCTGCAACATTCCTTCAATCGTTGATAGCCTCCGTGTTAATCTTTGTAGACGTGATAGCGCGATTTTCCGGTTGTTCCCTAGGAGCGGCTTCTTATCTTCCTTCCAAGACAACGCCACTGTGTATCTGTCGCTTTTCTTGCTAATGGTTTCATGAAATCGTGCAACGGACTCATGGGAGGAAGGTGCCGTTGAATCTGCGATGCCCATTGCTTCTAGTTGCCAAAAAAGATTGCAAGATCTGCGAGGTTGATTCGTCATCAACAATTGTTTGTACTTTCAGAATGCAGACCATTAGGCTAGAGCTTCAGACAAGAAAGGCTTTTTGGTGACTGGGTCCTTGTAGCGTCCATCCGAAAGCTGTATCTATTGCTACCAGTCCTGGAACTTCTGCACTTTTGACGATGCGTCCTGACATGATTTGCCAGAGGTGGTCAGCACCGATCAACAAGCTGAGGCTATTTTCCGTTTCCGCATCAAACTTCTTTTCGTCCGCAATGACCTTGCCTTCAAGACGCAGGTTCTGAACGAAATGGCTGTCAGCTTTCGGGGAAGCAATATCGTGGCAGATAACTGGAACAACGATTGCGCGCACCGAGCAGGTGTCAGAACCGTGTTGGCTACGCAGAGGAACTTCCACCACTTGAAGTCTTTTCACAGTACTTGGTGATGAACAGCCAAACGTATTCAGCGCAATTTGAGTTTCTCCCAGCACCTGTAGGTGTAATGTCTTGGCGAGATCTTCCGTGACGAAGGATCGCTGGCTCCCTCCGTCGAGAATCCCTCGAACATACCTTGTTTTGCCGTTTTTGATGACAAAGGCGCGAAACGTTTGTAGATATACTTAACTGTGATTTGTTGTGCCCCCGCTCAGTGAATCCTTCTCACACAGCATAACTGATTGTGACGACATCATTCCTACTGTGCTGCCGGAGGAGTCCACTGGACGAGAAGGTGTCGCTGTTATGTTCTATGTATAGTGCGGGTCGCACATACTTGATGCGTGCCTCCAGTGGCAAATCGAGCAAGTGAGTTTGACGCGGCAAGAACGTGCCTGATGTCCTCGGGACGTGCATCGATAGCAGCGGTTGCCTTTCGCAAGCATTCCTTTCTTCGAATCGATAGCAAGGTTCGCGTCACAAGCACGGGTGCCATGTTTCTTCGACTTGCAGAAAAAACACTCACCCCAGCTGTTCGATGTGCTGTGTAGTACGGAAGCCGTGCTGGTGCTGCCGTTTTGAGTCCTCTGTGCACGGTCATCCAGCAGTCGGTCATTAAAGGACTTGCACTGCTCCCGACTTTCTAGCTCTATACGTGTATAGGTGAGCAGCTCCTTCAACTCCGCATGAGATGTAGCAGCTGCCACGCTTGGCTCAAAGACATTGGCAGCAGACCCGTTTTCTCTTAGTGCCTGACTGCGCTTTGCACGTGTGTAGGGCAAAATGATGTCGTACGGTAGGGCTTCCTGTAAAATGTCAATCAGCATAGCGGAAAAGCTAAGCGTAGGAACATTTAGTGAGTTAGACAACGGATATTCAGCTTCACAGCATCGTAAAGTCGCCTAAGGCCGCGGACGTCGCTTCCCGACTTGATGTGAGGTAGATTGCGAAGCGCTGATAGGTGGTGTTGCTCAATCCGTTTTCGATCTCCGAAGCGTTCCTTCAATAACTCCATGGCGTCTGCATAACAGGCTTCGGAAGTCGGAAAACCACATATCGCAGCTGCCGCTTCACCCGCAAGATAATGACGTAGATAGAAAAACATCGTCGTTGTTGACAAAGCGTTGTTCAGGTGGATAGTTTGCTCAAACTGCTCCCAGAAAGCCGACCATTCATGTATATCACCTCTAAATGTTGGCATGCCAAGGTTCGGCAGCCTTGGGCCAATTGCGGTCGGCACGTCAAAAGGTGATGTGTTTGCGTTCTGAGGAGCAGCCACTGCTGTACTGTCTCCAAGTCGCAAACCGTCTATCTTGCAGCGAATCTCAGCGAGCATGCTTATAGCTTTGTCGTTATACTCTGCTGCCGCGACATACTCAGCTTCGAGCTCCTCGTCCGCTACGTGCTCCTCGAGCGCATTATTGCTCTTCGAGAGCTCGTTGTTGCTCGCTGACAAACGGTCATAAATACCTGTGAGTTTGGGCTTGTCCGCGGGAGGGTCACTTAGCAGTGACCTTGCTTCTTGCAGGAGCTTGGTGTTCTGGGCTCGTCGAGCGGAGCGCTTGGTCTTGAGGCGATCCATCGGATCCGGTGTTGGAGTCTAGTCCGGTCTACGCCGATCAGGAACGATCCGTTGCAGTCATCGCCGCCCACAAAACGACGCAGTCGAGTAGAAGGTCCCCTCGAGTCGTGCGATGAAGGAGACGTGTCCGCACGAGGGGTTTCGGCACCACGATGTAAAGGAAAACTACCGATCGGCGAAGAAACCAGACCGAACGCCGTTTCTTTGTTTTTGTTTTGTTTTGTTTCCCTGGGAGGTTGGCTCATACCCACTCAGGGGGATTGGCCAAGAAAGTGTAGTGCAGTTTTTCTGTGATCATTTTAACTTTGTGCAATGAATAGGTATTATAATAAGACTAATGTAAAAATAAAAACAACATAAAAAGAGCAAACGAAAAAAAATCAAGTTGAGCAATTTTGAGATTAGAGGTGTTATGTTTACCACTCAGCTGCGTTTACTTCACTCTGCCCTTGATAGTAATAAATATTTTTTTTATTGAAGATCACAAAGGTATACGCTTGGTTGCCTGAATATAATCGCAAACGGCATTGAAAGCATCACTGTGGCAATGTCCCAAAGCTGAGGCGCCAAAGCTTAGCGCCGTTTCCGCCGTCAATCTAAGGCCTATTTTCCGAAATGGCATAACTAGTAACCTTTTTCTAAGTATCTCGTAGCGGCGACAATACAAAAAATAATGATCTAGTGATTCCATTTCTCCGCAGAATGCGCAGAGGGGTGATGTTGTCTGACCAGCTCTGTGTAGATACAGGTTTAGGGGGGGGACACGACATCGAAATTTAGTAATTAAGACTTCGAGCTTTCTGGACTGACTCCAGTGGGGTTGCCATGGAAACATGAGGTGGTTATAGTCTGCCCATGTAATTACTTTTTCTATCGTATCAGTGGAGATTGCTGATTTTCGATATCTTATAGCCGTGATATATTCTACATCTGGCAGTATGGACAAAACTGGCCCATCAAGTGCGGCTCGTGCTAAGGAATCGGCCAATTCATTTAATCTTAATCCACAGTGACCCGGAACCCATAGTAATCTCAGGAGTCTCAACTGCGGCGGTACTAATGTTTTGAATGTGCTTAGAATTCGAGAGTTCTCTGAAGCTGTCAGAGCTGCACAAACTGAAAGAGAATCCGTCATTATTATTGCATTGTTTTGATTTGATGGAAGTTTTCGAAGAGCTAAAATAATCGCCAAGAGCTCCGCTTCAAAAACTGGAGTAAAATCAGGCAGTCTCACTGAAAAGAACCAGTCAAGCAAATCAGAGGCAATGCCTACACCTGCCTTTTGATTATTTACGGAAGCATCTGTGGCTATTATATTTTTAGTTTTCGCATGCTCCAAGTAATCTAAAAATATGTTATTTAAAAATTTGAGGGATTGTAATTTGGCGTTTTGGGGGAATATATCATCATACTCAATAATAACATGACAATTCGAGTCATTAGTCTCAATTACATTTCTAATGTTCACATTTATACTTTGTAGATTTTTTCGTACAAACATTATCTGAGGTGTGTGAAACCGTGGCCAATGAGCAAGAAAGAAGGCGTCTGGGTTTGCGATAAAAGCATATTGAGATCTTCTTGCCGGTAAGCTATAAAATTTTAAAAATGCTTGTACGGTCAAAATTCGAAATCGACAAAGAAGTGTAGGCAGGCGCGCTTCCTTGTACAGTACGTTGATAGCCACAAATCTAGGGAATCCCAGACACATTCGCAGTGCTTCCCGCTCCAAGAGAACTAGAGGTTTCGTTTTATAAGCAGGGCCACCCGAGAATAATATGCAGCCGAATTCCATGATGGGGCGCATGTACATCTTGTACAACGTTATCAAGGTGTGCCTCCGTAACCCATATTTCCGGTTACTTAGCTTGTGTAGTAAGCTTGAAGCCCGCTGTGCTTTGGTAGTTATATACTCTATGTGTGGACTCCAGTTAAGTTTGTCATTATAAATGATTCCCAAATATTTTATAGAGTCTACTTGCTGGATGGGTTCCTGTTTATATAGAATTGAAATTGAAATTGGTTCTGCAAACGGAAACGCCATGAGCGCGCTTTTGTTGACATTTAACGATAACGAAATCAACTGCAACCAAATTTCTAACCGTTTCTTGTTTCTTGTTTTCAACTTCTTCTTCTTCTTTCTTGCAGTACTAGTCTGCACCCGTTTATTCCTTTTCTTTTTCAACACTGATGGAGGCGGAAATGTTGTAAGCCCGTGTGCTCAGATTTGGGTGCACGTTAAAGAACCCCAGGTAGTCGAAATTTCCGGAGCCCTCCACTACAGCGTCTCTCATAATCATATGGTGGTTTTGGGACGTTAAACCCCACATATCTATCATCTACCTATTAGAATGGTACTTAAGATGGCCACCGTGCAATTAGCGCGCGTCACGTCACGTCTTGTAAGCCGTAATGTGGCGTCGTTTTTTCTACAGGTTTTCTCGCTCACTTTAATTCAAGTACCAACTTAAATTCAAGTACCAACTTGAACTTAATAGGGGGTGGAGAGATTAAGTATCAAAAGATTTCATTAGCGACCGCCAACAGTTCGTGCTTTACGAAGGCGCATTATCAGGGACGGCTTCTGTAAAGTCAGGTGTGCCCCAAGCTCCGTCCTTGGGTAATTATTATTTCTTATCGATATAAATGACATTACAGCCGACATAGAATGCAAAATTAAGCTCTTCGCTGATGGCTGCGTTATTTATAGGGAAATTAAAGACAGCGATGACCACAAGGCACTAAATAGTTCATTGGAAAAAATGCTCAATGGTGTGAAGAATGGCAAATGTCGATAAACTTTACAAAACCAGTCTGTATGACGGTGTCACAGAACGAGCGCTAAAAATGGGCGCGCCGCCAAATTCTTGCGATAACGCGCGGGAGAGACGCCGGGAGGTCAAAAGAAAAAAAAGAAAACAAACATCCAAGGCTCCCCGGGCGCGCGCTCTCCCCTCGGAAGCGTGGCTTCGCCGACGAACCTCCTCACCCCACATCGGCGGCCGAGCAAGCCCGCGAAATTTCTAGAACGAAAGAGGCGTGGTCATGCCGAGTTGAGTCATCCAACGCGGAGGGCATTCGAATCGTCTCGCCCTCTCCCCAGCCTTCGCTGCGTATCGCGCCGACGAAATGACGAGAACCTTCTGGAATCTCGCGCGGAAGGTATTTAATCGAGCGGCCGAGACGAGAGAGCAGGAGAAGACGGAAGTTAGCGCCAGAGCGCGTAGGGATTCCGCCGTGTAGTCGGCGAAGGTTTTGTCCGTGGGACAAAGCAGGAGAAGACAGAAGTTAGCGCCAGAGTGCGTAGGGATTCCGCCGTGTAGTCGGCGAAAGTTTTGTCCGTAGGGACAAAGCAGGAGAAGAAGAGGATTTCCACCTGAGGGGTGAAGGCTCGAGCTACAGGCAAGAGCGTGTGTCTACCGCTATCGAGCGAAGACGTGTGGCAACAGCTGCGTGTGTGAAGCCGACGTGTTTTCGGCGAAGAAGTTTGAAGCTTGGAGAGTGGCCGATTGAAGACGCGAGGTCTCCTGGAAGAGAAACTTCAAGGGGCAGCGGAACGACAACAAAGCTGGACTTTGAGTGAGTGATTCTCGGAAGAGTATCATCCAGACTTTTGTTCCAAGAACTTTGGACTGAATAGGTTTCCTATCTTTTTAGTCTTTAAGTGTCTTGGTTGTTTAATGCATGCGACTGCATTGTAGTGTGTATTGTTGTCTGTGTCCGTTGTTTCGAGTGTGGCTGATCGTACTGTGTAGTACGTTGTTTGATTGGTGACATATTGTCCTCATCTATTGTGGAGTGTGCATTCTTGTGTATGGTTTTCGATCTGCCATTATTGAGAATATAATTGTGTTTTGTTTATCAACTCTCGGCTCTGACTTGTTCTTTGGGCCACAGCTGGCGTCCGCTGGCGCGCCAAAAAGGACCACTTCTAAATTGTCCACGCTTTCGTGGTGCGGTTCGGGGGGCCGATACTTCGGCCCTTGGAATTAGCCGGGCGATCACCTCCCTAATTAACGGGAGCAGTGTGACAGACGGTGACCAGAAAAAAGGCACCCTCTGAGTTTACTCACACAATAAACAACACACCTTCACAAAGAGTCACGCTGCAGATATATCCTGGTGTTACATCAACTTCCGAACTCAGATAGAAAGCACACAAATAACGTCACAGCTGCTGCTTTGCGCAAGCTGTTTTTCTTAAGAAGGCGTCTCCCACATGCACCGACACAAACTAGGCTCTTAACCTACACAACATTCGTTCGTCCACGTTGAGAGTACGACAACACTGTTTGGTTCCCTCAATATTCTACTCATATCGCAAGGTTAGAACGGGTACAAAGGAAAGCCGTAAGGTTTATCTACAACAAGTATAAACGCACGGACTCGCACACTAACCTTTTAGAATATTGCGGTGTTCCTACGCGAGTGACAAGAGCACGATTAAAATTTCTACACAACCTGCTTCATAACCGCAGCCACATCGATGCATCAAAATACATCTCCCTAGCAGAATCCAGAGACCTAAGACACAAACATGCGTTCACTATTACAGAATACACCTTGAACAATGATTGCTTCAAGCATTCATTCTTTTTTCTGTCAATAAAAGAATGGAATAGTCTAGATTCCTCGATTACCAGTATACTATCATTGTCAAAGTTCACCTCAAAAATCGAGGACTCTGCAAATGATTTTCTAGTTACCTTTTTCTGTTTTGATGAGCAGTATTATCGTTTTTTGTAGCGGTTATCTTTGTGGAATAAATGTTCGCGTTCAATTGCGCGTAAACAAGTTTGTTTTGCTGGGTGCAGTAACTGGTTCAAAGTTACCTATGTGTGTATTGTTCCCAGTGCTCATGTGTTTGTGCACAACTAGTGTTGTATTGTCTACTAGATAAGAGCTGTCTTCTATGCCGTCTTTAAGTATATGTACCGATCGTTCAGCATTTGTATACAATTAACGCCATTTTTTTCAGAATGTACTTATCGAATTTTGCCTCGAGGCCCCTACAGGCATTTCTGCCTCCAGCCATGCACTCTTAGACGTTCTGACAAATATGCCGCTAACTGAAAACTGTATTGTGTATCCAAGAACTGATGCCCTTCTGCTTTGGTCTCGTATAAGACTGGCAGTATTGAAAATAAATAAATAGTCCGCATGCTATTGAAATAATCTGAGCACCAGACATTTTTTACAAGCGCCAACTGAGGCCGTGTGCCAGTGAGTTTAATCCAAGTGCCACCATGTTTAATCCAATTGCCAAGAGCTTTAATTCAGGTGCCAGTCACTTTATTCCATGCACAAAAAGCAGGGTACGGGGTGTGAAAATGGTAGTACAATTTAAACGCACTTCCTAAAATACAGAAGACAATAGTCGCAAGATAGAATAAATTATTATCGTTTGCATTCGCCGCCAGTATTTGTGAAAAAAAAAATAAGTTACTACAGTTGTTCGTTTGAGCCGTGTTTGTACTTTGCTATGTGCAAGTTTTTAGATTAGTGCTTGGCTCTGGTGAAATCGTTTTAATGGCAACGAAAGAAAATGCAGTAACATGTCAGTGATTATTTTGTGTTCGCTACAAAAGCTCATAATTGGATTTGTATAGCATTACATCACCATGACAAGTCATATGTTATGCGAAGGACAGACTATGGTTATTAGGGTACCGGTATGCATACCAAGATATGGAAAACCTTGCCATGTGTAGCAATGGGTCAAAAACAGGTGCATAATCAAGAAATCAGGAGGCCTTCACTAGGCAGAGAGAATTAGAGATAATTCAAAGCGGTTTTCGCCCTGTAGTGCAAATAAGACGTAAACTCATAATCCTGATGTGAACAATGGAATTCACATCTTACATTCATATTACCTGTTATCTTTTTATTCAAACAAAACTATGTGTATCCGATCAAACATACTTGTTTTAAGCCAACACGCTTCAGCAACACTAGCGTCGTCTGTTAAATGAAAACAAGATTATCACCTTTGATGTTTTTATTTTAAAAAATTCATTTCACATTCAAATAAATGCAAGCTAAGTTTTTAAATGGTTATTTCTGATTTTAAGAACGGATGAATACCATCTGTCGGTCACCATAGTTCTCACCAGGCTGAGCAGACAACTGCGAAAGCCCCATGGGCCCGAATCCCTTGGTCAAATAAAGTTCAAAAAGTTTTACTACCACCTCAGCGAATAAGCTGCCCAATGCTGTCTACTGAGCAGACGCCATGCGTCTCTGCGTATGCGATGGTGTAGACGTTTAGCCGGAATAATGCAGTAGCCATGAAGTAGAGACTAACATGGGCTCTATGAGCTAATACATTTAGTACCCGTAAATGCAATTGTTACGCACTTTTTTTTAATTTGACACCAAAACATTTGGAAGAAATGGCACTGCACCACATTTTGTAAGCGCTAGCATGTATAGGGGAGCAAAAAGTTCTTCCTTTCACTTCATGCTTACATTATTTCAACATTTAGTTTGTATAAAGTGGCAAACCATGTGTACCTGATGCATAGATTAAACTGACTGGCAGCTGAATTAAAGCCATTGGCAATTTGATTAAACACGGTGGCACTTGGATTAAGCTCACTGTCACGCGGCCTAACTGAGTTGGCGCTTGTATTAATTGTTAATTGATATGTGGGGTTTAACGTCACAAAACCGCCATATGATTATGAGAGACGCCGTCGTGGAGGGCTCCGGAGATTTCGACCACTTGGGGTTCTTTAACGTGCACCCAAATCTTTGCACACGGGCCTACAACATTTCCGCCTCCATCGGAAACGCAGCCGGGATTTGATCCCGCGACCTGCGGGTCGTGGGATCGAATCCCGGCTGCTGCATTTATGTTGCTGAATATGTTTATGCTGAATATGTTGGCGCTTGTATTAAACATTCGGCTCATGGATTAAATAGCTTGGCGCTCCTTCAGGCGCGAATTAAATCTGGCAACGTGAAAATTTTTTTTGTTCATAATTTCAAGATTTAAGCCTTTTAAAGTAAAAAACTCGAAACAAATGCAAAATATGTTTATTGGTTCAATTTTTGCTCAGCGTCCACATTTGTGGACATTGCGCTTCAAAGCAGTAATATTAGTGAAAGGCGACAAAGAAGAAAACACGCTTTCCATTTAAATTCAAAACAACTTCTTTCAAAGTAATGTTGGGAGAAGTTACCAGAAAAAGTCTATTTAGTGTGAAAGAGGTAGAAGCAGTCATTCTGCGATGTCAGGCAAAGAAAAATGTCACGCTTCCTGCAGCGGACGCGGCTCTTGGATGAGCATCCCTCCCTCCTGCAGCGTTGTGCGTTGGGTATGTTCATTTGCTGTGGCCAGTGGTGGATGCCGTCATAGCGAAGAGTGCTCACTGGCAGGGGTGACGCATTCGGTGCCTTCCTTTTCATCACCTGGGGGTTCTCACTGCTTGGTCGCCCACGCTTTTTCTGGGGCTTGTTGACGCTCAGCAGGCAACTTGCGACATCTCTTTGAAATGCCATCATATCCATTGTGTTTTTTTTTTTAGCGACCCTTCTGCATTGGCATCTCTGATGTACTCTAGCCAACTGTTACAGAGGGCAAAAGAAGCAAAATGGGATATCACTCTCACAGGCCACTTGCTGGTTCGTGTCCTCATTGGGTAGAGGGACATGATGAAGTCTAGTTTGTCCACTCCACCCATGTATTTGTTGTAGTCTAGAATTACCTCAGGACATTCGATGTCGACGTGGGCCTTTGAAGCTTCGCTCCATCTTCTTACCGCGCCAACGTTTCCGACTCCTAGGTGAGTAGAGGCCATGTTGACCACGCCATTGTCTTGCCAACGGACAGGAGCAACGTCGCCGTCCATGGAAACCCTTTCATCGTAGCTTCCACGTCCTTCCTTCTTCATTTCTTTGTCGGTTTTCAGAACGCAACCTGCCAAGCGGTTTCCTCTATTGTGCCACTAGCCAAAATACCGATCTCTTTCAACTCCAGAAGCAGTTTCACTGATGTGAAATAGTTATCCATGTAGCACTTAATGTTCTGTGCCTTCGGGAGGTGTTCAACAAGGCGCATTACGACAGAACCACCAAGTCCAAGGTGAGAATGCTCTTTACTCACCCCTGTTCCCTTCCCTTGGTAAAGCTCAAAGTCATGTGCTAGCCCATCAAAGCTGCAGCGCACGAAAACCTTTACACCTTCAGGGTTTGGTTTTCCCTTTACAAATTGCTTTTCAGCAATACGCCCCGTAAATGGCACCATCTGCTCATCGATGCTATTTTTTTCTAAGGGAACAAGCTGTAAGCATCGGCCTCTCACAGCTTCTAACAAGGGCCTAACTTTCCAAAACTTGTCGAGGCTGTTTGGGTCTCGTTCTGCATTAGCGTCAGTTATGTGAAGGGCGCCTCTGATTTTGAAGAACCTCTTCACACCCATCGCATCCGCTATTGCGGGAATTCTCGTGGCAGCTTGCCAGTACATTCTGACGCGGGGGTACTTCAGAACACCCATTAGCATGAGAATCCCGAAAAACACTCTGATCTCCTCTTTTGTTGTGGCTAACACGGTGCCGTCTCTCTGCAAGACATACCTGTTCGTGAATTCAGCAAAATCTTGAAAAAGGTCATCGGTGAAATACTTGCTGAAATACACCAGTGGCTGCTCAGGCGCTGACGCTGTTTCCGGATTGTAGTCGCACTCAACATCCCTTGGGGCAAACTCTTTCTTGGTCCACTTGATCTCAAACTTCTTGGATGCCGCAGGCTCTTTCAAATTTGTGACTGGGGTTTGTGATGTTGAAGGCTGTGCTGAGGAGGACATCGATGCGCTCACCTGGCCATTGGCGGGCTGAAACCAACAGTTAAACATAGAAACAATGTCCCTTTAGATATTTGTGCAAGAAATACGACAGTTTGGCAGTGTAATGCAAACTTACTATGTTCTCTTCATTCTCTTCCTCCTTTTCGTCGTCCGAAAAGTCTCCATCGGAAACATCTCCATTGGCTATTTTATTAAGTACGTCTTCTGCTGTTTCATCGTCAACTTTTTGTCGTCTCAATGCATGATCTTGAACTCCTGGTGACAAAATTATTAACGTAAACATTATTTGATGCTGGCGGAAGTGAAACACAGAGAAACAGCAGCCTTTCAACAAAGGCGGCACTGAAGCGCAGTGTCCACGTTCGTGGACGCGAAATTTAGCTGAAGCTTTCCGTCATTACAAATGATTTCCTATTGCCAAAATATTGTTAAAAGGCATGCGGGATATCTTAGTTATTACAGACAAATGCAAAAATTTACGCCAGCTAAAAAGGTACCAAGTAAACGATAAAAACATAAGAGCCACTTACGCGTCCCGCCACAGAAAGTTGAGGCGTCCATTTTGATGATAGATGGTAGCGCAGACAACGAACACGGACAAGAGAAGGCACATAGACACAACACACCTTCTCTTGTCCGTGTTCGTTGTCTGCGCTACCATCTATCATCATGCAACCATACCAACAAGCCCAAGTCGCCACCCTCATTGAGTCCATTTTGACTTCTGTTTACGATGTTATTTTGAACCAGATGCAAGAGATGGCACCACGCGTCCTTGCAGCAAGATGCAGAGGTTGCGGGAGCCTTGTTTGCGCGCGAGATTCAAGACCTGTTTTCGAAACACCTAGATGTGAACTTGGCGTCCACAAATGTGGACGTTGCGCCTGAAGGGGTTCAATGGCGTGCGGATAATTTAAGCTAACACTTGGATTAAAGTGAGCGGGAAAACCTGTAGTTTCGGTCTAAAAAACACTGTCGTTTGCAAGCTTTTTTCTAAGGCAAGCGCTTGTACTTCGAAGGCGACATTTGGCAGGCAGCGATACCTCAAGCTAGACTGCCTATATATTGACTTTTTGCAGATTGTCAAAATTTGTTGCTGTTGGCCTTTAAACATGCCTTCAAATACGTCTTCGTTTTTTGTTTTGTTTTTTTTTACAGGTGTTGCCAGCACTAGGTGTTCTCTGCCAGCACACAGAGCGTTTTATGGAGCTTTATGGAGTTTCGAATAATGTTTCACCATACGTTTCACTAAAAAAATTAGAAAAGTTGTGTGACTGCTGCTAGTCACCACACGGAGAACGAATTTTTTTTAGCCGGTGAAGTCAAATAAAAAGCATTCTTTACGTTGTTGAATGGCAAATTTAAAATTTCGTTGATCGCGACCTCCAACAGTCCAGATGGCGCAGCGGCGTGTTTGTTTATCATCATTGCATCGACGTGACTGCGTCTGCTACCCTGTGGTGACAGGCATAGAGTTAATATATGGTGACAGGCTTTGCTCATTCAAGTTCATTAACACGAGGCTACAGAGAGTACGTAGTGTATTTAATTTGTTCTATGCGCGGCCTTCGTAAGCTGTTTCGGAGATGGCGTGCTGCGTCGTTACAAGATGCTTCGCACCGCTCTTGATGCCCCGCTTAGCGCTATTTGCAGAACGGCGACTGCATCGCGGCAGTCTTGTAGCGTTGCCAAAGTACTTGTTGAGTGATCGCAACAGCGAGGTGGTTTCGGCTCGTCGTATAACCAACCTGACCCACGGCGATCGCTACCGAAAAGGGGGCATCGGAACACCGAGCTACGACGTTATCACGGAACCGGGCAAGGTCAGTGCTCTGCAGTATGTGCCCGACAGCATCGCCAAGCCGAGCTATGCCGACAGCGGCATCGTTGTGGGAGTGCCCAAGGAGCTGGACGTCAAGACCGAAGAACAAGTGGCTCGCATGCGAGAATCGTGCAGGCTGGCTAAGATGATCCTCAGCCGAGTGTGCAAGCAAGTCAAGGTAACTGTTGCTTGCCATTCCTACGACGGAGATGAATTAAGATCGTAAGTGCGCCATAAAAATTGGCGCGGACTTTGCAAACTCTGTATAGTATGTTTATCCACAGTCTTTTAATTATTCCTGTCCTTTGCTTTCGATGTTTGTGTCAAACCGCGCAAACGTTAGGTTTGAATCGTTTCGTGTTCGAAGGTAGTTGACAGGTGTGATTATGAAGCTAATATTTTGGGAAAATAAGACAGTTTTATAAAACATGTCTACAACATGATTCAGGTGTGGTGAATAAGTACTGCTATTTTTTATGTAGCTGTTGAGGAAAGGACGAACCGCCGTGCCCATGGCGAAGCCCACCCGATCCACCTCTTCTTTATTCCGAACAATCATCCAATTCTCCGATGATAATAACGTCGCTCCTCGTCTTCTACACAATTTGTAACATCCTCCGCGCCGCCACAGTGGCGCCTGACGACAAAGAAAACTGAACGCTCACATGAGTCCAAGTTCAAAATGTTCGTCAGTATTAGTAAGAGTTCCATGTCTGTTCTAGTAGTGTCATCCGGGTCTTCTCCTGCACTTGATCGTCCAGCGGTGCTTTCGACCCTTGTTCCAGGCTCGTGCTTCTGAGCGTGTTGACCTTGATGAGCTTGCGCTGTCTCTGAACAATCTTCCTCAAGATAAAAATTCGCAATGAAGGCGGTTCTTTCTTTTTTTTTATTAGTTTAAGAACAATTACGAAATTGTCCAAGGAGGCATGGCAAAAGGCAAACATTGCCTGACTGGGCTGTGCCACCCATACAGCAGTAGCAGCAGAAAGACATTCACAAATATAAAAGGGTACATAGAAATCAAATACTACACCTCTGATCAATATTACGCAGTCATATAGCAAAAAGAGAACAAAACATAAGTACAATTTTACCCCAAAAAAATATGCACGCACTACTCTCGAACAGAAAGAGAAAATCGCATTATACTCATCAACCCCCTCCCCCCCACACACACACAAAACTATGAACAACTTGTAGGGCTTGCAATCTACGTTTGGGGAAAGAAAAATCAACAAAATACATAACTTTCATACAGAACCATAGTATTCTTTTATTTGCAGTAGTCCCTTGAAAATAATAATTCTTTTATTGTTTTTTGATATGCTTGTTTCTGAAGTCCGGATTTGAGGAGATCTATGGCAAAGGTATAGTCATTGAGGAGGTTAGAAATTCGAACAGCAAGTTTTTGTTCTCCGTAATTTGTTCTGCTATGTGGTATAAATACAGAACTATTTATGAATTTGTAGCCTGTCATTTTCACACTGTACTTACTCTGGAAGGAATGGTCAGATTTATATTGCCGCATAATTTAAAAAAATATTTTGTATGTGTTGAGTTTGGGCACCTTTAATATTTTATTTTTTGAATAATATATTTGTGTGCTTATCATACGTCCTTAATTTTCTATTGCACCCTAAATTACCTGTGTTGTAGTCGGCCAAACTAGAAGACAGTACGTTAAATGGGAATGTATAAGTGCGTTGTAGATATAGTGCTTCACGCTTGTTGGTAGTAAATATTGCAGCCTGTTTAATGCACCTACAGCACGGGCAATACTACTTTTGAGAGAATTTATATATGGTGACCAGGACATGTTCTCGTGGAATATAACTCCCAGGAATTTTGCCGTGCTTGACTGTTGAATATGTACTTTTTGAAACTGTAGCTGGGGATGACAAGTTGTGTTCGTTCCTTTTGATTTAAAGAGCAAGTATTTTATTTTACTTATGTTTAATTGAAGTTTATTTGCATTAAGCCACATACCTAATCTTTGTAGCCAGTTGTTGGCTTGTTCAAAAATGCTGTGCAATTATCTTCTTGAGAAGAACACATTAGTGTCATCGGCATATAGTATAATGTTAGAGTAGCCCTGTACTTGTACGATATCATTTATATGCAACAAAAAGAGAACAGGTCCTAAAACGGAACCTTGGGATACACCGTACTTTATGGTCTGAATTTCAGATGTAGTGCCATTGATCATAGTATACTGTGTTCGTGCCATTAGATAGCTTTTTATTAAGGATAAGGCGATGCCACGAATACCACAGTGAGGTAGTTCTTTCGAAAAGAATTTTGTATTGCACGCAATCAAAAGCTTTTCTAAAATCAAGAAATAAACCAAGTGTTAGCATTCGGTTTTCAATGTTGTGAAGAATGTGTTCTTTTATTTCAAGTGAAGTTGTTTCTGTAGATTTATTTTTACAGAAACCATATTGCTCTTGTGTAAAGTTTTTCGTGTTTATAAAGCCGCTCAGTCTTTTGTTTATTATATGTTCAGCAGTTTTCGCGAAAACTCATAGTACAGATATTGGTCTGTAGTTATTCTTATATCTAGCTGGTCCACCTTTATGAATAACGGTCGCTCGAGCTAGCTTCATTTTATCCAGGAACACGTCATTTGAAAGAATCAAATTACAGATATGAGCTAGATTAACTAACGGCTTTCACCGGCTGCACCTTTACATTTTCAGCACCAGACGCACAACCGTCTTTAAGCGATGAGATTATGCCCTGGGCCTCCGGCTCGTCAGTGTCTACCAAGGACAAAGTAGAAGAACACCTATTGGCAATATATTCAGATGGAAAGACTGGTGCATTAGGTTGTGAAGATGAACCAACATCTGTAAAATTGGCATTGAATGAATTTGCAATTTGAACGTCTGACAGACCGCTTTATTGATGTAACTTTATTTCTTTCGGGGAGTCTGTTCATTACCCCATTGATTGCCCTCCACATGAGATTTGAATTTCTCGATACAGCAATGAATTCATTCATGTAACATTCTTGTTTGGCACGTTTAATATCAGAATTTAATTTATTTTGTTCAGATTTAAACACCCGCAAATCTTCTTTGCTTCTACTTTTTAGAAAAATTTGAAAAAGCTCGTTGCACGCTTTAATTCTGTTATAGAGCTCACGTGAAATCCAAGGATTTCTTGATTTTTTGTGTTTTTTGAGGTTCACAAGAGGGAAGCATCTGTTGCATAAAATCAAGAAGATAAATATAGAAGCATCGTAAGCTGTGTTTGCGTCTGTATTCGCAACAACTTCGTTCCACCGATAGCAAGAGATTAACTCTATAAATTTTCTTACGTTTTGTTTGGAATATATCCTTTT
The DNA here is from genome assembly GCF_043290135.1 of Rhipicephalus microplus. Taxonomy (NCBI): domain Eukaryota; kingdom Metazoa; phylum Arthropoda; class Arachnida; order Ixodida; family Ixodidae; genus Rhipicephalus; species Rhipicephalus microplus. The sequence goes on along the minus strand of NC_134703.1, from coordinate 200,168,857 downwards.
GTAGTTTTCAAGTGTTGTTTGACAAGGCGGTTTAGGAGGTAGTAGACAATGTATTGGTAAATGATCGCTAAGATCACACATCAGGACCCCTGCTCTGGTAGACTCCGTAGGAAAACTTGTTATACAGAGGTCAAGCATTGTCTGTGTTGCAGGTGTAATTCGTGTGGTCCCATCAATGACATTTGAAGACCGGTATGATTCAAAAGTTTCTTGAAAACGCCTTAAATCTGGATTGGTCTGGCAAGCGTTTGTTAAAATCGCCTATTAAGGCTGTTTCATGTTTTAGTCAAGTGCTTAGTTCTAATAATTTTTCGGCGAATTCCAGAAACATGCCGAATGACCCAGAGGGCAGAGGATAAACAAGCTCAATCAATGTTTTCATGCACTGAATACCAATACATTCATATGATTCATTAACAACTCTGAGATCAGAAAGAATTCTATAAGACATATCAGAACATACATAAATAGCAATGCTGCCACCCCGCTTCTTCATTGGATGTGCAGATATACAGTCATTTCCCGAAATTTAAACATATTCATCCATTGATGTAAGCCATGTCTCGCTAAAGCAAAGTATGTCAAAGCGGTGTTTCAGATCCACTAGGCATAAATTAACATCAAACTTACTTTTTAAACTTCTTATATATAGATGTAAAATAGAAAGAGGACACTGGTTCTTTAAAGCTGCGACATCATGAGAAAACTGGAACTGCAGGGTCGCCATCTCGGTTTAATGAAACCTCGTGCCTCTTTTGCCATCACCTTTCACGCTATTCCTTCGAGGCCGCAAGAGTGGCAAGGTCATCCTCAGTGCGTATCACAACAGCACGGTCACCACTCTTTCTGCGCACCAGAACTTTTCCATTTGAGTACCATACATAAGCATATCCTTAAGTTTGGGCCCACTCCTTTGCGTTTGATAGGACTGCGTGCGATAGCCGTATCATATTCTCACACAAGAAAACGTATCCTTCACCCTTTGGCTGCTTTTTGTTTGCAAGCCACGTATCGCGGAGTTATTGGCGGGTAAAGCGTACAATGATGCCACGAGTTTTGCCAGGTTTAGCCGGAAGTCTATGCATAGCAGCAACGTCACTCTTGTTTAAAAGTGGGAGCTTAATTTGAGCAGCTTTTTCATTTACCTTCATCATTAGGTCTTCCTTCTCACTTTCTGGAACACCGTGTATTTCAATGTTTAATCTGCGACTGCGACATTCAAGGTTGTCGAGATCCAGTTTGATCTGAGCCAATTCATTGCTCGAATCAGTGCGTTCAAGTTTATCAACTCTATTCGATAGGTGCAAGGTAGCTTTTTCTTGTACTTGCAGTCTCATTTGAAATTCTTCGAATTTGTCAGAAAGTTGTTGAACGGATTATTCGAGCTCCACCAGTCTTGTTAGCAAAACTAAGAGGGCATCAAGCTTCTCTTCAATTGACACAAGACGAGTAGAAAATTCAATGGGTGTCGTTTGGCGGGTTGTTTCAGCACCCGCCCCTGCCCTACCCTTTGACATGATTCGCATTTTCACGATTTCTTAGAGCTATCTCGCTTTCCAGTGAAAGCTTCTTCAGCTATACCGGAGCAAGTTCCGAAATGAAATGAATTTACACTCACAACAACACATGTACAAGCCATTATCAGGTACGGCTAATCGGCATACATAACACCGCAATATTTTAACAGGTGATTGAAATATTGGCAACTCTAAAGATTTGGCAGCAGCAGCAGGTTATAAAAGAAATATTAGTTAGAACACACCAACCTGTAAAACGCAGAAGCAGAGCTCAAAATTTGCTGTCCGCCTGTCGCTGCCGCCACTGCCAAAATGACCAGACACGCCTCCAAGTTTCCTCAGTCCCTCTGGTGTCGTTGATGGTGCTGATGTCACAGAAGATTGTAGGGCCTTGGTAAACCTCAGCCAAAAAATAAAGGGGGTGGGGCCAGAAGTTCGCTGTTTCACTGGATAATGGGCCCAATGTAGCAGCAGGCTTGGTCGACGACAGCTGTAAAACACAGAAGCAGGGCTCAAAATTTGCTGTCCGTCTGTCAATGCCGCCAAATGAAGATCGTAGGTAGCCTTTCTTGGGGAAGCTCTTCCGTGGCTTTCTTGTTTGGCTGAATTTACCTTGTGAGCACCTGCCTTCTTCTTCCGCCTCGGCTTGGGTTGCATCATTCGCTGCTGTGATTCGGTCTTGGCTTTGGGCATTGGCAGTGATGCACCCACACGATCCACTTTCTTCTCTTCCTCGGTGTCAGCAGTTTTCTCAAAGAGCTACACTCATGAGCTTTACAGGCAGTAGGCTTCTGTTTCTTCACGGCCTTTCCATTTCATCTTCTATTTTCTCTAACTTGTTGCTGTGGCTGTGATTTCATTCCTTTTGTAACATGTAAGCACGGCATTGAGGACTGCCTCACAGTGGACATTGTCAACCTCAGTGAGTACTTACTTTTGGTATCTTCTGCAATGTCTCCTCAATTTTCAAAGGCATCACACCATTTGATCGTAGAAGTCTCTTCGCCCACACACACCCGAGCAGCCTCTTTCATGTTAAGTTGATGGGCATTGAACGTTGACGAGGGCTCTGAAGGCATTGAATAGGTATCCAGAAGTTCAGATTGATCTTAATTGGTGGTCCTCCGTGTTGTATTCTCTGCAGTGCAAACGTTGGTCTCTCTTCTTCCAACACGTTGTTCTATCTTTCGTGGGGTTGAGCCAGTAACCTTCTGTGTGGCAATATCGAAATCGATAAAGCGTTGGCTAGATGGTTGCGCCACAGGCAAAGAGAGCACTTCCGCTTGCAACTTTGTTCTGATCCTTTGTTTTATCCTCTCCGAGTGAGCCTGCCAAGCCTTTAGCGCATCTTCAATCTTATATTCAGCCTTAACTTTTGCCAGAATAATCTTACGCACATAAACGTCAACTTCCTCCATTTAGTTCCAGACGGACGTTCTTGTTCATAAGGAGCCACTGCTTTGACCCTGGCAAATGAAAAACTTTCACGTAGAAACTTGAGGCCATGCGCAAATACCTACTGAGTGAACACGAAACGTACTTGACTAGCTCAACCATTATCCCGATCTATACGTTTACTAAGTAGCAAGCACATATTGAGAACATTCAGTTGACAAGCTATAGCTACAAAAAGGGTGAGACCAAACTTGTATTAACAATAATGCATGCTAGATGCTACTTACGACGCCAGACACATTCAGCATAGAATAGAGCACTCTCTTAGAAAGATGTTGATCTAAAAATATGTCCTTCCATTTAGGCTTGTTGAGGTGGTTGTCGACCTCCTACACTACAAAGCCTTGATGTCTTGACCATACTACTGTACATGCCTTGCACCTACGTCACTCGTCTTCATTGGAGTGTACAGGAAGTGTTGAGTGGCGTGACCGTGCCTGATGCCTTCCGCGTTGCCTGTTGTGGCGGCACTGCAATCGAATAGTAATGGAAGTGATCCATGACACAAAGAGCCCAGCGCTCGCCCTTTTACACAAGATGGCATTCATTACAGTGGCACCACGGACAAAAGGATTGACAATAGGATGGGTCGTCATGCCACAGCTTTTTTAGGGGGGCCCTGAGGCCAACAGAGTAGCCAAAAACGATTCTAAAGGGGCACCAATATTCAAGCCACATGAAGTCTGCGGGAGAACAAACCAGCGTAAGCACAAGGGCCAAGCTAAATCAGACATAAGGTATATGAACATGCAGGGTGGCAGAAATAGGTTTAAGTGGGAAGAAATAGAAAAGCAGTTAAGGCAGGAGGAGCTGATGGTATATGGGATTGTGGAGAGACATCTTCGGGACATGGAGCAACCGCCTTGGAATCCAGACTACGTTTGGGAATATTGCAATAAAACAAAAGGCAGCAAAAAGGAGGTGGAATTGAGGCATTTATATAAAAAAGTATGGGTTGGCAAATAGTCAAGCAGGGATACAGAGAACATTTATGGTTAAAAGGGAAAGTAGCTGGGCAGATGACATTCCTTGGTTTAGTGTACTTGTGGATGGGAGCACAAGCCAGAGAGGAAAACCAGGCAATGGTCGAGTGTATATCAAAGGACGTTGAGGAGTTAGGAGTAAAGTGCGAGACAGTTATACTAGGAGATATGAATGCGCACATAAAAGATTTAGATAGGTATACTGACCCAACAGGCAAATGATCATGGATATGTGTGAAAAGCATGATTTGATCATACTGAGAAGTGTGAAGGGCAGATAACATGGAAGGTAGGAAGGCTGCAGTCGGCGATAGATTACGCACTGATGTCACATAGGATGTATGATAGGCTCAGGGGAATGCACATAGATGAATGTGGCTCCACAAGTCTGGGTAGTGATCGCAAACGTATCAAGCTAAGTTTTGGAAGCAATGAAAGTGGGAAGGCGACCAGATAACCAACTACAGGGAAATTTTTATTCAGAAAGGCAAATAGAAATAGCTACTAAACAAATTGAAAAAGTAATCACTGAGGATAATAAAAAAGTGTGGACATACACAAATCTAATTAGACTGTTTGAGCTAGAACTTGCTAAGGCATGTGACAAGTCACCCCGGAAAAGAAGACACAAACAAAAGAGTTGGTGGGACGAGGAAGTTGAGAGAGCCATAGAAAAATGTCAGGAAGCCTCTAGGGAACACAGACATGCTAAGTAGCGGGGTGAACCCACAGATGGTGTTGAAAGAAAATGGGACACCTTTCTAAGCTGTACAAGGGAAGCATCCCTTCTGATCAGTGAAAAGATTAGAAGGAAGGGGGTTCAGAGGCTGGCAGAGGTACCTAAAAGGATAGAAAGGCAGCTGCAAAATTTTGGAACCATCTAAACTCGCTAAGAAATGAGACAAGCCTAGAGCAGAGGTTTATAACTACAGCTCAAGGTGCTAGGCTAGAAGGGGACGAAGCTATTGAATATATAAGAACAAGGGTGACAGAAAAATTTCAACACATAAGTGCTTTATGCACCACAATAGACAAGGATGAATCAAGTGGCGCAATGGCTCTATTTTCACAACGAGAGTGGGAAAGGGCTGAGAAGAGGGTTTCTAGTAGTACATCAACAGGCCCTGACGGCATCCCAATTATGCTGATAAAAAAATTGGGTCCCAACTCTAAGCAAACATTGGGAGAGGCAGCGATCATAACAATAAACGATGGTGAAGTCCCCGATGGATGGAAACTTAGCAAGATGAGCATGATCTATAAAGGGGGACAAAGCTGACATAAACAACTACCGTCCTATAACAGTAACATCAGTAGTCTACAGGCTGGCGATGCAGATTATAAAGGAAAGACTGCAGGCATGCATAGAGGATGAGGTGGTGCTGGGGGAACTGCAGAATGGGTTTTGGAAACACAGGAGGTTGGAAGACAATCTTTTCTCACTGACGCAGTGCATCGAAATAGCAGAAAGAAACACAGGCCCCTGTGGCTAGTATTTTTGGATATCAAGGGAGCATACGATAACGTGGTTCAAGAGGACTTGTGGGAAATACTGGATGTATTAGGTGTAGAAGATGGAGTCAATAATCTTTTAATGGATATTTATAAAAGTAACAAGGTAGTTATAAAATGTGAAAAACAGGTATCCAAGCCCACTGAGATAAAAGGGGAGCTTAGGCAGGGGTGTTCTCTGTCACCCTTGTTATTCATAATGTACCTTCAAGGATTAGTGTCCATATTGAAGGGGAGTGGACTTGGTTTCAGCCTCTCTTTCGTCAAACAAGGAAAACTCGTTGAACAGGCACTTGATGTACACAGATGATATAGTGCTAATGGCCGTCAACTAGCAAGATTTGCAGGGTTTGATAGACATCTGCGGTAATGAGGGATATGGGTTAGATTTGAGATTCAGTAAAGAAAAGTCAGCAGTCATGATTAATAATGATAATGAAGGTAGTGAGCTTAGGATACAAGAGGTTCACTTTAGAGATAACGGATAAATACAAATATCTGGGTACCTAAGAGTACCTAAGATAACAAGAAAGATACCTAATGACTAAAGGGAACAGGAATGCAGCGGTGATGAAAAACAGGGCACTGTGGAATTACAATAGGTATGATGTTGTGAGAGGAATTTGGAAAGGGGTCATGGTTCCTGGTCTGACATATTGGCAATGTGTTCTGCATGACATCAGAGGTTCAAGCAAGATTAGAAATTAAGCAGCGTGGAATAGATAGGCTTGCTCTAGAAGCCTGCAAGAATACGCCAAATCAGGGAGTACAAGTTGATATGGCATGAGCATCATTTGAGGACAGGGAAGCTAACTGCAAGATAAAATTTGAGAAACGATTGAGAGAAATGGGGGAGGAGCGTTGGGCTAGGAAGGTTTTCAGCTACTTGTATATGAAGAATGTCGATACAACATGGAGGATGCAAACGAGAAAATTGACGGGTAAATACTTGGAAAACAGCAGGGGGCCAAATCAAAAAGAACTATCAAGAAGGAACTATCAAGAAAGAACTATCAAGAAAGAACTATCAAACCAAAAAGAACTATTAAGAAGAAGGTGAAGGAAATGGAGACCGCCATGTGGAGAATAGGCATTATTAAGAAGTCGGCTCTAGAGATTTATCGAACTTTAAAGCACGAAATTGCCAAAGAAAGGATCTATGATAATTTTTGGGGTAGTTCTGTACTGTTTGAGGCCAGGACGGGAGTATTGCGAACCAAGACTTATCGGGCCAAATACGAATGGGTAGACACAGTATGCAGTGCGTGTGGGAAGAGGAAACTGCCGAACACTTGATAATGATCTGTAAAGGTCTTCACCCTATAGTTCAGAATGATGGCGCAGAGTTTTTCAATGCACTGGGGCTTAGGGACAGGGAGGGCAAAATAGACCGTAAGCTGGTAGAAATAAGTAAAAGGTGTTTATCTGATTGGTGGCTACAATCGAGGCACTAGTGAAAATTAAATCCTTCACTGCAAAGTGCCAGTCGTTAACTTCACTATTTAAAGAGAAAAAAAGATAAATCTAGTTTTGTCAACTAAGTATTACGGTTAGGTAGCGTTAGCCACCACGCGACCTAAAGGGTACAGCCATATCCATCTATCCACCCATCGCGTTCGGGGCGCATTCATGTAGGCTGCGCGGGGGGGGGTGGGGGGGATCAGTGGCACATCATGCCTTGTCTTTTATTACAGGGAAAGCTGTTATGAGATCAAAACTTCGGGTCACGTGTGATCCCGTCGTTGTCCACCGCCGCCGGTGTTCGTAACTACATCGGACGAAAGTAGAAAACAAAAAAAACTATTGCTAATGACACAGCAGGGCTTCAACCTGGGTCCTCTGGGTGCTAGCCGAGTAGTCCATCACTGAGCCACGCCGGTGCTTGTGACTTGTTGGCAAACTTGCCTTAGGCAGGCTTAATGTCGTGAAATATATTGTGCTAATGTGACTTATAAAGCGTTTCAATACAGCGAAAGAACAACCAGTCGTCGTACAATGCGATTAGCGTAACAAGTAGGTCGTTCATTGCTCCAACTCATTACGTCCACCTGTTAACTGTGGCATGACCTCTGACGAAGGCTGTGCCACGACTGAAACATTCACCTTTTCAATGTGTGCTAGCTTCAGCTTCATTCAATATATATATATATATATATATATATATATATATATATATATATTGGTGAATTTATTACACATTCCTTGGCATTATTGTCTGTTAGATCTCATTAATGTTGTGTCAAAAAACGAGCTGTTTTCCGTGTTTCTTCTTTTCCATATATATATATATATATTGATACGGGACTTTCCTTGAAGTGGGGTAGAGGAGAAAGAAGTGAATGTGTTGTTCTGTGCCAGGCCTGACGGCTGCAATCATCTATCCTCCCGCCTGTACAATAAACCTCTCTCACCTGTAACATAATTGGTGGAGAGTGATGGGTAACGTTTTGAAGCACCGGACAAGTACGACAGAAGACACACCCCTGGAGCTTCGCCGTAGCCGCAGACTCGCAGGACTTCCGCCGCTACCAGTCATCATGAACCCTGACGGCAAAATCTAACCAGCTGTGTTTAACATCTATAGACACCATTACAGGGAACCGCGCCCATTCTCTGGGAAACCTGGAGAGGACGTTGATGAATGGCTCAAGCACTATCGGAGGGTCAGTCTGTATAACTACTTGGACACTACCGGCCAGCGCGACTACATAACACCTTTTCTTGAAGGAACTGCGTTGATGTGGTACGAGAATCATGAGGAGAATTTGACTACGTGGGCGAATTTTGTGCATGAAATCAAGAAGTGTTTTGGAGATCCGACCACGATAAAGAAGCGTGCTGAGCAGACCCTGAGCCAATGTGCTCAAGTCCCTGGGGTGACATGTGCGATGTATATTGAAGTTCTCAAGCTTTTCAAGAGTGTGGACCCACTAATGACTGATGAGGATAAGGTCGGGCATCTCCTTAAGGGCATTGCGGAGGATATCTATCACTACTTTATAGGAAAGGATGACTTGCAGTCGGCAATGACACCATCCGACATTGCCGAACATTTGAGGCCCTTAAAGCTCGGCGCATTTCGGCAAAGCTTGGTAGACTCCCCAACGTCACAACGGTCGCAAGCGTTGACTTAGTCCTTCCACCCAGCGATCTGGTGTCAACAATACGAAAGATAGTGCGTGAAGAACTTGATCAGCGGGACGCTGCTGTGCCGTCTATAGCACATGGCCACAGTTCTTATACGCCGTGCGACCCCCCGCCTGCGTCCATCAACGCTGCGGGCTTCGTCGACTCAAGGACGCCAGTACAGTTGCGTCGTCATGCCTATATGTCTGATTCACGAAACGACTCCGTGCAAAAGTCACCCCCCGATAGGGCAGCGTGGCGTGGCAGCGCTGACCATCTTCAGCAGCGAGTGGGGCGTGAAGCACCTGTGTGCTTTTACTGCGGCGTTCGTGGACATATAGCCCGCTTCTGCTCAGAGCGACCTCTGCCGCAGTATCAACGACCCCCGGCATCCTCACGGCGCCCAAATACTCGCAGAAACTATCGCTGGCCACCCTACGGCTACTACCAAACAGGCTTCCAACAAACCTTCCGCAGCGATTCACCGGCTTCTGTGCGGAGTGTGACGCCACCAGCCTCCTCCCGCCAACATCGGTCGCCGTCACCAGGTCGTCGGCATCTCACTTCTCCTCCTCCGCCGGGAAACTAGACGCCATGGTCGATGGAGGTGAAGTGGCCGGATATTTTTCACTGCGTACAGATATGCCTCTGATAGTTTTCATGCTACAAAACAGGGTCAGTGTTCTTATAGATGGTGTCCTCACATCCGCGTTAGACGACACAGAAGCAATTATTTCCGTCTTGAGCAGAAATTTTAAGACTAGTCTTGGCAAGAAAGTGATGTTCTCTTGGGCAAGCCAGACAACCTTCCGTGCAGTGAGTGGAAAACCGTTGCGCCAAGTGGGAGTTTGTGCGTCAACTGTTAATTTCGGTGCTGAATTGTTTAAGGCAGATTTTGCAGTTATTCTTTATTCTACTCATGATGTTATCCTGGGGATAGACTTTTTGAAAGAATGTGGAGCCACTGTGGATTGCGCAGCTGGCGAAGTTTTACTGTCTGGTTTTTCTGAAGAGCCCACGCGATGCCAACAGACTATCGCAGTCGTTGATGACATAGTTTTACCGGCCCAATCGATAGTTCAAGTGCCTGTGGATGTTTGTGGTATCACAGCAGGTAACGTTGACGTTATAGTTCACCCAATCCAGCTGAACTGTGCGAAGAAGGTTGTGATTGTGCCGCACTGCGTGATTTCTGCAAGTAGTGGCAAAGCCTTAGTATGGGTGGTCATCTCCTCTTTCGAGCCGATTGTACTGCCTGGTAGAATGAGGCTGGCTGTGTTTGAGTTCGACGTCAGGAGCAACTTTAACATTGCAGTCTTTAGTGACGACAGGAAAAAGGAAAATGAGTCTGATGTGGCTTGGCCTAGTGATGACATACTAATGGATATGGTGAATAAGTCGCTATCGCCAGAGAAGAGACAAGCGTTAGTTCGCATCCTCTCCAACCATGCATCTGTTTTTGATTTCGTACTCAATAGCCATAGATTTTCTGCACCACCTTCACGCACTCGTCATGCGATTGATACTGGTTCCCCCCATCCCATTCGTAAGCGACCATAAAGAGTATGTCCATCGGAGCGTAAAGTTATTGCTGAGCACGTAGAAGAAACGCTGTCTAAGAAAGTTATACAAAAGTCGTCTAGCCCCTGGGCAGCACCAGTTATACTTGTAAAAAAGGATGATGGGTCTTGGAGATTCTGTGTAGATTACCGGCGGCTCAACTCAGTTATAAAAAAAGACGTATATCTGCTGTATATCTGCTGCCCCGCATCGACGACATTATCGATTGTTTGCACTCTGCCTCGTACTTTTTTTTCCGTAGACTTAAGATCGGGATATTGGCAAATCGCTATGCACTCTGCTGATAAAAAAAAATGGCTTTTATAACTACAGATGGTTTATTTGAATTTAACGTCATGCCATTTGGTCTATGTAATGCTCCAGCCACGTTTGAGCGCTTTATGGACACAGTTTTCCATGGCTTAATATGGGAAGTATGTCTTTGCTATTTTGATGACTTTGTAATCTTTGGCCGCACGTTTGAAGAACACAATCGTCGACTTGATGTCGTTCTCACGTGCCTTGAGAAAGCAGCACTTACCTTGAATTCCAAAAAAGTGCCATTTTGGTGATCGTGAAACTCTAGTTCATGGCCATCTCGTAGACAAACACGGCGTTCGGCCTGATCCCCACAAAATCACCGCGGTCAGCACTTTCCCTCAACCACGCTCACTACGAGAACTCAGAAGCTTCCTGGGCCTGTGTGCGTATTTCCGGCGCTTTGTTCCTAGCTTCGCCGATGTTGCTGAGCCTCTTACTCATCTGCTCTACAAAGACGTACCCTTCAAGTGGACGAAAGAGTGCGAGTCATCATTTTTGCAGCTGAAGCTTCTACTCACTTCTGGGCGTATTCTTCGTCATTTCGACGCATCAGCCCCAACTGAGGTTTACAGTGACGCAAGCGGAATCGGTATCAGCGCAGTATTAGTTCAGCGTCATGGCGCCACTGAACATGTCACTGCCTACGCGAGCCGTTCTTTGAGTAAAGCTGAGCGCAATTACACTGTTACATAGCAAGAATTTCTGCCAGCTGTCTTCGCCATGCACAAGTTTCGGCCGTGCATCTATGGCCACCGATTCTCCATCGTCACAGACCACCACTCACTTTGTTGGCTCACTGGTCTACGAGATCCAATCGGTCGTCTTGCACTATGGGCGCTCTGTTTGCAAGAATATGACTTTGATGTTTGCTTCAAGAGTAGCTGCCGTCACACGGACGCTGACTGCCTATCGCGATTTCCCCTTCCCACGACTGAATGCGACGCTGACAATTTAGACGACTGTCTGGCCGCTATTGACTCAGGTTTTCCAGATTTGAAAACGTTCCATACAGAACAACATCAAGACCGTAGTCTGGCTCCTTTTTTCTCATCTGCCATTGATAAGCTGCATCAGAGCCCATTCGTCATGCAGGATGGCATTTTTTACAAGCGAAATTTTGCTGCAAAGGGGGCCTGCCCACTTTTGGTTGTCCCCAAATTATTGCGACCCAACATGCTGCGAGCTATTCTTACAGTTGAGAGATGTTTATTGTACAGGCGGGATGATAGATGGTTGCAGCCGTCAGGCCTTGCACAGAACTCATTCATTTCTTTCTCCTCTACCCTACTTCAATGAAAGTCCCGTGTCATTTCCCCCATTGCAGACGATGCCCACTGAGCGAGTTAGTGTGGCGCGTGGTATGGCTTCAACCGGGCAACATGTACGACGTCAGTTCTCCTGGAGCGATGGCCAGATAATGTGAGGCGTGATATCACGTACGTAACGCCACTAAGGCGCGACAACTACGAAGGGACCTGTATAGCGGGCCAGAAACTTTTGATACAAACCGCTCTTGTGATTTGGAGTCCACAGCCACACCATATCACCTTCGCTGTACGACACATTTTGATGTCGCTTATTGTAGGGAGCCTTTGAACGGTCTTGGGCTGCGGAAGTTCAGAGATGTGCGATGTGTCCTGCCTCCTCGGCGTGACAGAGTGTCTCTGCAAGGGAGGAGTTTTCTTGCTCTAAAAACGGGAGAATTGTGTCGTGGCTCACATATGTAGAGAAGGTAAAACGGGCTAATGCCAGTGGTCTCTTGTAGCGCAGTGTTGTAGGCGTAGGTCATAAACAATAAAACTTCGTCCCAGTTTTTATGCTTTGAATCAACGTACATAGCGAGCATGTTAATGAGCGTCCTGTTGACGCGCTCAGTCAAACCATTGTTCTGTGGATGGTATGAAGTGGCAGGACGAAACTGGGAAGCAGACTGGCGAATCAACTTTTCCACGACGTCGGCTACAAAGTGCCGGCCACGGTCGCTGATGATGGCACGAGGGGACCCATGCCGGAGGATGATGTAGCGCAGCAGGAAGCCAAAAACATGATCGGCTGTTGCGGCTGAGATCGCTGCGGTTTCAGCAAACCGAGTGAGGTGGTCTACACAAACTGTAATACAGTGATTCTCAGTGATAGATCGTGTAAAAGGGCCCATCAAGTCAATACCGACAACCTCAAAGGGAAAACATGGAGGCGATATGGGATGGAGAAATCCTGGCGGCGCACATGTTGGACTCTAGTACCCTTGACAATGCTCACAGCTGGTCACGTATTTAGCTATAGCCTGACGCATGCGGGGCCAGTAGAAACGTTTTAGTGTGCGGTGATAGGTCTTGGCGAACCCCATATGCCCAGATGTTGGATCGTCGTGCATAGTGATATAGGACTATGAAGTGGGGTAGAGGAGAAAGAAGTGAATGTGTTCTGTGCCAGGCCTGACGGCTGCAACCATCTATCATCCCGCCTGTACAATAAACATCTCTCACCCGTAACAGTGTGTGTGTGTGTGCGTGTGGGTGTGCGTGTGTGTGTGTGAGTGTGTGTGTGTTTTTACATTGTACATATACAACTTGAATTTCTCAAAACAAAATGCACCACTGCCTGCCTACACATTTTGAGACTTAAAGGGGCCCTGCAACACTTTTTGAGCATGGTCAGAAAACGCAGCCGATCGGTAGTAGAGGCTCCCGACAACACGCGAGACAAATATTATAGCGCAGCACGTCGCCTGGAATTCACAATAAATTATCAAAGTCAGCTAAAAATAGCTTTCTCTTCTCTCGATAAATCACAGACTAAGCCTAAAAATCACACATAGTAAGCCCATCTATCAGCCATTGGCTAATTTGAACATGGTGCTCGATTGTTACAGAGGTCCCCACAAGAGGCCGTCACTTGTCCACACGTGCGCGCGCGATCACTCTGAAAAGTTGCCTATTCGAAGAAAAATAAAGATTTTTTTTTATTTTTCTTCGAATAGGCAACTTTCAAAGTGCAAAGGCAAAGTGCTCAAGGTCGCGAGGTGCGAGTGACGCTTTTTGTTCGCCCCCTTCCCATCCCTCCCTGCTTAGCTTTTAGTGCTTTCGTTGGGACGAGAGAAGAGAGAATTTGATTGCAGCATGTGACAAATCTTTGTAACTCCGCTTGTACTAGACGCGTTTTTAAAATTTTTGCGGCGTTTCATTTGTGAGGTAGTACGCTTTTCCAGTGAATTAATTCCATGGCTACTCAAAAAAGTGTTTTAGGGCCCCTTCAATAAAAGAACTATACTTATTATACAAAACATCGTCATAAATTTGCTGGCTTGCAATGGTGTTTCGTCAATAGAATACTTGGAAAGCAGCGCAATTTAACCTGTCGATACAAAATTAGAACTGGTTACAGTGAATTTACGCAGATTGACAAGGTGGGCTATTTATACAACTGGCACTATTTAATATGAAGATAACCCTTTTTGCGTAAAGTTTATTACTCGGAGGTACACTCGTTCCTTAAGCTCGCCTCTTTGGCTCGGTCTTCTGGATTTATGAGCACTTGGAGCTTGCACAAAAGACGCAAAGTAAGCGTGAAAGCACACGATTAAAACAAGATAGGCCTTTCAGAAAGCGTTAATTAATACCTTTCGCAAATCTGGCATGATAAAACTGAGTCGTGATTGATATAAATGTTCTTACAACATTACTTATACTCGAATTTCTCGTGAAACAATTGAACGCATGTAGATTCATATGAGGAACAAAGCGCTTTATATCATAGAAACTGCCAAGAAAACGAGCGTATGATTTAATAGCGGTTTTGATACTTCTCCTCTCTTTGTATTTCGTCAGTAGTCACTTATAATGTAGCGCAGCTCATAGTGCTGCTTGAGTAAAAAGCTAGGCGGATCTGTGCCAATTTGGATTGTACATGTTTTTTTTTTTGTGTGTGTGTCTGTGGGTCGGCAGGTCCTTGAAACACTAAATGTTGTGACGCAATTTTGGTGTGCCTGCATATTCACTCGTGCACCATGGCGCGTAGCAGATGTGCATACACTGGTAAAGGCTCAGAAATCCATTAAACCCACCGAAAATGAGCAATTACACGCTTTTGCAGGCTACGGCATGTGCGCTCCTAATGCAGGCGTTCCTCAAATCTTCAGTACCATGTGACTACAGCGCCACCGCTACTGTCACCTGCCGGATAATCAGCCAAGATACGGCGCGGCTGCCTCGTTCATTCCACTGCCCCTTTCCAGTACACTGTAACTTCACTACTCGGAGCGAGTCGGCCATAGTGGTGAAAAGTGGCTAGACCTTCTGCAGCACTGCCTCATTGTAGCGGCAAGGTCTTTTTTCAGCTCGGTTTTATGTGCGGTTGTAGACTGCTATAATCATGGCGACAGTTGCAGAAGAAAGAAGCAGCCCATGAGTAGGAGTCTCTTTTAAATATCAAACTATATTTATATTGGAAGGCCAGTGCGAGTGTACAAAAATTCTGAGCGCAAACCATAGCAAAGCCTGGCTGGCGCACATAATGCTCGCAAACTTTGATGAAGAAAGCCTCGATCTTTGAGTGCGTGGAGCGCATCCTGTCGTAGGCAAGTGAAAAAGAGAGGAGATGCGAAGAAACTAATCAACACAGATGCTCGTATTCTTAGGATAGCCGTCTGCTTTGTTCGACGATAGGAACAAAGACTTGGCGCCGTCTCTCCGACTTAGTTACAGGTTCAAGCATGTAGGCGCTTCAAGCATTTAGGCAACGCGCTCATGAGCGCTGTTGACAGCGTCACGAAAAGCTGCAAGCCGAGGCCAAATGGTGCCGAGAACAGGCTGATGCGTGTTGATGAAGCCAAATGAATCGCGCTTTCGATGATGATCCTCATGCATCAATTAAACCCCCAGTACTCGTTAACACAGCATACCACATACATCTCTCTATGTTTATATAAAACAAAATGGACAATCAAGAGAACATTTGATCAAAAAACACGCTGCCGCATGAGCATCTCATCAGTATTTCTTGATTTAGCAGCGTTCGTGCATCAGTATTTGACACCCTGGGGCTGGCAAACGGGTCAATTTGATGATTCAATCAGCTTACCACTGAAAGCACAATCAAATTCACGGTCATGAACCTCCTTGCAGACTGGCTCTTTACCCAGCCGCTGGTAATGCAATTGTACGGTTCCACTGACTTGTACACCTTTATTTCACTCGGAGTAACAAAGTTAGTGCTGAAAAGCAAATCGCTCACAATGTTTTCGTGTGACACCTCTGAAAAGGTGAAGATGTTTGAAGTCATGTCTGTTCCAAGTCGAAGCGTGTATAAATCCACATCATCACACACCGTATCTTTTCTACGCAGTGAGACTACCTTTGCCTTATCACTTCTGAATAGTACACCACATCTGAAATGTGATATCGCTTGCATAATTATTATAACCTTATTAAAGTGAATGGTTTGTATAGGTTTAGAATTTTAAGACTTCTCCCATTACAATTTTTATTCTTCATTAAAATGTCTTACATACACTTTCTTGTTAGTTATTGGCACTCTACAGTTAATGTGAAGCAGTATAAGCCAATAATGGTGTCGGAGATAGCAGACGAAGAAGGAGTGATCGGCGGCAGCTTTCTCCTCAGCGAGTACCAAGAAGTGCACTATCATCATTATGGACAGTTGAGTGTTTTTTGTCACCATTAAGGGAATTCTGTTGCTTGTCTCATGGCTCCGCCGGCCTTTGATACGTCTTCACGTATGGAAGGCCGTTGTTCCGCGCCAAGTAGTGCCGAAGACCCAAGGGTCAAAGAGCGGCTTCCAAGGAAGTGGACAACGAGCGACAGCGACTGGCAGTTTTTAACTGAAACCACAGCCGAAGCAATCTCATCCTCATTGAAACTGCACCCATGGAGGTAACGAGCAGAACCGGCTATCTTACGAGCAAGTAAGCCATTATGTTAACGACATATGCTGCCTGAAAGCCAAATGCACAGCTCGACAAATGCAATTAACGAAAATCGTAGATAAAGCTACAACACATTTGGAGAACAACAGAAAATGACCAAGCCGCATTCAGCAAAGTCATAGGCAAGCTCGTTGCAAGCCGTGATGAGTTTCAAAAGATCAATGCTGAAATCGAGGACGTGATTCCGGTCGAGGAACTGGAAAATGAGTACGAGTCTGTGGCGCATTATGACGATCAGGCACTTGAAACCCTTGTGTGCCTACGGTGCTGTCCTGAAGAGCTCATACTCAGCAAGGCATGGCAGACCTCTATATAGACGACGATCAACGTGTCGCCTGCTTCAACCACAGCTGCGTCCCAGAACTTTGGACCGAATCTCCCACCGCTGACGATCAAGCCGTTTTATAGGTACGTGTGTCAGTGGACATTGCTTTGGGAGCATTTCAACGAAACACAAACTCGTCTCTGAGCAACACATACAAATTTCACTACCTTCGCAACTGCTTGGTAGGTGAAACCGCAGCTGTGATTGCCGGGCTACCAACGACGGAAGCGGGCTATGGGAATACCATCCAGCTGTTGAAACAGAGGTTCGGGGACAAAAACGGGATTATACAGCAACAGCAACACTTCAGAGCTTTTGGTGAACTGCCACCGATGACGTCTTCATTGTATATGAAGGGGCTGGGCAAGCTTTATGACGCAGTTCAGCTGAATGTCTGCTGCCTCAACGTCCTAGACATTCCAACCAGTAGTTTCTCAGCGATGCTCTATGACGCCTTGCTTCAGTACTTGCCACAAGCAATCGTCATCATTGCATTCCCCCGTCATAGACGTCTCCAGGATGGACTACAAGGCATGCAAGCATTGCCTTCAGGAAAGGCAACCATTACATCTTGCGAAAATTTTGAAGAACTCTTAGGATATATGCAGATAGAGCTCGCAACGAGAGAGCAGGGTGCTCCGCGAGCATCCTCTACCAGAGGCATCGGGAACCACAGGAAGCATGTGCCGTCGTCATCGGTCCTACATGCATCGGATGAATCAGACAAGGCGCACAATGAATGTTTTTTTTGCAAGTCTAATAGACATGAACCAAGGCATGCAGTGCTACCATGACCATATCTGAAAAAAAACAAAGGCTGGCTAAATTTATGCGGTGCTACCGCTGTACTATGAAGGGTCACCGCGCGAACGTGTGCCGATGGAAGTTTGTGGGTGTAAAATGCAAAGGCAGGAATGCTTTCATGATGTGGGACCCACGCGACAAGATGTGATAAAACCCCACGGTCGTCTCCAACGCCACCAAGTTACAGAAAGCAGAGGGTCTGTTGTTGACTGCCGTTACAAGTTGTCAACTAGACGAAGCCATCAATTTACAGACCTTCCGTTTTTGTATCGTCAAATTCAATGAGATGTCTTATGTCAGAGGCATCTTCGGCTGAGGCAGTCAGCACACATTCATCAAAGAAGATTTGGTGACGTGGTTGAGACTTGTGGGGTCTCGAATTGGGGAGCGACACGCCACGCCCTTGAAGTGAACGGACACAGTAGACACGGTTGGTACAAACCAAAGAACAATACACATTTATCTAACTAATTTACAATGCAATATCGTCTGCCGAATCGATACATCAATCGTTGTCAACAACCTAGGACATCCGTGCACCATATGACCATACACTCCATGACAAACACAATAACACACCCAAGGCGGCTCGCCAACGCTTGACTTACCACGAGGGCCCCCGGAGCGCGGCCCGCGGTGCCACGCGCAGACGACCCACGCTAGAGACAACTGTTCGCGGCAACCACCACGCGCACAAGAGACTAGCTCAACTCTCGCCCGCCACCAAGGCTTGCCTTCCGTCAGGGGTCACCGCCGGCACTACATCATGATGATGATGGTGGTGCTCACCGCTCGCTAACAACGCCACCTATCACCCGGTTGTTGTAATCTGAAATGTGGCTTTTGGGCGAGACAGGCGGGCCACGCGGCACAAACAACTTTACAGGGTGTGTCAGCATCCTCACATCCCCTCAATCTTAATTCAAACCATATTCTGAAAAAGAAGAAAATCAGCTATACAAGCTCTAACAATAAATCACTACACATGTCCCTTCATAATGTCCTTGCACCCCGACACCGCTGCCGGTCAACACTGCTGCACTGTCCGGCTTAACTTCACTTCAGTACCGGTCCCACGAAAGCAACGTTGCCATTGGCGTGATGATCCGTCACTCGTGCCAACACGTCTTCCGGTTGTGACCAGCACTAACGAGGGCGCCGGACTGCAGGTAGTTGCGCAGGTCCCAGGCATCTCCATCGCCTGACGTCACGACCACATCCCTGGCCAGCGGCGCTGACGATGTGCAGAAGACAGCCAGCCGTAGATTACAACACTCCCGCTGTGTACATTCCAAAACACTCGAAAGAAACAATGGAGCAGGGCCTAGGGGAGGGAGCTTCAGGTTTTTCGCCCACGTGGTACGATGGTCAGTACTGCTAGCTAATACATCGGCAGTGGCCGAGACGCCCATAAAATTATAATAAAAATAACTTTTTGCTGACTTGTGGATCGCAAGATAAAAAGTAAGTGATGGAAGCAAAGTGTAACACCTCAATGCCACGATCCACCTAGTTGTGCCACGTGCGACAGGCGGCTGCGCAGAGCCTTAGGCCTAATGAGTCGCTCGACAACAACCGGCATCCACCCAGCACCCAGCCTAGGCGTAGAAAAGGCAGCCACGAAGAGACATCCACTCTGTGAGTTGGCCCTATCGCTCGCTGCGCACAGCAGCTTATCGAGTGATCGGCGTCTACCGAACGGTGTTACGGCACCCCGGCGTCGAGCTGCAATACCAGACAGCAACGACACCCGGCTCCCTGAGCCCAAAAGAGATAGAAGAAGCTATTTACAGTAAAACGCACCACCCACGAAACTTCCCTACTCACTCGCTTTGGGCCTAGCCTACGATCCACATGCTCTAGGCCTTGCTCACCCCAGGATGCAGACCGCATGGCTCTCGTTTTAACTGAACGTCTTTAAAAACTACAAAAAAATGCGAGCAGACAAAAAAAATAAAAACTTAACCTGCCGACAAGTTCAAACACGTCACAAAACCAATCTCCTCGCTCTCAACAAAGCACACCGCCGACACTAGCAATGAGAAGTCCCCCCAGGCCTTCCCTTCCTCGGCTCAAACAAAAGCCCATACCGAACCGCAAAAACTGTCGTCCGATACTCCAAGAGCTCCTGTTGGGCAGCCAGTGTGGGGTCTCGAATTGGCGAGCGACACGCCACGCCCTTGGAGTGAACGTTCACAGTAGAAGCGGTCGGTGCAAACCAAAGAACAATACACATTTATTTAACTAATTTACAACAACGATATCGTCCGCCGAATAGATACATCAATCGTTGTCAACAACCTAGGACATTCGTACACAATATGACCATACACTCCATAACAAACACAATAACACGACAAACACACAATAACACACCCAAGGCAGCGGCGCCAACGCTTGACTTATCACGAGGGCCCCCGGCACGCGACCCTCGGTTCCACGCGCCGAGGACCCACGCTAGAGACAACCGTTTGTGGCAACCGCCACACGCACAAGAGATTCGCTCAACTCTCGCCTGCCACCAAGGCTTGCCTTCCGCCAGGGGTCACCGCCGGTGCTACATCATGATGATGATGATGGTGGTGCTCACCGCTCGCTAACGCCATCTATCGCCTGGTGGTTGTAACCCGAAATGTACCTTTTGGGCGAGACACATGCGCCACGCGGCGCAGACAACTTTACAGAATGTGTCAGCACGCCCACAGACTGAAAATCACTAGGGAGACATGCCTGTCAGTGAACTAGTTTGTAGCCCCGCCACGGTGATCTAATGGCTAAGGTACTCGGCTGCTGACCCGCAGGTCGCGGGATCGAACCTCGGTTGCGGCGGCTGCATTTTCGATGCAGGCGGAAATGTTGTTGGCCAGTGTGCTCAGATTTAGGTGCACGTTAAAGAACCCCAGGTGTTCAAAATTTCCGGAGGCCTCTACTACGGCGTCTCTCATAATCATATGGTGGCTTTGGGATGTCAAACCCCACATATCAATCAACAAGTTTGCGTAAAATGCCCCTTCTCATGTGAAAACATGCAAGGTTGTCGAGGTTCGCCTGCAGAGCCAGTTTGACAACACCAAGCACGTCATTGAGGCCGTAGCTATGCCTGCAATTTGCCACAACATCCCAGCCATGGCTATAGAATCCTTCTCTGCTGCCAAACTGCATAAGCAAAATTACCGGCTTGCAGACAAGCAAGCTGTGTCTTGACAGAGCGGCGAGAAAGGCATTAGCCTACTCATCAGATCTGATCAACTGTGGAAGCTTGTAAGCAAGAACATCATACACAGCAGGTAATTGTAAAGATTGGTCGCGGCCAAGACCACTCTCGGATGGACACTGCAAGGCCCTGTCGTGAAAATTCGCGTCATGGGCGGGACATCCGAGGTGATGACCTGCATCCTGTGAGTGCAAGTTCAAGAAAGCAAAAACTTAAAGCAAAGCATACTGGGTGCCCTTTCGACATTGGATGCTACAGAAGTTGCAATAAAGGGAAGCAACTCACAAGCACGCTGATGCCTTGTCTGTTGTCAAGAGTAAAGTTGCAAAGATTGAAAAACAGTACCAAACAGCTCTGTCACGGAAACACAAGGACATCGAGTTGCTTCAAGGCAGCTACAGAGTCGCGATTTATCGCTTGCAAGATCTGACTAAATGTATTTTGAAACTCGAAGAAGTGATTGAAAACTACGGTACAGCGTTTCATCAGCACATTATTTCTGGCCAGTCTGAAGTTCTACTTGACTAGAAATCAGTGGATGACCCTCCATTCTACTGCCCACACAGGGAAGTCATTCGAAAGGACCCACTTACCAGCAAGCTCCGTGTCTCCAACGCTAAGTTCATGATTAGGAAAGATGGATTTATCTCTGCTAAAGAAATATTAGCAGCCAAGAGGTGTTTATTTGGGCAAGTTCAAATGGAATCGTTTCCTGGTGAGAAAAGTTGGCTACGAAACAAAAGCTCGAACGGTGGCTCATGGGTAGGGCAACTACACCCATTTATCGACGAGAACGGGCTTCTACATATCAGTGGAAAGTTACAGAAACTCAAAGACAGCTGGGATGTGAAGTATTCATTTCTATTTGGAAGTTCACATCCTTTCACTGAGCTAATGCTTACCTACGGCAATCGTCGAGTCATGCACGGAGAAGTGACAGCGACAGTACACAACATAGGTGAGTGCTTCTGGCTCTCAAGAGCTCGACAAGCGGTGAAGAAAGCGATGAGCCGTTGCCTGCTGTGCATTTAGCTCTGAACGAGACTCATTGTGCCACCGTACCCACCACTTCCAGTTAACGATACCTTTCAAGACTATGGGACTTGGTTTTGTTGGGACATTATCTGGAACTGGAAGTGGCTACATGTGAGGCCCCGAAAGATGTCGGAGATACCAGACGAAGGAGTGGTCGTGGGCTGCTGTCTCCTCAGCGAGGGCCAAGAAGTGTGTGCAGCACTATCATCATTATGGACAGTTGAGTGTTCATTTGTCACCATCACAGGCGTTCTATTGCTTGCCTTGCAGCTCCGTCTTTCTTCTGGCAGGGCTCTATGCATCGAAGGCCGGCATTCCGTGACAAATGGCTCATGACCATTCAAGTACAGTGATTCAAAAAGTGCGTTTAAAAAGAGCTACACTTTACAAATTGTCATGATGCAAAAAATGAAACTATGCAACTTGCTTTAAAACTGATTACATATTTCAAATCAATATAAAAACAAAATCAGCAAATGAATCAGCATAAAGCAGAAAAATTTGATTGCCATTAAAGCAACTTTTTCTTTCGAGTAGCATCTCCCCTTAACAGCCAATCTGCAGCATTTTCTGACCATGTTTAAGAATTGTTGCAAAGCCCTTTAAAATACTTTGCTCAAGTTACTTTACATTGAGTGGACCCTGGAACTGTTTTGAAAGTTTTTACAAGCCCATCGAGCTGATAGCGCAAATTTTTCACATCATTAGCAAGTCAATTTATGTGCTGCACGTAATGTGTGTAGTTCATTATGAGACCTTAAATATGCCCATTGCTTCAGATTTCAGTTATTCTTTCAGTAGAGTTTCCCACCAGCCCATAGCATAGCACAATGAATATGTGAGCAATATGAAACAGCTGATAGATCTGCTCGTCTGTCCCTTTCACATCGCAGGTAAATGGGAGCAAATGTTTTTCATAATGCATGAACAAGAGAAAGAAAGATTTAAGGTCTAGTTTTTCTTGGGGAGGTCGCTGCGGTCGCCGAGGTGAATGGACACTCTTCACGTCGGCTCCGTTCTCATAGAATGATTTTGCAGCGAATACAGCCAGGCACCGCTCGGATTTATATACCACCTGATTCTTCTCGTCACCGAGAAGCCGAAGAGACCATATTCTAAGGTGGGTGATCATTTTTCGAGATTTTACGACCGAAAACCAGCCCCCACGAAGAAGCGCCTACTATTCCTGCAACCGGCACTCCGCGTCGACTGGGGCGGCCTCACGATAGCCAGGCCTCGGCGTTCGTGTCATGCAGGCCGTAATCATCAGTAATGGAGGTATCGCAGCAGAATGAAGACGCCACCCAACAGTAAGACGAAGACATCACCCAACGGGAAGATGACACAGGCAATGAATGGACAGAAGTTCGAAACAGAAAACGTGCTAAGAAAGGTAGCCAGCAACGCCGTGGTAGCCCTAGCCCTACCCGAACGCCTAGAACGCGCGGTGCAAATCTGATAGCCTGAATAAGCAGAGCCAGCAAAATGCCAAGACTGCCGACAGGCGACTATAATATAGTTATAAGGCCAAGAGGAGGACTGCAGCTATCCAAGCTCAGCTTAACGGAGCTAGACAAAGCTGTGTACGAAGCAGCCGAGATCCCTTATGAAGAAAGAGAGACGGACACAATTTGTCCGAATAATTTTCAGAACATCTTGGTCTTCAGCACCCCAAACCAAGACCATGCAGACAAATACCAAGGTATCAAGCACATCAAAGCCAACAACAAGTTGTATGAGGTGGGAGCATACGAGACGGCCCCGGAACTCACTGCCAAAGGTGTAATCAAAGGAGTTCCCTTGAACGAAACCCCACGGGACATCACCGTAGCAATTATAACTGCCCAAAATCCTACGGCGATCGCAGCCAAACGTCTTGGCAACACCATGACAGTGATAGTCCTTTTTGACGGCAGCAGAGTCCCAACGCACGTCATGTACAGAGGAGTGCTCACACGCTGTTCACTATACAGAAAACAAGTTGACTTTTTCACACAGTGCAACAGACTTGGGCACAGGAGCGACGTGTGTTGGAGGACAAACGACAAGCTATGTGCGGGTTCTAGAACGCCTGATCCGAGCGAGAACCACCACTGTCAGTCACGATGTCAGCTGTGCGGCAAGGATCATCCCACGGCCGACAAACTCTGCAGGGCCAAGTTCAAGACACCCTACATTGTAAAACAACGCCAGTGGTTCCGACAACTTCGAGACGCACGAGGAGAACTACCCCCCTACCTCCAAGCCAACCGAACGCGGCAGGTCCAAATTCCAAACGAGGGCAACGTCTGAGTCCAAATCAAGATCCTGGTCCTGCACAATGCCACGGGGCCACACCTCCCAGTCTCCGGGACCGAGAAGGCGCTCTCCGTCCCGTTCCAGATTCCGGTCTAAGCCAAGGGGTGGCAATGGCCATCAAGGGAACCCGGCTTTCACGGTGAGCTGGTCAGACGTGGCTAAAGGGATGCGCCTTGAGCCTTCGCGGGAGACTGCGCATAATGTCAGTGATATAGCCGAGCTGAAAAAAGAAAACGCTGAGCTTAGAGAATTGATATCACAGCGTACTCGGGAAATTCAAAGTCTTAAAGAGAGCACAGATAGAACTTCAAGTCAAATGCATTCCGCGGCCCAAGAGCGCCTCGAAGAAATGCCAGATAACCGAATGGACGAGGACAGTACCCCGCCACCTCTCAAATGAAAATCTCAGGTGTCTAATGATAAAATTACGGCACCAACCTCGAACATTAATCAAACATTGTCTGAAATACAGAAAGCAGTTAAGGAACAGGCAGAGGCAACCAACAATCTCTTGCTTGCAATATCTATGATCATGAATAGACTAGATGCTCGAAGCTAACGTTGCCAATCTCAACCCTAGGACACCTCCGGTACTTCCAGCTGCCAACCTTCCAATAAGCACTGAAAGCAATTCACACTTATCTAAGGGCACCACATCAGCGGCTATATCAACCAATTTCATGAGGCCTGCCTCCTTTCATCCTCCTCCCTCTTCGATAGCCAACTCAAAATAGGGAAGCCCAGAAAAAGAGACTTAATTATTTGGCAGTGTAATTGCAGGAGCTATGAGGGGAAGAGAGCAGTCCTGCAACGACACCTTAGGGACAGAACCAAACCGGATGTTCTAATCTTGCAGGAAACCCATGATTTAGCTAAGCTACCGGGATATCAAGCAATCCGCCCCACAACAGGGGATATTAGAACACTAACCCCTCTTGTAAGGAAGGGACTCGTAGCAATCTGCCACGACACCCCCATCACAGAAATTGAGCATATACTCGTACAGCTTGCCCCTACAAGAAAAAAAATCTCCGAGCATATTTATTCTGAATTTGTACAGCAATCCCACGCGCATACGACGCTTCCTTCTTCTCTTTAAGAAGGCCGTAGAAATAGCGGGACCCAATCCACTCATCATAGGTGGAGACTTTAACGCTCCACACAGTGCTTGGGGATACGGATACACAAGAGCCAAAGGAAAAAACGTGGCAGGATATTCAAGAAACAGGCTTCACTCTCATCACCGACTCCGACTCCCCTACGTGTATGGGAATTGGGCTTGCGAGAAACACCACTCCAGACTTAACGTTCCTTCGTAACGTGGGGACCGCTAAATGGAAAAACACATTCAATGATCTAGGGAGTGATCATTGAATATTAGAAATCATGATATTCTGGCTGCCGCAGAAATTCAGAGACAGATTAGATGGACCAACTGGAATAAGTTTCGGAAAGCTAGAAATGCGAAAAAACAAGACCCTATTAGCGATATTGAAGATTGGATCAAAGATGTCAATAACGACATCAGCGAGGCAACGCGAACTATCACTTCAAGGGCACCCTTAGAGCAGATTGATAGCCGTCTCGCACACATATGGGAGGCCAAGCAATCACTTCAGAATAGATGGCGGGGACAGAGGCACAACAGGCCCTTGCGCAAGCGCATAGCCAAGCTGAACAAACAGATCGAAGAACAATGTAAACAGCTAAGCAAAGAGCAATTGGACCAATTTTGTAATAGTCTTGACGGCCAAATGAATGCTAGCCAGACATGACGCATGCTCAAACACCTGCTCGACCCAGATAACACCAAATCAGCACACTAGAAAACCTTGCGTAAACTGGTACACCGGTATAACGGCAGTGAGTAGGACTTTATCGCTGAGGCTAGCAACACGTACATTCCCGCCATGCCCGTCATAGAGCACGGACCATATATCGGAGGTGCGAACGGGCTCTTAGATGAGGAGTTTACCGTGGCTGAAATCAGGGCTGCGCTATAGAAGCTAAACACCAAATCTGCACCGGGACCAGACGGGATCACCAACAGAACACTACGGAACCGTGACGACCAAGCCATAGAAAACATCACGCGATATATTAAAGAGTGCTGGACCGAGGGCACTATTCCGAAACAGTGGAAAAAAAGCTAAAGTAATCCTCATCCCCAAGCCCGGGAAACCCCCCGATCTATCGAATTTACGCCCCATATCACTAACGTCCTGTGCTGGAAAGCTGATGGAACACGCTTTTCTGGACAGAGTCAACACCTATCTTGAGGAAAACGAAACATACCCAGATTCCATGTTAGGGTTCCACACACGGCTCTGCATACAAGACACCATGCTGTAAATTAAGCAGCAGATTCTAGACAGCGAAACAAAAGCTACCCGAGCGACTTTAGGATTAGACCTTACAATAGCCTTGGACAAATCATCGCGTATGGCAATATTACATCAGATCTGCCAATTAAGCTTAGGACCGACAGCGTATAACTATGTCAAGGACTTCCTAACAGACAGAATGGCATCCATCGTAATGGGAGAACTGAGATCTGAGGAAAGGCTTACGGGCGGTGCTGGTACCCTGCAAGGTTCGGTTATATCGCCAATGCTGTTTAATCTCATAATGATAGGACTCCCGGCGCGGCTTAACTGAATATACGGAATACATCATTCAATATATGCAGATGATATCACCATCTGGGCGTGTGAAGGTAGTGACAGAGAGATAGAGCACAGGCTACAGGAGGCCGTCACCACTATTGAGGAGTATCTTGAAGGTACTGGCCTCGAGTGCTCGCCAGATAAATTCGAACTCCTCCTGTATCGCCCCACGCTTAAAGGCAGACCACCCAAGGGATACAACCGAGACCGTGCTTGCGAAGAGATCCAAATTCACACCAAAAACGGCAGGACTATTCCTATAGTGCAACAAATCAGAGTCCTTGGACTCATCATCGAGTCTAAGGGTACAAACGGCGAAACCGTGAAGAGGTTAGTAACCAAAGTCACCAACTCAATATGGCTAATCAAGAGAGTCACAAATAAACCCCAGGGCATGAAAGAGGCTAACATCATCAGGCTTATTTATTCATTCGTCATAAGTCATATTATATACGTAGCGGCATATCTAAACTGGTATACAGCCGAAAAACTTAAGATTAACGCACTCATACGAAAGGCGTACAAACAAGCTTGAGGCCTTCCAGATAGCACCAGCACCGAGAAACTATTTCAACTGGGCTTACATAACACTTTAGAGGAGCTGATAGAAGTGCAACAGATTGCCCAGTTGGAGAGACTAGCCAGCACGCGCACAGGACGGAGTATCCTTGACAAGTTGGGGATAAATTACCATAGCCAACAAGGAAGTAAAATGTCGGTTCTAAAGGTGATCAGGGAAAAGATCCAGGTCCCCAACCTACCCAAAAACATGCACTCCGAACTTAATCAGGGCAGAAGAGAAAGCCGCACTAGAACTCTACTTAAGGCCTACGGCAGAGAAAAGGAGGCGTTGTTCGTAGACGCAGTGGAGTACCCTAGTCACAAATCCTACGTTGCGGCAGTAATAAACACAGACAGCAAATGCGTAAGCGCGTGCTCCATACGCTCTGATAATTCAGAAATCGCGGAAGAGGTGGCTATAGCACAGGCCACAATTTTCCCAAAGTGTAGGTATGTCACAGCGACTCGCAGTCGGCAATCCGTAGCTATGCACGAGGAAGAATATCTCCCGAGGCAACTAACATACTCCTCTGCAAGGCAAATCTCATATCATCCGAGGAGTTAGAAGAAAGGTATATTATATGGTTCCCAGCCCACACCCCGTGTGCGTCCCCCATTCCAAACCGCAACGGGGAGGCTCACCGCGTAGCGCGAGGTCTCACTGACCGCAGTCACGATGGAGCTTCACATGAGGTACCGGCAGGAGAGGAGTGGTGGGAGAGGGACAGAATGTTTAGGTTCTGCGATATTATCCAATTCTACCAAAAGTCGAGGTGCAGATTTCCACCACCTAGCTCCACGTTAAACAGATCTTAGGAGGTTGACTGGAGGCGACTTTAAACTAGAACATTTTCCATCCCGAAGCACCTAAATCGCATCGACCCCGAAATATACCCAGATGACTCGTGTAAGCTATGTAGCATGAGACGCGCCGCCCTAGAGCATCTATTATGGGAATGCACACAGATACAGGAGGCCAATGCAGTCTCCCCAGAACAGCTTGGGGCGCGATGGAGAGCCACGCTGATCAGCTCAGATCGGGCAGATCAAATATGGGCCATACAGCGAGCACGGGAGGCGGCTGAGAGACAGGGTCTCTCCACCGCCCCTGGCACAGCTTAGGGCCCACGCCTCAATCCGCTGGTTAAATAAAGTTTGCTCACTCACTAATTTTTCTTGTTAGATGATTATGAGAGCTATTAAATATGTGAGAGATTGATACAGACACAGAGGGTCTATTCGAACCTCATCGTCTTTTCTCTACGAGCTCTCATTCTTTATTAAACCACTTACTTTTTTACATTCTGCTGACCCGCCAGAACTGATGGCATCTCTAGTGGGTACAGTTTTGGACAGGCTTGGTAACCTTCCCGCATTGAGTCTGAACTCGACATGCCAGTCCGTCGCGCCCAGGATATAGGTCCATTATTCTTCCAAATAGCCAAACACGTCATGAGGGGCATTCCTTGACAACCACTATGTCGTCCACTTTTAAGTCTTTATTTGTGCTGTTGATAGTGATGAAGCGAGCGAAGTTCATACAGACATTCCTTCCTCGAACGAAGCCACCAGTGCTTGAGCAGCCTCTTCCAGTGCCGTAGTTTTTCAGTGAAGTCTTCCTGGCTTGTCTGCAAAAATCGAGCTCTGGTATTTCTTGCCACTGTCTGTGGTTCAGCCAATGGCGGTATTTTGGCTGGACAGATTGGAGCAGGTTTTCTTGCCTCTGTGTTCGTAGAAGTAAGTGGCCTCGAATTAAAGATATGAATCTAAAGGTCATTGTTCTCCGGCATTTTGGCACCAAAATAATATTAAATACGTGAGAGACTGAAGCAGATGCAGAAGGCCCATTTTAACATCATTGTCTTTTACTCTGTACGAGCCCCCATCCTTTCTTAAAATTCTTTTTTTTTACAAGAACTAACAGATAATCAAGTGCGATTGTGTGTTAGGGCTCAATAATTTTGCACCAAACACGACACTTTATATTAAAATGCAGTTATAGAAAGAGAATAAGCAAATCATTACCAATGACTGCTTACTGATACACCCAGGAGCTTTCAGCAGACGGCGAGCTTCATCTGCATGTGTTACAATGTGCTGCATGTTGATGTGAGCTGCACGACCAGTGTTGCTCAGGAGGTTTTTTCTATCCAACACCATGACTTATAAAGTAAGGTTCGGGGAGAACGCTTTATGAGTCATGTGAGACGCTGCTTAGGGCCGCAAGGAAGAAGACGTAACTGGCACAGCACACAAACATATTTCAACACAAAAAGGCACAAATAACACAAATACAAAGCACAGCTAGCAAAATAATATACAAAATATCTTTACATGTCGGTTCAAATATACGCCACACTCACGCTATAAACCTTGGCTTGGCTGCGTTGCGTGTTCTGGACGAAAAGAGCCAGGCGGGTTATCGGAGATTCTGTGTCCAGTCGGTGCCGGAGGGGAAGATGTGTCGTTTTTGAAGTCTTTCGGGCTTGACGCCCAAGGAGGTACCATCCAACAATGTTGACCTCCCGAATGTTGACGTCTAGCCAGGCCAACACGTCTTTTTCGCTCCAACTTTTTGCTTCATCTGAAAGGACAACCTGGCTTATTGTTTTTTACTTGTGTGTACGATACGTGGGCACGTGCAGAGAGGCAACGCACATGGTGGTGCTCCTGTTATTTCCTTCAGGTGCTCTCGTGCTTTGACACTGCTTCGTTGTCATCTCTGCAATGTCAGGGCCCAGGGGTGCACTTTAACATGAAGGTTCACACTGTCTCAACAGCGCACTGTGGCACGCATAAATGATATTATCCTGGTTCTGTCTGACAGACTGATGCATGCGAGTGAGCATAGACTGATATGCAGATGAACACCGGTCAATCTTGTATCACAAACTGTTTGCACAAAATTTTCAATGGCAATACAAAAAAGGTTGGTGGTCAATGCAGCATTCTGCATGAAAATTGTAGCTGTCATCATAATTGGCTTCAATGTACCTCACAAAGGAATGTAAGCGTTGCAGTGCATTTGTCTTTAACCAAACAATTTCGGTGATGCGCAGGTCAGAACAACAAGGATATGTCACTTTCTTTAATACATTTAATACAATTTATAGTCTGCCACAAAATGAATTCACTTTTGTTATATCTCACAAACCTTTTGCGAGCATTATCACGCCATTTGGTACGACCCTGAAACGCCAGGCTGTTTGAGTAGCATCCACGATCAGGACTTCCTCGGCCGCTTTGGCGGCCATCTGCATTCCAATCACCTAGAGACAAGCATGTTTCCTTTTGGGGTTCCCCCTTTGTAAATCTGTTCCTTTGTTTCATTTATCTTTTTATTGTCATGCTGTCGTGATAGTTTTTTGAAAGAACATGATTTCCTTTTCACGACAAGCTAACTTCACGATTGTTTGCCTGGCTTAGATTGATTTCCAAGGGGGTTGACTTACAGCTGCATTTCCGTGCGTTCTCTGTTTGTTTACCCCCTATCGGAGACGTAGGGTCGCATTGTTTCCTTCCAGTATTCAGAAGTTCCCGCACTGGCTTTGTTAGCTATCCTGGTGTTTGCAAGACTATTCTTATGGCCTTGCTTCCGCTCTGTAGATAAAAGTGACCGACACTAGAGTACTAGTGCAAGAGCTATTCTCGGAGGAATAAATTGTTGTGCATGCCATTCAAAAGACAGCTAACATTTGTGCACATAGTTCCTACTATTTCTTCATGATGCCACTCTCTGTTACTAAGTGGAACAATCTTGCTTACTCGGCTTGCAGCAAAGTGTGTCTCTTTCGAAAGTGCATGCTTATCTGAACTTGTATCCAAGTTTTTCGGCAGCTCCTTAACTACCCCAGTGTCATGCTGACTCCTAAATCATTGTCGTTCGAGACCATTCTTTGGCATAGGGACATCGTTTAGTGCATTATGGAAACTACTAGTTTGTGTGTTTCTTCCAGTTTTATACTGGGCCCAACTGCTGATAGGAAATGTTTTGTTCTGAGCACCTACATAGTGTATGTAGCTTACACTGGGTACACAGTGTAAGCTATACAGATGGGATATACTTTCTGCATGTATTTCAGCTCAATTGCATTCTTTGTTCTAGATATACTGCCAGAAGACTGATCATGCTCGGTGATGAGCTCCTCAGGACGCATGAGGTCCTGGCGTGTACTAATGGAGCTTTTTTCACATGATCCTTACAGGCACATTACGTCCTAATACCCAACATCCACCTTCAGCCACAGAACTCTTCTCTAGCTTACGTATTTCTGCGGAACAAGCCTCGTTTTCTAGCTCGAGCCTCCATATATCAGTTTGAACTTCTTTGCCCTGAGCAATTAGTGACTTGCATTGAAATTTGTGTGCTTGGGCGGTCTTTGCATGTGTTCTTTCTGCTTATGTTTCTACCCATGTCTTACATGGCAGGTTGTCGCATGTTCTGCATTTGTTGGGTGCTGAGACAGATGACGTGTCGTTTCCTAAGTTTTTCGGGCGTTGACATCTGACCCGGTCAATGGGTCTTCTTCGAAGACATTGAAGTACTATGTTGAGCAAGTCCTTTTTCTTCATTACAATTAGAGCCCTGAATCGGTTACCAGCAAATATTGTTATCGTAAGTCCAAATGCATAACTTGTACACGTGCTACGTTATGTTATTATATAGGCATAACCATCTTGGGATGTACAATTATAGTTATGATCATGTTTTCGTGTTTTCTCCATGTAACCACTGCTTTTTATTGTGTACTTTATGTATTCCCTCCACTGTATTGCCTATGCAGGTGCTGTGGGTATTTGATAAATAAATAAATAAATTATAAATACATTTCAAAGTATTTTGTACTCTGCATTTCAAATGCTGGGAAAGAAAACCCAGTCCTTCGGTAAGAGAACATTGAACCAACGTGTCTGGATGTGTCATTGATTGATATGTGGGGTTTAACGTCGCAAAACCACCATATGATTATAAGAGACGCTGTAGTGGAGGGCTCGGAAAATTTCGGCCACCTGGGGCTTTTTAACGTGCACCCATATCTGAACACACGGGCCTACAACATTTCCGCCTCCATCGGAAATGCAGCCGCCGCAGCCGGGATTCAATCCCGCGACCTGCGGGTCAGCAGCTGAGTACCTTAGCCACTAGACCACCGCGGCGGGGCGTCTGTACGCGTCAGACAGGCCTCATACATTTCTCCGCCAGATGCAGGCTATTAACGTTCAACCTTTCCCAAACATAAAAAATAAATAAATAAATAAATAAAATTTCCACACAAGCCCTTGACAAGGCTGGCTTATGTCCTTCACAAATCCCCGTGTGGGCCAATAAGGCTAAACCATTTTGTTGTGCTTTTTGTTATTTTCACAAGAAAATGTTTTTTTGTGAGTATTTTTCACAAGTGTGATTTACGCTCTGCAGGCAGGAGTCACTACAGATGAACTTGACAGGTATGCTCACAAGCTCTGCATCGAGAACAATGCCTATCCATCGCCCCTCAACTACCGCTGGTTCCCAAAATCTGTGTGCACATCGGTGAACAACGTAGCCTGCCACGGAATACCCGATGACAGACCGCTGCGCGATGGAGATATCATCAGTATTGACGTCAGTGTAAGTGCACACACAATCTTGCTTCATTTACTAAGTCTGCAGTGTTTCGTCTTGCTTTTCCAGTTTGTTGCCATTTTGCATTGCAATTTACTGTTTGTTACACCTGCAAACACCTTTTTCCTGTGCCTTACTGACTAAACATTATGTGTGCATGCTTCTGTTTGATTTAGACACCTAAGAGCTCTAATATTGTCTTTTAAGTAAACAACACTTCTTTGATTATGATGTAAACATAAAATTATCTGGCCACTTCATGTAATGGACAACTTCGATTGAGCAAGCTGGCAAGGGACAGCCCTAGAATACCAGATATGATAAAATATTTGTTGGAAGTTTTATTAGGCATTCTCCTTGCTTTGTGAACTTATGCGTCAAGTAGTAAGGGCTATTTAACCTATAATTTTCATTATGACAATGTGAAATGTTTGGTTTGCATAAGAAAGAGCCTCATTCAACTACATTTAGTTTAATTTATTATTTACTTTCATATATCATTTTATTTTTCTTGATGTTTACAGAACCTGACTTTTTTTTTTAATGTAGCTTCATGGTTGTTGATGAATGCACTCAAATTCAGGCTGATCTCGGCATTCATGGTAACTATGCACCTGTTTGCAGAGTGTAAAATATGATAGACTTCATGAAGAATTTTTTCATGCATAGAGATGCTAGCACATTGGTGCCTATATTTAACCATATTAAAAGGTCAGAGGTAGGCATAGAGACAGAAATGGTAGGCGTGTGAGAACATTCCTTTTTTTTGTTCACAGGAAAGTTGGAGAAAATGGTAATCAGTATTGAATAATTGCAAAGTGAATTCCCATAGCTGCTGGAGTTTAATACTGGCAAGGTGCATATTTTAGGCTATAAAATACATTAATGTTTTAAAGTTGGCCAAACTGAGCTCATATAATCCCATATAAGATGCCTCTGAACTTAAAAATTTGTCAGGTTGCAAGCTATGTAGAAAAGATAGTAAGTTCCCAAGAAGGTTAGTAACAGCTCTTGTTACTAACTCTATGCTTGTGGTTCCAAGCTTTATGCTAATTTTTTTTTTAGAGTGCACCCTTGAAGTACAGTAACTCAGCCGTGGACAGACATGGATTTGTTCGAAGGCAGTTCAAGTTTAACAAGCACCCCAAAATGCAAGAGTGCGGGCCGCATCAGTCAACCTACGTTGCGGTTGAATTAAACGGCAGCTCGAATTTTACGCAACGAGCTGCATGAACACCTTGACATAAATTCAAGCTTGTGAGCGTTATGTAAGCCAAATTAACATGCTGCAGCATGCAACAACTCGAGTATAAGTAACTTTTTGCCATGCACCTGTTTAACGAGGCGGTATTGCGCTAAGCAGGCATAATATATCCTTCGTATTATTATTTGATTAAATTTTCTACTCTACATTTCCTCCAGCACCTAATATAATTGTATACTGTGTAAACCAACTGGCAAGTTTAAAATACTTAGTCTAAAGCATTAGTGCCCATCAACACCAGTTGCGTTCCTCAAACGTTGGACAATACCTAGAAGCACTTACGAGCTGAACGTGTCGCATGGACTTATCGTTGTGTATGAGTGTGGTGCTGAGAGTCCTTGGGGTTTAGCAATTCAAGCTGACGCTTTGTGGTGAGTAATTCAGACACGTCATTACTTCTGTACGAATTTTCTCGCCTTTCGCTGCTTTCTAGAACTAGAAATAATGTGCTCCTTACCTTTTCATCAAACGTTATTAGGCTAACTGTGGATGTAACGGGCCTTTTCTTAGTCCGAACAGCACCCCAAGTGGAGATGGCCGAAATCAAAACTGGTGGCTCTTAGACTGCGAAATGGTCCACCTCATAGTGGTAGGTAATCTCGGAGGCCTACGTTCACAGCTCTCTTTTTCAGCAAACATTTGCATGTCTGTGGCACCAGATGTCGCTTGATTTGCACGAGTCGTCACGTTTTGGCCACCAAAAATCATAACGCGTGCCTCCTCGAGGGCGGCGTGCATGCGCAAACTACCTAACCGGAAAAGGCCCGTTACTAGAATGTATATCCGACTCCCAACTGAGGGCCACTGTCTACTTCTATATCTATTTACCAGAGTTTTAATTACTACTTCAAAACTTCAACAAAATAGGATACAGCCTTAAAGGCAGCGCCTGTCTATTCTTTAGCACTTAAAAATTTTTTGTCTTTAATTTTTATACACTCCAACCACCCGCGATGTATAGGCTCAACGTAACAATCATATAGAAGTAGCCGATTAGGTCGCAAAACAGGTGCGCACAACTCGTCAGTTGACGGGAAATGTCAAAGTAGAAGTGCAGTAAGTAGACATTAGCTGTAGACATTAGCAGTAATGCAGGCACTACAGAATCAGGGCATCGAAGAACCCTACATAAACATACTGGAAGAAATCTACGGAGGATCCGCAGCCACCATAGTTCTCCATAAAGAAAGCGAAAGAATCCCAATAAAGAAGGGTGTAAGGCGGGGAGACACGATCTCTCCACTGTGCGTTTGCAGGAGATTTTCAGGACCCTAGAATTGGAAGAGTTAGGAATAAAAGTTAATAAAGAGTATCTTAGTAACCTGAAATTTGCTGATGACATTGCCTTGATGTGTAACTCAGGGGACGAATTACAGCTCATGATTACTGAACTGGACATGGAAAGCACAAAAGTAGGTCTAAAAAAACTAATATGCACAAAACTAACAAAATGTGCAACGGTCTCGGCAGAAAACAGCACTTTGGGATAGGTGGAGAGATGCTGGAAATTGTAAAGGAATATGTCTACTTAGGATAGGTAATAATCACGGAGCCAAACCACGGAGCCGAATCACGAGAGTGAAATAACTAGAAGAATAAGATCAAATCATTAATGGTAATCTGCCACTAATACTAAGAGAAAAACATCACAGCATATTTACGGAGTGAATGATGATTGGGATGAAGCGTCTATCAGCCTGTCCACGTTTATATCCGTTCGTTTGTTTTTCCTTCAGTCCGTCCGCGCGATCATCCGTGCGTCTATCCACGTGTCCGTCTGTGTGTCCGTCTGTCCGTATGTCTGCTTGTCTGTCCATCTGTGCGTCTGTCTTCTAGTCTGTCTGTCTCTCCGTACATGCGTCCATTTAGTGAACACTCCAAATACCGCCATCTCGCATCCCCTGTGGCACGTACCCGCTCGGTGCGTCCGTCCGTCCGTCCGTCCATGCGTTTGTCCATGCATCCATCTAGTGAACATTCCAAGTACCGCCATTTCCCATTTCGCATCCCGGTGGCTACGTACGACAACGACAGAGAATGGACAGACCCATGCCTTAAGCAGCTTTGCCCCTAAAAGAATTTCTCAAGCGCCCAGATAACCTCGCTCCCATAAGGTGGCACTGCTGGCACTAACATGCTAGCCATTGGACACTGCACAAGCACAGCAGTGCCTCTCAATTGGCTGCTAACTATGGCTAATCAGTTAAATGTAGATTGATGAGGCAAAAATTATTTTACAGGCGGTCATAGCACTACAACAACATTGAGAACTGACAAGCTTCATTTATTGTCTCAAGATAAACAAACTATAAGTTGATTGAGAACTCTTAGTGAAGAGATCAAATATGTTGTAACTTAAGTCACTACTAAAGCTGATTTGACTCCCATAAAAAAGAAATGAATCATCACACTGTTTTGTTCTGCACACTGACTTTATTTACAGCACTTTGGACAGTAAAATTCTAAAGTGTAGTTTGATTGCAACATGAGATACTACTATTCTTGTATACAGTGCTTGTCTTAAAAATGAGGTATGCTAACATGTTCATTTTATTTAGACTTAGATTCAACTTGTTATATCTATAATGAGCCTGGATATATTGTACCTAGTTCTATTAAATTGTTCTCTATATCAAACACTTCTATGACCC
Source organism: Rhipicephalus microplus (assembly GCF_043290135.1). Classification (NCBI taxonomy): domain Eukaryota; kingdom Metazoa; phylum Arthropoda; class Arachnida; order Ixodida; family Ixodidae; genus Rhipicephalus; species Rhipicephalus microplus. Next base: position 200,132,016 of record NC_134703.1, on the reverse strand, counting down.
TCTTGATGAACTTTTGGAGAAGTATTTCATTGTACTACACTTTTATTGAACTGTCACTGAGCACCACATTCGATAAATACCTAGAATGACCCTGCAAATCGTCCGCTTGCTGGCTGCAAGTAGGTTACGTCATTGGAAATATTCACGATAGTTAAGTGGCACGATTGAACAGTTATTGGAATATTTATATTGCAGTCCTCAAAGAGCGTGATTTGTCTTTGACCGTATTGTACTATGGGCATCCTTTCCTGGTAGGTATTTTACAATGGCTATCATGGAGACTGTGCTGAGACCTTGATAGTCGGCCACTCTGTGGATGAGAAAGGCAAGGCACTGGTGCAGACCGCTCGTGAATGCCTGGACAGGGCGGTCAGCATCTGCGGTCCGGGACAGAAGCTTAGCGAAATTGGCCGAGTCATCAGGTATGACTTTGTAGGCCGATTGTGTACTTGCCCTGACTTGAATGAATTAGTGGCATCTATTTTGTGTTTCCTCGGTTTGTACATGCATAATATGTACCACTTTTTTTATTTGTGGTGTCTGCATGCACATTTTCTATGTTTGTTATCATTATTATGAGTTCCATACAGCTGTTCACTTGTCTTCATTTATCTTGACTGTACTGCGCCAAGGGCCAATCACAGCATGTTGTACCATGACGCAATGGGGAACATCCAATGAAAATCCAAAATTTCGTGGCTCTGAGAAATGCGTACTAGTTTCGCTTAAGATCTTATATTTTGTATTAAGCCGCATGACTCAACATTGATTGAAGTAATAAAAAATGCTTAGATTGAACACATTTGAGAATAAACTATAAAACTACACACATGGCAGCTAGCTCAGTTTTACAACTAAATAGTGACAGTTACAGCAAAGAATTCATATCAGTAGCATAATGAGAAAGAATGAGGAATTTTGTATTTTAATGAATAATAATTCGGCTTCTACTCCACATATTTAAGCAGACATGCATTAAGTTTATTAGAAACAATCACAAAGACTGAGCAGTGTCAAATCTCGAAGAGGACATATATTTGGCCCTACGGAATAGCAGAATGTTTGCGTGCGCCTGAGCAATAAACAGTGCATAGTGCCAACTTTTAAAGTACAAAAGCAGCTGAGGTATTTCACTCTTTTGAATGGAACCAAACTGAAATATGATAACCAGCCCAACAAGAAAATTTTAGAAGGGATGTAGCACCAAAGCTAACACTGAAGCATGTACAATCGGCGTCAAATGAAACCCGAACAGCAGAGTGCGTGTTTCAAGCATTAGAAACAGTATAGTGTTGGCCGTCCTGTCATCACCATTGACAGGCCTGCACATCTGGTTTGGCAGCACTGCGTGATCCCCCTATAGTGCGTTATACTCGGCGACAACTTTCTGTGGCAGCACAGCCAAAGCTACGCGGGCAGAGCTTACGCCAAGTAGTCCGTTTTCATGAAATTTTGGTTTTGCAGGCATATCCAACATTTAATTTTTTGCACGACCACCATGCAATAATTCTTACATTTATTTGCGAGGAAAAAAATAAAATGTTCATCTTTTAGGAGAAAGAACACGAAGCTTATTTGAAGCGTTGAGATTCATTTCTGAAAAAAAAAAGGTACGGTCGAGCAGGTACTGGGCAATTGAAACAACGCAATGCAAAAAAAACATTTTCTCAATTTCAGAGCATACTTGGTCGGCATCATTGTTTTCCTTCTTTTAGAGACGCAAGAACCTTCCGGCGAAGCTCACATTATTTTTAAGGGACGCGAAGGCAACGATGGGAAGCAGGAATCTTGGCACCGACCGGTCACGAGCGGGCGCTTGATGTTTGTAAATTCAAGTGGATGAAGCGCGATCTTTACTTGGCCAAGAACTTTGTTTTTGCCATGTAAACAGCGTAATATACATAAACGTGTCTGTCGCCTAGGCAAAGAGCAAGGAACGACTTCCTCCGAAAACGTCGACGGGAGTGTATCAACAATATTGGGCAGCTGAAACACTGACCACGTATGCAACGCAATTTAGGAAAAGGGTCATTGGTTTTACGTACAGTTTCCAATCGCACTTTTTCTTCCAAGCAGCACTGGTGTTGCTGAAGACTGGCAGGTCGCCGTTATAGCTTTCAAGGCGGATATAGCGATTAGAGTCCCATCTTCGCTAATGATATCATTCGCACACTCAGTGACTGCATGTGTGAGAAACAAAATATTTCACGATGCACCACTGTCTTCTTTTCTTCCTGCTTGATGTATACAGATCACCTAACGACCGCGCACTCATGCTCGTTCACAAGCTTGGATGTAAACTTGCTCCAACCGAACGATGCCATCGTTGTTTGCCGGGGCAGGGAAAAGGTGAAATGACACCAGAAAACTGGAAACAGCAAGGAACAAAAACCTGCATGGGTGATGCTTCCTAATAATAATGCGAACAACCTTGAACGTCTTTTGTTTTATATTTTTTATTATGGTATGCAGTATACAAAAGTTATGGGCTATATGCAAAAGCGTAGTAAAAAAGGGTGTGCTTGGGCTTCATAGCTGTGCTGCCACAGAAAGTTGTCGCGGAGTGTAGTTTTCGTATGGTGATAATGGTGGCCATCATGGGCATGCAATGAGCTTTCGATTGTATCACTTGCGATTCCTTGCTTTCACTTCAGCGTCGCAGTGCAGTGTCGGGGCACAATAAAAAAATATACATATAATCGATTTACTGTTGATTTTCAAACGATCGTTGTATCTCGTTCACCAGCGCTGCTTCACCTGCACCCTTCTTTCAGAAACCTATCCGAAAGGCTTCACATTAACTGGGAATGCCAAGCGTCTTTTTGGAAGAAAAAGTGCAAATTGTTTCACTTTACCTGTACCAAGTGAAACAGCATGAAATTGCCAGCATTATGAACTGACCTTTGTCTAATATAAATAGAATTTGCCAGGCATTCCTTGATGACGGACGCCTCTGGAACCTTCCACATACACAGGCAGTGGGCGATGGACAGTGCGAAGGACCTACTTGTTGTACAAGCTGCAAACAAGGCTTCGTTCATCACAGCTCGACAGATCAAAGACAGATTGAACTTCTCGGCCAGCAGGTCAACCGTCAGACATCGACTGCATAAGAAAGGCCTGCGGAGCCATGTGCCACCCCGAAAGCTTGCACTTTCTGAGGCCAATAAGCTTGCGAGACTTGCGTATGCTCAAGAACACGCAACCTGGACTGTGGGAGACTGGTGGTGTGTGATATTCATCGACGAGCCAACATTCTCCACTCACTAGGACCAGCGATAGAGAATTTGGAAAATTGACAACGCCAGGTCGGATATTCACTCAATTTAGTATGTCGGCTGTCTCGTTTTTTAAATGATTGCTATAATTAAATACATATAATTTGCTGTTATCGTGACTTCAAAACGAGCCCGCACTTGAGTAAAATTATTATTATTTGGTATATTTTACAGGGCACTGTTATTAAGCCAGCTATTTTCGCAATATTTGATGATGACAAGAGTGGCAAAAAGGCATTTAACGGTTTACATTTCTTCTGCAAATTTTACCTCCAAAACCTACAGCGCATAGCAAGCAGTGGCCACTGCTCTATCAGCGTGTGGGGCGCATTGTCCAAAGAGGGCCTTAGACCACTGGTTCGCATAGAGGACAGGTTCAACGCTGCGGCATACTGCGATTTGATAGAAAGAGTCATGGTGCCCTATGCTCTGGACGGACCATTCTCTGATGGGTTGTACTTCTTCCAACAGGACTGCAGACCCATTCACACGGCCATATCAACAACACTTTTGCTGGAACAGCTGGGAGTGATGCTGTTGGAGTGGCCTCCACAAGGCGCCGACATTAACATATGTGAGAATGTGTGGGGTGCAATGAAGAAGGCACTCTCGCAGCAGCCAATTCAGCGCAGCTCTTAAGATGCACTGTGAGCTGCCATACAAGGGGAGTGGGAGCGCTTATATGCAAGTGATCTTGTCACATGGCTTTTCGACCATCTTCCTTGAAGAATGGGCGTCGTTGTGGCAGCTGGAGGCGAACTCACAAAGTATTAAACTTAAGGAGCAAATACTTTTTCTCGCGGAAACGTCTGCACCTTCCAAGTCTCGCTGAGGAGCATTCTTGAACACGATGCTTAATTTTTGTACATTTCTGCTATTATCTGCAAAAAAAGAATTTTGCAAGTTAACCAGTTCTTTTTGTTTGATTTTTTATTGTAATATGTGTTTCAGCTTAGCTGCACCTTCATTTCCAAGTGTAATTAAAATTACACGGCTTCGCTATCGCGACTTAAGGCATCAGTTAATTTTAATGGTCATGATGATGGCTAGTCAGATTCATCCTTTCTTGTATCATTCCCAGACACCGAAAGCACTGCAGGGTGCAGTAAAGACAGAGCGCCGCTATTTAAATGACCTGAAGCACTCGGCATACGCATGCCGGCGACTGCCCGCAATGTAAGTTTGTCGATCGAAAGTGTGATTGCGGTGCGAGAGCGGGAAACTGCATGAGTGCATCTTTCTCTAATCATTTGGTTACAAACAGCTCTATGCGTGCCACTATTCGTGTTTCGTTTGACGTTGATAGCACTGTTACTTTTGAGGAACCAAGCTACAATACGTACTCGCCTTCGGCCGCAGTAGCCCTCCCTTCTTTTTCCTTTTAAATACCATACCTTAAACACAAGTAGAAATATTGCACTATAGGGGATCGCGCAGTGCTGCCACACCAGATGTGCGAGCCTGTCTGGTGGGCGGCGCGCACTATTCCATTCATAAGGCTTGTGCCATGTGCTCTATGTTCGCGTTTTATTTGATGTCGATGGTACATTACTGTATTTGCAACCAGTGAAACCAACAGACAGTTAAGTCAAGGTAAGCTCATAGTTTTTGTCTTTTTGTTTTGTGTTTTTACATCTAGTGTATTGACCTATATTGAAATTAATTAAAGTGAAATCCCTCTTCCAGTTGGTGAAATCTGGGCCTACATCTTTTGAATCTGATGCTCTATCCCTTGAGATACAACAGAAGTCAGCTCTTTTTCGACATTGTTTGGTGTTTCTGTGCTGTTTAATAATGAAAGCGTTAGCCAGTGCCGCTCGTGGCCAAGGCAGCAATTCTGGAACACCTTGTGACAAAAGGTGTCACATAGCACATTAGATGAGGTGGCAGCTGGCCAATAAACCTACGCAAGCCAGTTAAGGTGTGCCAGGACAAAGCCCTTGCTAGGAAAGCGTGAAAGAAGGGGAATCATTCAAGGGGTTCACGTTTTGTGAGGCTCAACCAATGAAACCAGCAGCTCAATCAGTTAATTGATGAGTGGGCATTGGGTGGGTGAGTGAGTAGGCAAGGCAGGACAAGGCAAATAGTCCAAGTAATCTTGGTTGGCAAATAAATGTTTTGCGTTTAAGATAAAATGCTTTAAGGGGCCCTGCAACACTTTTTCAGCATGTACACATGTTGCCGATTGGTAGCCGAGGCTCCTGAAATCACATGAGCAAAACATTATAGCACAGCACGTGGCCTGGAATTTACTCATAATTCTCAAAGTCAGCTGAAAATCGTTTCCTCTTCTTTCTACAAATGATGTTATATACTCAAATGTACCTAAGTTCATGACATTGGCTACATTGTGGGTTGCATAGTTACTGCACACAATATAGTGAACTTTGGTTTGTTACTGCGTCAACACACGATGACCACCGCTGTAGCTCAGTTGGCACAGCATCAGATGCGTCATTCGAAAGTCACAGATTTAATTCTTGCCAACGACGAGTCATCTTTCTGTCCACCTTACTTTCTTCACATATACATCATAATCACTACAGATAACATCTCCCATACTTTCCTTGGCTTTCTTGTCTGTTCTAATTATTGCCGTGTCTAACAAAGTAAAGGGATATTTTCCTTTTTTGGCTTCAGTCAAAGAAGTAAAAGTAGCTTTAGTCAAAGTACCTGCTTCAGTGCATAGAACTCTCACTTCAACAAACTTTTCTTGTGGTCCCTTGAGGTTTGTTCAGTTGAAGTTTGACCGACACCTGCATATAACACACAACCCTTGCTACTATGCTCTGAAGAACACAAAATTTTCTTCTGTTGCCATAAGGCCACCTTGCTCACTGGAATTCCGCACGATGACTCTAAAATTTCTTTATCTTGTGCGTTCATTAAGAGAAAATGCCTGAGGAAAGATGTGTGTGATTGCCTTCTCTTGGATGCAGCATTGTGGCAGCCCAGGCAGGCTTCACTGTTGTGCCCGCATTCTGTGGCCACGGCATCGGCACTTATTTTCATGGACCGCCCGATATCTACCACTTTGGTATGAGCAAGCTTTCGGCAGCATCATCTTTATTGTAGTGAATTCTTTGTCGATACAGTGTTAACATTTCTTGCATGTTTTCTCAGATTACATGTTTTCTGAGCAGAAGGTGCCCTGTGGCACCACCTACAGGAACTACGCTAGCAATATAAATGGAGACACAGCGGTGGCCTAGTGGTTAAGATGTTCGGCTACTAACCACAATTCACAGGTTTAATCCTAACTGTGGTTTTGCATTCCAATCTGGGCATAATGCTAGAGGCCCATATTCTGGGCAATATCTGTTAAGCTCACCAATTTGTGCAGATTTTCGCGGCTATCACACTTTACGAATATCGTAGTGCTGCATGTTGTGTGGATGCCCGATTTCAAACAACCAATGCCAGTGCCCATCTCCCGCGCCCGAACAAATTTTTTCACCTTTGCAGTGTCATAATTTTGCCCATGAGCAACCGACTTCTTAGAATGGTTCCTTTCGCTGCAGAACAGTGCTTGGTCCTGTGGTAACAAGGTTTTGGCCATGCAGTCCGCATTCCCATTTTTCTGTGCTGTCATTTGTTTAAGCCAAAGAGAACTCGGCAAAATGAATCAGACTATCTTTGTTGCGTGGATGAACTGCGCTCATCTTTGGTAGGGAAACGATTGAAGAGCTCCAGGTGGTTGACATTACCCGGAGCTTTCCACCGCAGTGTACGGCGTAATCGGGCAAGGGGTGCTATTCTCAGGCAGACAGAAGGAAGCATTCGCATCGGTGCTTCCAAACACGTGTGTCTACTCTGCTATTAGCAAGTTATGTGCCAAAAGAGTTTTGGTTAGTTATCAAAGAATTGCTGCACTAGCCAAAATGCCCTGTTTTAGGATAACTGCAATAGCTAATATAGGCAAAACAGCTTCCCATTTTTCTTCCTTCCTGTCCTACATTGTGTAGTGATGATAGAGGAGACCAGCACTGGTTAGGTGGCGCGCCGAAAAACAGCACCTGGCGAAGAGTCGCGACACCACTCAGCCACTCGCCTACGGACGACCGGCTGCAGTGTACCGTAGGGAGAGCACGTGCGTTCATGCCAGTGCAGCACTTCACTTAGGAACAGAGAGCTCAAAAGGCACTTGCACCTGTAATATTGCATTGTGGTTCAGAAAAAAACAAAGCAAACTTTTTCCAAAGGCTACTCTCACATAAAGAGCACTTAAAAACGAAATGAAGCTCTCCAGAGCAGATTGCGTCTGTGCATGTAGCATCGAGGGGACAGTGCTGTGCAGTGATGGTGACACTCTCGTTATCATTTTCTGGTTGCGTGCTGAATTTTGTGCTAAGTTAGTGCCGGCTGATATGCCTGGATTGATAAGCCTGTGCGGCAATGATGCTACACTGCCCACTTCTGTACTTAAAAAAGAAAAATAACAGCAATTGGTACCTGCAGCATCAATTTTCCCTTTTCTGGCGGCATATGTATGCCCTGTTCGCGGTATGCATGCACGTGGACGCCGATCAAGCAAACTGCCATGACAGGATATCAAGGGTGGTGTTGCATTCCTATGCTTGGTGGCACGGGATGGATTTCCGACAACGGCGCCCGAACTTTGATGGGAATGAAAAACAAGGAACACCTGTGAACCACGATATATGAGCACATTGATGAACGCCATGTGGTCACAAACACAGTAGACACTCGGTAAAAAGAACCTGAATGGACCAAGAAAATGTGTTCTATTTAACAGGAGTTCTATTTACTGATACATGAACATGGGCGCATAATACAAGCACCAAACGAAGCATTGCAGAGGTGATAGTTCCGTTTAACAGATTTCAGTTTACTGAGAGTCTACTGTAGTGCTGATAACCATGCTACAGCGTGCCTGAAAATCATTTGTTGTTTGGCACATAAAAACCTAGCAATTTTTTCCGACGAGTAAAAATCGGATTAACTATCGCACTTTCCTAGCAAAGCATAAATTTTGATGTTACTTAGCCATGGCAGCCAGTGAAAAACAAGCTTACCGCATCAGTTGACTCCAGAAAGCTAAGCGCTGATTAGTCCGCTGCTCTATTCGTTACAGTACTCTGTCTTTAGCTCAAATTAAGATAAACAGAGGCATCTCAGTATCGAGTATTAATCACGAGCCTATCTTTTATAACAGTTCAGCGGCTTGAGCAAACGTACTTCGCATAAACCTTGTGGACAAAGCAGCTTTCCTTCTGTTACTGTTCGCAAATGATGTAGACTACGTACTGTTATGATTGGCCCCCCTGGCTTGACTTCGCTTGGATGCGTAAGACATTGGGCTGAGCCTACTTTAATTTCTTCCGGGTCAGCGCTCCCTGAGATGAGCCAAGAGCGACAACACGAAAGCCGTTCTTTGAATAGTCCAGGACCGTCAGTGTCCCTCGTAAAATCTTTTGGACACACCTGACTGACCGGCGGATTAGGAAGAGCTGTAGGTCGTCAAGGCGGTTCGCTTTGTACCTCAAGGTGCCCTGGACAATGAGCCAAGTGCCTGAGATTCGTGTTCCTGTGCATTTTCAACGTTCTCCGGGGTGCATTCATGCCGCCGTTACCGCAAAGCGGGATCTGTCTGGCCCCACATACTCATTACTTCAACGGACTACAGAGTTGATTTGCACGTAGGACTACACGTCTGCGTGCTGAACTGTGCTGTGCGCGTTGTGCAGTGTTTTCTCCCCCGCCAGGCGACAAAATGGGCGTGCCTCTTCCCTCTTTCTTGATTTGGGAAGCAAGCGATGTTTCACCTTCCCCTTTTGAGGGCGGAGGTGAAGATGTCAATTTTCATTGGACTGTCCTGGCTTCCATTCTGGGTAGACCAGGGCATAAAATGCGAGTGCCAAGACGCTCGCATGAAGCTTCCGTGATGTTATTGTAATTAAAAGTTTGCAGTTAACAGCTGTGGAAATAAAACTAGCATAATATGCAGCATGAAGATAAGCTACCAACAAGCCCGCATCACATCTCTTCAACTTCTCCCCGGGACTTTGGCTGGCTCCGATCTTAAGAGCAGACCCCCCGACTACATCAGTATACTTGTATCATCCACTTCACGGGGGGACATCAGATGGAATTCGGTGGTGGTGGTCAGATAAAAAATGTTTTACACATGTCATATGCTGCATATTCTGCTTGTTTTATTCGCGGCAAAACACCGTATAAATTAGACTGTTTCATTCTGTTTCCGCTGGTGGCCGTCTTCATTATCGAATAAATCTGGCAGACAGGCACAATTCGGTTTATAAACCAGCCCAACATCACTAGTCAAGAGAGCGAGAGCAAAACAAACTTTGCTCTTCTGACCACTAGGATGCAATGCCGCCTCATTTCTTACTGATATGAAAGAAAAACATGCAGGTATACGCGTCCTCCCTCATTTCTAACTATTGTCTCAGTGAATATACCACCAGCGCCCTTTGGTCTTGTTTCGGTGCTGTGCACTCGCATTGCCTTTACCAGCCGCCACTGTCGCCTACGGGAGCAACTGAGAGCTGTGCGCTTTGACTGCCAGCGCAGAAACTCCAGCACTGGTTCCCTACAAAAGTAAACAAAGCTGTTCCAAAGTAAGTTTCCCTGTAGTGCATGTTAAAAACGGGAAGTAATGAAGGGGCACATATATACAGACAGAACGCTAACTTCCATGTTGGAATTTAGCACTCTGTCTGTCTATACGTGCCTTCATTTCCTCCTGTTTTTTACGTGCGCTACAAGAAAGCTTACTGAAGATGAGTTACCAACAAGCCCGCATCGCATCTCTCATGAACTGTCCCAAAGGTTCCTGAGATAAAGAAAAGACAACAACATCGCCTGCAGTTAAAGAACACTCTTTTTTCAAGTAGAATCTCTCTAACATGACTGCAGTATATACTTTATTAAAGGGACATCAAAGGCAAATATCAAGTTGACGTCGATTACTGAAATAGCAGTCCGAAAACTTTGTAGTGCCACTTTGGTCCCAAGAAAATGCTTATTTTAAAATAACATCACGTTTCAGTGGTCCACATGGCGTTAGCGTACTTAGATCATCCGCCTGAAAACGGACCTCCTGATGTAGCAGTTGCATTGCCCAATGTTGGCCGTTTTTATACTGCGTGGCTGCCGGCACTAGCTGGAGCAGAGTGAAAGTAGTGAGAGCCATGGCAGTTCCGATGGTCATTGAACAATTTTCTGCTTGCTTGTTTAAACCGAGTCCTGCTAAATGGCACAACTTATGCAGCTGAACCAGCAGAAAATAGAACTTCTGAATCCATCGCTTTATTCTTCGTAGTAACGTAAACCAGTTCTGTTTCTTTTTTTTTTAATTTACTAAATGTCCCATTCATAGCGCATGTGTTGCCATACATTTACCTTAACTTCTCAATTATTAGAGTACTGCTGTTGATGATACTGTCATTTTAGACATACCCAAACATTGATCTTTGACTCTGATGCAAAATTTGCCTTTAGTATCCCTTTAATTCGATATTCATTGTGTATGCAAAATAGCTCAAATGCTTAATGAAACATGTCGGTTGCTGTTACACACATTTGTGAACTGTTCTCTCTCTCTCTCGCTTCACATACGATATTTTGAATAACAAATTGCGGTGTCAACAATGCTTTGCCTGATTTACTTTATCAGGCATCATTTCATTGCATGTTACCTAAAATTGGTGTAATTTGTTAGTGTGTATGATTTCTGTGCCTTCTCTTTCAGACAATGATGAAAAGGGAGAGATGCTCGAAGGGCTGGTGTTCACGATAGGTGAGTGCCCCTCTTTGTGTTCTAGATACATTAGGGAACTCACCTCAGCTATCAGGCCGCAGTCAGTCTGCAAAACGACAGGGACAGAGCTTGAACAATATGTCTTGTAGAGTTCACATTTTGAAACCTCTCCTATATCACATCTACGTATCACCTCTAAAGGAGATTTTATGCCAGGTTTTGAAAAACTTATCAATAACGATTTCCAGAATGAGCCAAATCTAGACGCCAATTCGGAAATGTGGAATTAGCGTTTCATGGAATGCTTTTTCATTTCATTTCATTTCATTTATTTACTCTCAATGCCGTAAGGCGTTACAGAGAGGAGGGGTACAATATTGAACAATCAAGAGAAAAGACAAAAGCGGGGTGGTTACAAAAAGTGATTGCTGACAGTGGACCTGAAGTGCGCAGCGTCGCTGATGGAGACGATGGAGGCTGGAAGGTGATTCCACTGTACACAGGTCGTTGGGACAAACGAGTTCAGGTAGAGGTTTGTTCGGGAGTTTGGCACACCAACTTTTAACGGATGATCAATGCGGGATGACACGTATGATGGAACTGAAAAAAGGGATTGTTTTAAGGTCTGATTGGTGTAAAATACTTTATGGAAAACACATAGGCGGGATATCATACGACGGGTTGCAAGATCAGGTAGTTGTACTACTTGTTTCATGTTAGTGACACTAGATGATCGGGAATAATCAGAGAGAATGAAACAAGCGGCTCAATTTAGGTAGCTTCAAGTGTGGAGACAAGATTGGCAGAATGTGGATCCCATACAGAAGAGGCATATTCAATCTTCGGCCGTACAAGGGTTTTGTAAAGCTGCAGTTTTAATGAAGTGGGAGCTCGAGAGAAATTTCGTCGAAGGAAGCCGAGCATGCGGTTCGCATTCGAAGTGCGAGGGCCACGAAAGGTTATCTGAAATCTGAATGCCCAGGTATTTGTAGGTGGTAACTGATAATAGAGGGGAGCCATTCAGGAAATATGTGTTTACAGGGGTGTGCTTGATTGTTCGAGTTAACCTCATATATTTGCACTTGTCGATGTTTAGTTTCATTAGCCAGGTGTTGCACCAGGCTGAAATTGTGTTAAGGTCGGTTTGAAGTTGTGAGGGATCAGAAGGTTCACATATATTTCTATATATAACACAATCGTCAGCGAAAAGACGTATTGATGAGGTTATGGTATCAGGAAGATCATTAATATAAATTAGGAAGAGAAGGGGTCCCAATACTGATCCCTGAGGGACAGACACCAGATGTAACAGGACAGTGAGGAGATTCGTTATCATTAACGGCTACATATTGAAAGCGATTCTGCAGAAAACATACAATCCACCTTAAAATGTTAGGGTCAATGCTCAGTTTGCTAAGTTTATAAAGTAGTAGTGGGTGGGAGACGCAGTCAAATGCCTTTGCGAAATCAATGAAAATGCAATCGACTACTGACGCACGATCCAACAAAGAACAGAGATCATTAGTAAAGGTGATTAATTGAGCTTCACAGGAATGATTTTTGCGAAAACCGTGTTGGTAGACTGTAAAAAATGAATTAGATTCTAGAAAGCTCATCAAGTTAGTGTAAATGATGTGTTCGAGTAGTTTGCATGGGATTGATGTAAGAGAGATGGGTCGATAGTTAAAAGGGGAGAAAACTTCACCAGACTTGTACACTTGAATCACCTTTCCACCCTTCCAGTCGTCGGGCAGTAAGGAACACTGTAAAGACTGTGAAAAAATATAGGAAAGGATCAATGAGGAGTTCACATTGGCACTTTTCAGAAACTTATAGTTAATTCCATCCATTCCAGAAGATGAAGAAATTTTAGCCCCCTGTATCAGCTTGAAAATTCCAGCACAGTCAATAAAAATGGGTTCCATTGGTTCAAGATGTAGGCTTTCTTTAACAGGAAAAGAAGTAGGAATTGTTTTAGTAAAAGATAAAGAAAACGTATTGTTGAGCAACACGCAGCACTGCTCTCGTGGAACAAGTGTTCCATCCGGTGTTTTCAATTTTACATCTTTAGATCTGCTCAAATTAACAGCGCTCCAGAACTTGCGGGGATCAGTCGATAAGAGGGATGGGAGCGTTCACTGATAAAACTCGGTTTTTGCACAAGAAAGGGCTTTTTTATATTCTGATGCGACGCGCGCACAAGCCGCCCATCTTTCAGCAGAACTTGATAGTCTACAGCGGCGAAAAATGCGCTTTTTTTTATTAAGCAGTCGTTTTAGTGAGACGTTGTACCACGGTTGGCGTTTAGGACAGGGTATTCGTCTGAGCGGTATGTACTTATCAGTCAGCCATTGAACCTTGTTTCGAAATAAAGCCCAATTAACATTGAGCGGACGCTCCCAAAATTCAGGAAGGAAATAATCTATAAAAGCTTCCAGTTCCCTATTTATGGCTTGGAAATCAGCTTTAACATAGTCTCTAATTTGTTTAAACTGTTTAGCGGGGCGCGAAGAGGATGACGGTATAGTGAAATGGGCAACTAAGTGGTCACTCAAAGCAGGCAAAAGCGTTAAAGATGAAACAGACTAGGGAACAGTGGTCAGTAAAAGGTCAAGGGTGCTGGAAGACGACTGGGTAATGCGAGTAGGTCCTTTAACAAGTTGACTTAAGTTAAATATAGAGCAAACGTCAATAAAACTTGAGCATTCTTTAGAAGGACTGGTTGTTACAGGAAACGGCTCGTTCCACGAAATTTCCGGAAAGTTAAAATCACCCAAAACAAACAAGGGGGCTTTAGGAAATTTAACGACAACTTGGTTGAGGCAATCGTGGAATTCATCGCAAAAAGTAGACGAACTGTTCGGCGGACGGTAGCAGGCACAGAACAAGAAATCTGCGTAGTTTATCTGGATACAAACACAAAGAAATTCTAAATGTGATGCAATGCTGACGTGATAACACGCAATCTCATCGGATACAGCAATAAGAATTCCACCTCCTTTCCGCTCAATTCTGTCGTGCCTGTATATGGTGTAATCTTTTTTGCAATTCCGCAGTTCTTTATTATCCACATGTTCATGCAGCCAAATTTCGGCGAGCACAACAACATCAGCTGAGCACGTGTCAATCGCAGACGATAACTCATTTTGTTAAGGAATCAAACTTCTGATGTTGGTGAACAGAAAAGAATAGTCGCGTTTGGATTTCGCCCGCACGGCTGAGGGTTGCTAGGCAGTGGTTTGGTGCGGTAACAAAGAGTTGGCTGTATCACCAGTGAAAAGAGGGGCACTGTACATCCCAATTTCGCAAACACTATCGGTTACACTGCAATAAGCATAACATTGTTTGCCGACGTACAGCTTGTTATAGCGCAAGCTGTACTGTTTCCCTGTAGCCTTGCCAAAATCGTGAAGCTTTTTGCACGAGTAGCGAGTGGCCTTACAAAAGTCTTCCTGGATTGTGATACCGGTGCCCTTAAGTTTAGCCCTTTAAGATAAAATTCGGTCTTTTGTTTTGGAAGACGCAAACTTCACAATTATAGGTCGGCACTTGTTCTCGACAAAGGAGCCTAATCTGTGTGCCCGAGGAATGCCATCAGCGGGCACTGGTTCAGAAAAGGCGGTGGACAAGAGCTTCTGTACTTTCTCTTCAGCTGACGCCCATGTATCTGAATGACTATCGTCAAAGCCGTAAATAAGCAAGTTGTCCCGCCGGGCCCTATCTTCTAAATCATCGAGGCGAGACAGCACAGCCGAATTTTCGCAGTTGACAATTTCAGCTACTGTGCGGCGAGTGTCAGCGTCGTCAGTAAGTGTTCCAGGGTGGAAACCTTGTTCTCAACCACTGCTAATCTCTCGGTTACATCTGTTACTCGATCTTCGAGCAATTTCTGGCTGCCTCTTACTTCGTTTAGCGACGACATTACTTCGGCGTGGCGTGATCCCATTGTACCTGCGAGGGATTTTATAGCTTCGAGTACTTCACTATTGGTAATCTCGGCTACCGGTTTAGGAGGCCCAGGGTTAAGTTCTATATCCCCAGACATAATAAGCAATTGCATAGCATGAACACAGTCAGTGCAAACTATCAAAAGCACATGGGGGCATGGGACAAGCAGCAGACAACGGTTGCTCGTTTTTTTACAATGCAAGGAAGGTGAACAACTAACCTGTATGAAAAACAGGAAGGGCTTAAGCAACGCCATCTTCACTGCTGCTGCCACATGCGCACTGATAGCAGCTTGTTCACGCTGGCTCTTTATACTGTCCGAATCCCCTGGCGGCTGTGATGCGGTGGTTCCTCCGGTGTAGGTGCGCAGTGGAGCCGCGTCCACGCATGGCCGCGCATAGTCGACTCGTGGAAGATAGCAGCTGGTCACCGGGGTTGACCAAGAACGCACAAAGCAGCCAGGCTGCGGCGTTGATTCCGGAGACGAGACAGCCAGTATCTGTATGAAAAACAGGAAGGGCTTAAGCAACGCCATCTTCACTGCTGCTGCCACATGCCCACTCAACTGATATTGACCCCTTGGGGTGCCTGATGAGAAAAAATGCTATTGCAGTGGGTGAGAAGACAATGCGAGTACTTTTAGCAAAGTCACAAAACTTTGTTCCGTGTGAAGCAACGTGTTTGGGACCCCTGAGATACGTCATGCAAGAGGGGGGGTGTCATCCCTACCGGTGCACAATAGTACTCCTGGTTTTAGTCCCGTTTTTGAAGCTCCTCTAATAAGCCAGGCAAACTTAGTTGCTTTGGTTAAAAACTGATGAGTACCAAACCCCAAAGTATAGCTAATCTGATGTCACTTGATAAGACAGATGCTTGGGCTAGTTGGTGATTGTGAATCAACATATTTGCACAGCGCAAGACTACGAGTAGTTATGACGTAACTAAAGAAGAAGAGACAAGGACAGAAAGATTATGGAGGCCAATGAGATGCAAATGCTCGGTTATCGATGTATCGGCATGCCTTCGCTTGCTCTGACTAAAGAAAAATCGAGTTTCTGGCTTTGACGCAATATATCGTAAATTTGTGCTGAGCTGTGGAGCTGTAACCATATAATAAGATGATGATTGTCTTGCTGTGATGCAATAGGTTGCGCGATTGCGTGGTGATGTTCTGTTACGAGTATATATTTCTAGCGTTTTCACAAATAAAATTTCAGTTGAAGTCAGCGCTCTTTCTGTCCTTGTCTCTTCTTCTGTAGTTATGTCGTAAATACTCGTAGTCTTGCGCTGTGCAAATATGTTTATCTGATGCAATATTTCACTTGTTGTGTGTCAACACTGCTGGCTTCACTTGCCTTGTGTGGTGTAATGCCTTCTTCCTCCATGGCGTATATGTGCTTTTATGGCTAAGTGAATCGGAATTGTGGCATTTCACGCATTTGCCGAGATCGAAGTTGTGAGACACAGTAGGCCTGTAATTGAGGCTGCTGTGTATATTCAGCCAAGTGTTATTGCACTGCATAGAGCAGTCACTGATTTGCAATTTGGTCTCTAAAATAGCCAAGCACTCCTTGCTCTGTCTATCACAATGTGGTCCCACTTGTGTAGTTGGCAAAGACAGCAGGTATCAGTTTTTGGTGTGTTGGCTCTGTCTGGGAAGCCACATAATGTGTGAGATACTGCCAGCAGTGTTTCTGCGATGCGCTAATGTCGCACATGTCTGGACCAGACGTTGCAGCAGTATGGTCAGAGGCTTGATGAAGTAGCTTCTTAGTGGCATACTTCTCCCTTCCCAGCCCACGTTTCCTGTGTAGCTTTCAGTAAACCTGTGGCAATGAAAAGCAGAGAGGGCATCTGTATCTTGTGATAACTCAGCTTTTTCTTGACAAGTTTACAAAATTTTTGCACCTAAAACTTCAACTTTCTTCTGGGTGAGTTGCTTCATACTTGAAAGGAAAAAAAGACTGTTCCACACAAGTACACAGCTAGACACGAACGGCACTCTTCTTCTGTTTCCTAGGGCTGTTTGTGCGCAACCATCTTTTCCTTCAAAGTATCTATTCATGAGGCAGTCCTACAGTAATGTAACTTAGCAAGGCATTGCAAAACATGTGAAAAAAAAAGCAGTGATAAGGGGAAGATGCTAGTCAATAACTGATTTTTACTGCCTCAGGTGCAGACTTGTAGCTCACGAGACAACACAGCTTGAATTCTGCTATGTGCACTAAGTATATGTTTACGTAAGAGAGATAGTCTCACCATTTTATTGTTGGTGTGGCAGAAATACCACACCTATTTTACTTTTCTAGTGCTGTTCGATTAAACAATCTGCAACATTTTTCATCTCAATACTTTTACAGAGTATGTGCACCCACCAGAATGGCTTAGTGTTTTACTAAGTGATAAAATTCACATATATGTTGGTTCATCACCCAGTCTGGTGGTATCAGGGTTGCTATGAAGGCATTAAAGGAATCACTTGCATAGTGTTATGCCAGCGAGTCCTCGTCAAACGTCCGTGCCTCTGAAAAAGGCAATGTGGGTCAAGGCCAGCCCGCAGTCCGCCTGACGCGAACAACTCAACGGAGTAAACACGCGCGGCGCCTCTCTGGCCCACGTGCAGTGAGTCAGCAGCGCACGTGACAGCGAGCCGGCGTCCTCGTGTCTGGGGGTAACGTGGCCCAGCGGCGACCCCATTGGAGGAATCTGCCCTGACGACCAGCGGCGCGTCTGATTGGACATTTTGGTTGGACCCGGTGCAAATAAAAGAAGCCCTGCGGCGCGTCGCGATCGGCGGTCCTATGAGAGAGGAGTCCCCATGTCGGAGAGCCGAAATGTGTGTGAGTCGGCGGTCTTGGGCGAAAAGTTGACCTATGTGTTAGAGAGGAGAGCTCGGCTCTTCGAGTCTCTGTCGGCCCCAGTGCCGAAATTTTAACGCCTCTGTATATATGCTGTACATAAACCTTGTTTAACTCACCGTCGTCTCGTCCGCTCGTCTTATCAGCTCTGCGCAGAAGCAGTTGCGAGCTGAGAAACATACGCTACCAAACGGCTGGTGACCTTCCCGGCGGAATTGAAAGCAGTGGCGCCTTCGGGACCGTGTTGGCGTCCCCGTCTTTCGCAACAGTGGTGGCTTCGGCGGGATCGGTCCGGCTTTCGCAACAGTGGTTGGCAGCTGCGGGATCGGCCGGCGTCAGCGACATCGATGCGGTGAGTGCCTGATGTTTTCCCCTCAGTTCACCAGACTACTCTAGCTCAGGTTGTAGTAGTTTAGAGAAGGGCTGTGTGAAGCATTAGAGTGAGCTTTGATCGTTTCAAGCAAAGTCGAAGTGCTTTGAAACCAAAGTTAATGCGGAGGGGGTAAACACGGGAGAGTGAAAAATTGCTTGCACGTCTTGCTAGTTGACTTATAGTGGGTACGGCAAGTAAATTGTTAACAGGGGCAAACAGCAAGAGGCTAGTGTGAACGATGGAGAACCTTAAAGTGAAGGAACTCATCGAAATTTGTGAGGAACTCGGCATTACTTTGGGCCGCGCGAAACGAAAGCAAGCAATCCTTGAGATCATGAAGGATGAGGGAGTGTCGGCTGAGGAAGTCGATGAGGCCTGGGTGGATATTAAAGCACGCCGTGAGGAGGCTGAAAGGCGAGAAGTAGAACGTCGCGAGCGCGAGGAGGCCGAGAGACAGGAGCGCCTTGAGATGAAACGACTAGAATTGGCAATCCTACAGTGTTCGCAGGCGCCTAGCGTAGCTTCTCCGACGATTCAGGTCAGCGGTTTTAGAATTCGTGACCAACTGCCACCGTTCGTAGTAGGCGAGGACATGGCGAAGTATCTCGTCAAGTTTGAACACGTCTGTGAGCGAAACGCTTTGGAGCGGTCTCTTTGGGCGCGGAACCTGCTAGCTCTTCTTCCCGGCGAAGTGTCCGACGCGATAACTTGCTTGTCGAGGGAAGCGTTTGAGAGCTATGACGAGGTTAAGGAAGTGCTCTTGAGACGTTATAAGTTGTCACCCGAGGCTTTCAGGCAAAGGTTCCGGTATGCTAAAAAGGGGAATGAGTCACACGTTGACTTCGCGTTTCGTCTTAAAGCCGATTTGATTGAATGGCTCAAGGGCGAAGGTGTTTATGACGACCGCGATAAAGTGGTGGAATGCGTTGCATTGGAGCAATTCTACCGCTGCATCGAGGAGGATGTCAAACTTTGGCTGCAGGACAGACTTGGGGACATACAGTTAAACAAGGCAGCTGAGTTAGCTGAGGAGTATTATACTCGCCGAAAGTTGCATAGCAGGGCAGTGCGCGTTGAAAAGGATGAAAGGAAAGAGGGCTTTTCAAAGATACCTGATCAACGGAGACCCGATCCGCACCGTAATTTCAAGAAGGACCCGTCTCTTACGAAGGACAGTGTAGGGGAAGGGCAAACAGAAGCGGAGAAATCGAGTGAGGTTTCTACCACACAGGCATTTGAATCGGAAAACAAACGGAAGCCGCTAATCTGCTACAACTGTAAAAAAGGAAGGGCACATCGCGAGAAACTGTCAGGAAAAGTTTGCCTTCGCAACGATCCGAGAATCAGAAAAAAACATTCGGTTGTTGGAGCCGTATCTCCAAGAAATTAGGGTCAATGAGAAAACGTGCCGAGCACTTAGAGACTCAGCGGCAACCATGGAC
This sequence comes from Rhipicephalus microplus, assembly GCF_043290135.1. Lineage (NCBI taxonomy): Eukaryota > Metazoa > Arthropoda > Arachnida > Ixodida > Ixodidae > Rhipicephalus > Rhipicephalus microplus. Next base: position 200,112,373 of record NC_134703.1, on the reverse strand, counting down.
GTTGTCCATCCTTCATTGGTGTCTCCGGATGACTTTACAGGAGAATGCGCGTGGATCAGGCAAGTCGCCGAGGAGCAGAGTGTTCGCTTACCAATCGCCACCGTTGTCATTGAAGGCCCGTTCGGTAAGCTTCGCACCGAAGCGGCTGTGTCTGCCGCGCTAACCGATCGTTTTCCCTATCTTTTCTCCAACAACTCGGAGCAGCTTCTCAAAGAGCAGGGCAAATCGTTCTTCCCCAACTTAGCGTGCATGGCCCTCACGCGATTGCAAGCGCGGAAGCTATCGCGGCAGCTTGATCTGGTTCAATGCAGTGAACTCTCAAGTGACCTTGTCGGCGGGTCGACGGAACCTCAGAGAAGAAATTTTCCGCGTGAGTCATGTGAGCAGTCACGCGAGCGGCCCGTCGCCGAAGCAACCGGCACGGTTTCCGTAGAAAGGGGAGATGACATGGCGCCATTGAGTCAGAGCGAGAGGGTTGCAACGCTCTCGCCTGTAGCGGAAAGTTGGAGCGAGCTGCCGAGAGTTGATCGAGAGACGCTCATTCGAGAGCAGCGTGAGGATCTCTCGATTGAAGCGCTAGTGGAAAGCCAGAAAAACGCGGCAAAAGTGCTGTCGAAGGAGCACTACGAGGAATCGGTGAAGAAGCGTGCTTTTGAAGTAGGGAGTCAGGTAATGCTGCTGCAGCCGTTCAAAAAGAACAAGCTTGAGGTTGATTGGGAAGGGCCCGCCAAAGTATTATCGAAGCCTTGCGATACAAATTATGAAGTGAAATTAGGAAGGCGGCCGGACAAAATTTACAACTTGATGAAATTATACGTTCAACATCAAGCGGTCGTAAATCTGTTGTTGAATGCTTCAGAGGAAGAGGAAGCAGAAATTTCGAGTTCTAGTGAGGTAATTGAAGGGGGATCGAAAGTAATCCGGGAGCAGATAAACCTAGAGCGTAGCTTAAGTGACGGAGGACCTGAGAAAGCGGACCTGAGAAAGATTGGTTCGGAGTTTGAAGACGTGTTTTCGGACCGCCCCGGAAACACGAGGGTGATCGAACACGATATCGAGCTCAGCGGTGAGGAGTCAATCCGTAGCAAGCCGTATCGTTGTTCCCCTGTGCAACGTCGAAAGTGTGAGCCGCTCTTGGTGCCGCATAGGTATCGTCGCCTAAAAGTGGCCGGTTACTGAGGTGGAGCACGTTGCTCCACAGCGCAACTTTGACGTTCGCTAAAAAAAAAAAAAGGGGAAAGCTAAACGCTAATGGAGGTGCATTGAGCAGTGCGTTCTAGCTAGTACCTTCTCAACCTTTCGGTTTCTCGGTGGCAATTCGGGGCAAAATTTTGACCTCATCACGACCTGGGCTGAGCGCTCTCGTTCAGAGTGATCTCAAGGGGCCAACTTTATGTGGTATTCTAATTCGTTGCGTTGTTGTAATTGGGAAAAATTCAAGTTCTTACTTTAGGAGTCTTGTGTCCCACATGTGCCTCTTGATGTAGAGGGAACAAAATTCCGATAGACACGTAGATAGGTATATGTTGTACTATACTTTGTCTGGTGTTCTGTCGGGTGACCGAAGGCACTTGCGTGTGTCGTGTGTTGTCTGTTGTCGATCCGTTCTTGGCAAGTTGCAGAACCATCGACAAGTGCTGAAACCGAAGATGGTCAGAAGAGACGAGTGAAGCTGGTCGACAAGTTGTGGCGACAAGCCAGTGGAGCTGGGATCCGTCGTCAAAAATGGGATGTGTTCCCGGAACAGTCTGGAGCTGTATTCTCCCCATGGCCCTGGAGGCGAACCTGGAGGGACCTGGCGAACGAGCGCACCTGACATCCGAGCCCCGTGGAAGCAGCTCGTCTTTCCGGTGCATTGTCTGGCGGCGGGGGTGCTGTTATGCCAGCGAGTCCTCGTCAAACGTCCGTGCCTCTGAAAAAGGCAATCTGGGTCAAGGCCAGCCCGCAGTCCGCCTGACGCGAACAACTCAACGGAGTAAACACGCGCGGCACCTCTCTGGCCCACGTGCAGTGAGTCAGCAGCGCACGTGACAGCGAGCCGGCGTCCTCGTGTCTGGGGGTAGCGTGGCCCAGCGGCGACCCCATTGGAGGAATCTGCCCTGACGACCAGCGGCGCGTCTGATTGGACATTTTGGTTGGACCCGGTGCAAATAAAAGAAGCCCTGCGGCGCGTCGCGATCGGCGGTCCTATGAGAGAGGAGTCCCCATGTCGGAGAGCCGACATGTGTGTGAGTCGGCGGTCTTAGGCGAAAAGTTGACCTATGTGTTAGAGAGGAGAGCTCGGCTCTTCGAGTCTCTGTCGGCCCCAGTGCCGAAATTGTAACGCCTCTGTATATATGCTGTACATAAACCTTGTTTAACTCACCGTCGTCTCGTCCGCTCGTCTTATCAGCTCTGCGCAGAAGCAGTCGCGAGCTGAGAAACATACGCTACCAAACGGCTGGTGACCTTCCCGGCGGAGTTGAAAGCAGTGGCGCCTTCGGGACCGTGTTGGCGTCCCCGTCTTTCGCAACAGTGGTGGCTTCGGCGGGATCGGTCCGTCTTTCGCAACAATAGCCAGAATGTCTTTTTTCTTGTTCATGAATCGGCTCACATGAGCCAGCCCTACTGGCATTGATAATAGCATCTGGCAGCTCTCATTTTGGGATGGTGCGGCAGCTAGGGCAACTGGCCATTCTTCTATTCAACTCAGGTTTTTTGAGGCTCACAGGATGCCATTGATTATTATTGTTGGGAGGCTCTTGACTACAGAAACTGTGTCATAGGAAAAAAAACACACAGTAGGTTGCAAAGCATGACAAATTTAATTTGATAATAAAGTTCGTTTCAACATGCTACATAGCATAGTTCTTATTAATGCAGTGTGATGATGTTCAATACAGTTTAACAAGTTTTATTGCTTAAAGGAGCAGTTACATAAACTTGACACATGTTGCGCTTTTTGCATCAATATGTGGTTATCAACACCCTAGTAATAATTCGGTACCGACAATGCAACAGAGGGGCAAATTAGTATGTATATTAGTATTACCTGTATCGAAGCCAATTCAAAACGAGTCCAAAGCGTGCCAATTTTTAGCGCTGCCCACTCACCTCCATTAAAAAGGCTGGATGACCCATCTCCGCTCTCCCATCTGAAGCCACCGGAAGGTCCTTTCGCTGTCCCGGAAGGTGGCGTCTTCTGGGTGTTTTAGGCGCGCTGATTTAAATATTATCTGGTGGAAGTTGTTGTAATGATCGTATTTATTGTTTTTTTAATAATATAACATTCTCACAGTTATATAACGCTACAAGAAAAATGACAGACGCCGTAGTGATGCTTTCTAAATACAGCGGAGTGCTGTAATCTGCTCTACGATTAGACATCACTTGGAACGCTGTCTAAAGCTACATGAAAAATGACAGACGCCTTCTGAGTACAGCAAAATGCTGTAATGTACAACCTTACAATTACTTATCAGTCAAAAAAAAATTGTCACTGAATATTTTTACAAAAAAAAGGGGGGTGGGAGGGGGGGACAATGAGTGCACTGGTAGCTAGGAGGGCAAAGGTTTGTCTTTTGTAAGTGATCCGGGTAGGAAAACAATGTAGGAATGGCATCATTTCGAAGATGAGTTTTTGGTTCCGAGCGGTCAAAGCATGACTGTAAAATGGTCACAGCAAAGTCTGCTTTCTGAAGACAACATCCTGTTCTCCCTCTTTGAGTTACTGACCCATTTCTCGTAAATTTGAGGGCTCGAGCGTGGGAAACTGCATGTAAGAAAAATACGAAACACCTTCAACACGCCTCGTTAAAAAAAAGGCAATCAAGTACCGGAATTTTCTTGCAGAAGGCGTAAAAATCAATATAATTTTGAGGTACCTACGTGCGAAATATCTTCGCAACTGCATTTACAGTCGATTCGTACAGCTTACTGTGCTACGGGCTGGCATTTTATTATTAAGAAGAGAAAAACCCTCGCGTTGGCATCCGGTGAATGTTCATGGCATTGGCTTCTGGGACACCAATGGCGGCGTCCGGTGGCTTCAGCCGCGCGCACTAGATGTGCCATCCAGCTCCCCCTAGTAGAGATCAGTGGCGCTGCCAAGCAGTCGCCTCCCGCAGTCACGCCCCATATGATCACGGCGCCACACAAAATGGTGACGCGAGTTTCAGTTGACATTTCATTTGCTCGGTCCACGCGTGTGTACGCGTCTTCGCCACCGCCCGTATTTGTCGCCGCCGTCATCAGCGTCCACAAGCAACGATGAAAACATTGAAGAATATGGAATCGCATTGATTCACGGTGTGAAGAATCATTTTCGGTCTGATTCTCTTCTGAGGAGTTAATCTGAAATCGATTCCGGACTGAGCAGCAGCAAAGGAGCTGGAGATGCACACTTTGGCCTTGCTGGTTGGTAAGACATATGAATGCTGCGTTCGTGTTACTTGTTCACGATGATCGTATAGCTTCAAATAATTACATTCGCACCCACAACTTCACAATGAATCGACCGAAGCGGCACAACGAAAACGCAAGATGCACACAAGTGCACTGCATAAGCCAAGTAAAGCAAAGGAAGGGAAGTCGTTGCCAGGCTTTGCCACTTGATGGTGCTAAATGTAGGCACTGTATTGACAACACTAAAATTGTTGACGTCATCACTGCTCACTCATCGTCACTCACCGCCTGAGGCATGCCCTAGGAGCTCGCTGAACACGTCTAAGTAATGTCTATGTCTCATGGCCGGGAACGCGCCGTTGAGCCTTTGAACGCTCTTTGTGCTTGAAATAGAATAACTTCGAAGTAACGGACACCATTCACACTTCGCTAAAGAAAACTCATGCATAGCAAGCAATAAAATGAACGCCACACTTGAGTTTGAAATTCACTGTCCCTGCTCTTTTTGGGGTCAGATACTGTGATGCTGCCTATCAGTTAAACCAAGATGCGCTTGTTCTGATTCACATGTTGAAAGAGCCAGGCGGCTCTCAATGATGTTGTGAAACATCAATATTGTGTATGCCAATACTCGAAATGGCTCATTGGAACAAATACAGAGTCGAAGCACGTTATCTGGAGATATCACCTCAGTCATTTGCTAGACTGTAGTAGACACACCAACATGAATAGAAAACTGTTTATACAGTAAAAGATTGCTAATTCAGATTTTGCTAGACCAGTAAGAATGTCCAAATTAATCATAGGCCGAATGATCAAAATTACCATGAAATGAACAGTATAGGTGAAAAGGCGAATCCTGCACTTGTTTAGCATAAGGGCAGTGCAAAAGCTGTTAGTTTCATTGTTCACAACTTTGTTAACCGTGTAACTGCAGCTCACAATCCTGTGTCTTAAAAAGTTAGTTCAAACACCACCATATGCGTGTAACGATAGGTTTCTTCCTAGCGAAATGGCGTGAAACTGACGATTCATCCATTGCGATGTCGTAAGTGTGCGTTTTGCTAGTATGCACATCGCGACTGAAAGCTCCTCATTGCGAAAAGCTGCCAGTATGAGTTCTGTGGCCCATTGCACCAAGTCGATGCAAAACAACTATGGGGCGTGAGATACGCTGTGGACAAAACATGGTCGCTGACTGACGGAGACAGCAATGGAGACTTGTCCACAAATGCTGTTTTTGCTCTGTTTCACCATTTCATGCTTCTTGTGCTCCGGGGATCATCCGAGTTAACCAGGCTGCAGTCATATATGGCCACACTAAGGAGTTTGTCGCCATTGAACAATATGTATGCTAGTCAGGACCAGAACACATATTTGAATTATGTGATTTTCTCAGAATAATGAAGTTCTAATTAATGAGTGTTCATCGTATCACCAGATAGAGGCTAATTGCAGATTGAAGTATACAGTAGACTCGCAAGAATTCAAACTGATAATTCATACTTTCATTTAATCAAACAAAATTCAATTTTTTGGTTGACTATCTATTTTTTCAATGTATTTTTGCGACCGGATGACAAAGACCTCATTCTGCTTACTACGCCCCTTCCTTCTGTTTGCATGATCGCCCAGCGCACTTTTTCTTTTCATCCGACTGCTCAAACCCATGCAAAGCGACTCTGGCGCCGACGACAAATGCCTAATTCGGTAAACAGCCCTCGGACGTTTACTACCTTTCTTCAAGCGGGCTGTGCTTTTTGTCGTACTCTTGCCTTTAAGACGCCGCTTCCGCCTACGCTTTTTCTTTGGGCCTATGTCTGACTCCACTCGTTTCTCTTGCTCACCAGCACTCTGGCTGGTTTCCTCAGCTGTCTTGCCCGCGCAGTCAAATTATTTGCGCACAAATCATCTTCTCTCTCATTCTCCAGACTGCCGGACAAATTAACGTGTGCTGTAATACTGCAGCTGTTTTCTTCCGAAGAAGCTAGCTCACATTCCAGGAAGCTGCCCACAACTGCATTGTCCTTACCCATGTCTACTTTTGCTCCCTCTCTTAAACTCACTCCGGTGTTCTTGCCTAGCGGGTCGAAATCCTCTTGTACACTGCTGGCAGGATCCACCGTTGCAATACTCTCAGGTGAACCCAGCTCACATGCCTGGGAGCTGTCCACAATTACTGTACCTTGTGCTACTTCCTCACACTCTGCTGGCCTAATACTGGTGTTCTTGCCTAGCGGGTCGAAATGTCCTTGGACTCCATCGGCAAGATCCAACATTGGCGCACTTTAACTTTGTGTCTGTGCCAGGTCGCCTACAACTATCTTAGCTGTTTCACTAAAATTCTTTTGGCACAGCACTTCACCACATTTATTCTAGCCTTCGTCGGCCTCTCCTCTTAGCGCAGCTTCTTTCGCTGCTGTCAACGTCGGTTCATTCGTGAACCTAGTGCTACCCTCGTAGGTGCTAGCTTTTTCTGCGGCTCCGATTTGCACTGCACTTATCTGTTCCTCGCATTTCTCGTGTGCTACCTGTACTGATTGACCTGCTTCGCACCTAACCTGCGTTCTAGTCTTTCGCACTCTCGTTTGAACCTTTCCTCCTCCTCAGAAATTTCTTGCATCGCCTTCCTGTATTCTTCCTCCCTTATTCTCTGTTTCTCTACCTATTCCTGTTCCAATAAATACATATTCCCAAAGTGCTCAATATCGGCCGTGTTACTTTTACTTTCAAGGATTACCTCACGGAGTTTAGATGCAGGCATATCATCCTCGAATTCCATGTCGAGATCCCAACACAAGTTCCACGGGTTATCTCTCATCTATTACATCAGGTCCGTGGGGACTACTTTGCTTTGACTCAGCTGTGAAAAAACGAAAAAACGCAAATGCACCAGCATTTCAATTCGGGGTCTGGGGAAATTGAAGCCTGGTAAATCCCACAGCGGAGACCGGAAGCATAACCAAACAAGTAGCACTACGTGGCCAACCTCCCTTTCTACACTTTTCCCATTTCTTTTGCACCCTTCTGCTCTCTTCAACTTCCCGAAACTTTCCCCTAACGTACCCTCACAACTTGCGCAAAATTCACAAGTTGCTACTGAATTATCTGAGCTTTCGTTCTTAACCTACTTGCTAAGATAAACATCGAGTGCTGCTCCGTGTTCTACTAACAACCACAGGGGCTAGGCAGTTGTCCGTTATATCTGTCTTGTAACGGGTCTAGGCTAAAGAACTTGATACATCTCAAGCACAAAGCCAAGCACTCACCCGATTACGTGTGGTCGTGGTACGCTACTTTCGTCCTGCCGAATTCCAGGGCTAGGGCTTTCCACTGACCTCCGGTCCATGTTGCTCTTTGTCGCTGAGTCTAATCCTACCGCTGCCATCCAGTTGTTGCGACCGGGGTTTGCGCCCTTAGAGATCCGGGACCAAGATGTCGAGGCAGGAGGACGTTGAACTTCATAGAGAGGGTTTATTTACATTATTTACATGGCACGGGCTCTTTGGCCCGAAGCTTTACATTTAAAGCTCTACATCAAAAAAGTCTGTCTGTTGAGCAAGCTCTGTGAACCACACTAAGCAGCCCGTGAGGGCTGATTAAATACAGTGGCGTCTTCCCAGATCCGTACATCGGGGAACAGGTCCATACGGCACTTTCCAATAACATGTCCCGCAGCACACACGAGTGTCATTATGCCGGCACCGCCCCCAACAAACACACATACACAAACCAAACATGTGTATGGTCCTGGTGCTGCCTCCTCCGGCGAATCTTGCTTCCAGCGAGCGGAGTAAAACGTGTTTGTCATCCTGCCGCTCGCGCTGACCACCCAAGCTTTGTCGAACGACGATCGCCAGCTAGGTTCCTCTGAGAGGCCATATCTGGACATCTGGTACTGATTTGAGCGTCGGCGGGTCATCAGTCAGAGATGCACAGCGTGGTGGTCCGACGTTGGTAATCAGTGGAAGCTCGGCATTGTGGTTTTTACCGCGGCACAAAGACACCATGTGTCGCATCTCTGCGTGGACCCGAACGACAGCGGTGCTCCGTAGAGTAATTTCAGCCACGCAGCGCCCAGTACATGGAAACAGGAGGGCCTCTTGGCGCTGCTCCTTATCTCCACAAGATGAAGCGGCTGCCTTTCTTCCGTTCTGGCGGCCGCGGTAAAAGGGTGGCCCGCCAAATGCAACAGTATTTAAAGGCCTCTTGACCCCATCATTTGGTTAATTCATACTTTTTGTGGCTTTTTACCAGAAGTTATCTGCTACTTGCCTACTTACTATTTAAAAATTTAAATAATCCTAAGAATCCAAAGTGTCTAAAAATGAAAAATAAGCATCTCTGGCCTTCGAGGAAAAAGGCTTTGCTACTAGTAAACAAATGTTTGAAACGAAGCACACGCATGGTAAACCGTGATGCTTTTCAACTGGTATAGAGAGCTTTGTGCTGAAGGCACATATAGCAAAAAAGCAGTCAGCAATTTACGATTTCTTTGAGAGGTCTGATCAGCAGTAAAGGGCTGATAAATGTGTGGACCTTACACCTCCGGTTTCTGTTCATTTCATGCAGTTAAGGTTTAAAAGTGCTTTAAAAAGTTTTAATGAGATAAAATCAATGCTTAATTGTAATGTGTGGTGTCACCTCGCCCACAGTAATGTATCTGATAATTCCTGATAATTAAAACGAAATTCAGAGGTTCCTTTGAGTGTTAATTAATGAGAGTTGACTGTAATTTATTTACAACTTTGGTCTTGATCTTTACAAAAGATTGATGAGAGAGTGTCACAAGGGTATTAAGTGGTTTGGCCCTGTGACCACCTGTGTTTTTAATCATTCTTGGAAAACTATATTGGCACAAAATGCCTCCTGCGCAATGCCCCCAAAATTGCCACTGTAACATACCATGCGTTATCAGTGCTATCGTAATTTGAAAAATAAAGAAGCAAGAGAGAGCTACAGGAAAGACAGACTGTTGCTCTCAAAATTAAAGAGATTCTCAACGACTTGAAGCCAAGCCTGGTCGCTGTTTACATCCCAATTAGTTCCTCATCAATGACTGCTCTAAAGAGAGCAGGTTTTCTGAAGCAGTTCAACTATTTAATTTTTGTGTCTGCATTCGATGTTTCATGCGCATAATAAAAGAACTACGCATTTTCTTTTTCCACCACTAGAGCCAGTGATCACCGAAGGAAGTCCTGACATTGCCATCATGGAAGATGGCTGGACAACTGTCACTGTTGACAACAGCCGCACTGCACAGTTTGAGCATACTGTATATATCTGTACTGAGGGTGTTGAAGTATTGACTGTTCTCTGATAGGTGCACTGGTGCCAGGTGTTTGGGGTTCAGTTAGTTAGTCCCGTGGCTATAAAGCGAGAGTGTATAGGTCGGTTCTGTTGCAAGTTAGGTGCAAAAGTTAGGTGGTCTTATTAACATGAAGACAGAAAGCATGAACAGCACAGAAAAAAAGAAGAACAGTGCACAAAGCAAAAGGACACAGCCAAAGTCCTTTGTTTATTTATTTATTATTTTCGTGCTTTTAATGCCTTGTTCAGGTTTTCAGTGATAGTCTTGTGGAGACTTGCGCAGCTCAGTTGTTCTTGAAAGTATTCTTCATTTTGTGCTCACGTTGAACTCTGTATGCAGCTTCGTGCATCACCTATAGACACTGATAGCTTGTATATTAGTTAATTAGCTTATGTGCCTGGTTTGGTGCCAGGATTTTCTGACTGGGAGAGGCAGCCTTGACAAGTGATTTGGCCCTTCAGAGGGAGGCAGGAAGCTTGTCTCTTATGTTATGAGTACGTCTGATATTGGAAAAGAGGGGGCTACTCCCTTCCTCATTGTGCCACACCTGTTGTGTGCTGAGCCCTGCGAACACAAACTAGCTTCTCTCAGGCTGTTGGCAGCAAGAGCTACGGCTCCCATTAAACCATTTGTATTGGTTCAGCAGTGGCTGTGAAATTTCACTGTAGAGGCTGACATTTACCATTGTCCTGCAGTATTTCTCAAACATAGTAAGCAAGCATTACCAGATCATAGTCGGTGCTCTTGTGAATATGAGAAGCAAACAAGATAACTTGCGAAGTATAACACGCCTGAGCTGTGACAATGGGTTGAGGTCGAACCTTCAATGTTGTGGGACACATGCAATTTCGAGTTTTCGAACCCTGTCCTCTAAAAAACAAAAAGGGGAGTTCAGTGACAAAATGCAGAAGGCTATTTATATAGCTTGAGATACCTGGTTGCCCATGTTTGAGCAGAAACTGTCCATTCTAGATACGCACTGCACCTTGGAAAGCTGTCGTAAAGTTTAGGTGCAGATCAACCAAAATTAGTGGAACAGCTCTAAGACTAACAATATTAGGGAGTTTTCAAATAAGGGTCCCAAAAGTTTGGGGCCCAAAAGAAATAGCATCAAGGCCACTGCGCATGCGCAAAACCAAAACCGCATTTGGGTTTTGGGTTGGGGACGCTATTTCTCGAAATTAGCGGGAGTCCCAAAGCCTTCCCTAAAAGTTTTGGGTCAGGCAAAAGTGACGGCATCTACTGGAATGACAACTCTTGGCCAAAACCAGAGTGGCATAGACAAGGGGGAGTGTCCAAAGCGCTGCAGACCCTATTTGAAAACTCATCCCTCCTGCTTGACCCAAACCATGCATACGCAAAAGGCTTTGGGGCCCCTATTCAAAAACTCTCTTAATAGCTTCACTGTTAGTGTGTATAGTACACAATGTGGATACCAGTAGGTACTATATGTGTAGTCAGGATGATCATAGTGTTATAGCGAATAGTCATGCAAACACTCGTATGGTATATATATAGCATGTTAGGAAATCAAATAAACGCTGAATGAGTAAAAAAAAGGGGAAGTAGTTCACCAGGTAGAACCAATGCACTTTTTTTGTGTGTGTGTGTGAACAAGGAACCTGTACAGCTTCCCACACTTCTGTCTACTTTCACTAATAATTTTGACTAACTTCCAGTGTTTCTGGTACTGGATGCACCTTGATTATGTTTTGCACATCTCTTATCGTCACAGCTTACGAAAGACACTTTCAACTAGCAGCTTTGATAGTTGCAGCCTTTAGTGCTGCGTTTTTTATGCGTTGCTCTGTATTATAATGTTCAAACTCAACGTTGCTGTGGGAAACACTTTTTTTATATCTAGACCTTGAGGGCGTTTTCCTGCAATCCAAAATAACTGGCTGTTACCAACAGATATCTAAGCAGACTGTGGTTTACTTTCCTACTCATGCCATTATCTAAGCAGTCTGTGATTTACTTTCCTACTCATGGCATAATTGCCAAGTGAAAAAAACATGAAATCGCAGCACTCTTTAAAGAGAAAAGCACATATCTACTGCACGAGCCTGGTAAATAATTGCTGATGGCAGCCTCTCTCTGGACACTTATTTTTCAATCATAAGTAAATAAACATCAGAGTTGTGGCAGTCATGTGGTACATTCACAAAGGACTGCCATCACAATGGTGGTGGTGGTGAAACTTTATTGCTCAAAAAAAGGGGTCCTGAAGGACACTCGGCTAGACGCCAGGTGTAGAGGGCATCTCCCACGTTGGGACGGAGAGCCCGAATCTCTCAGCCGCCTGGCGGGCCTCCTGGACAGCCCGAAGTTGGTCTGCTAGTAAAGCACTTTTGAGCACTTTGGCCCACTGTAGCTTGTTCTTGGCATGTCTCTTGATGCACAACCACAGAACATATGGTTCAAATCTACATGTTCACATTACTGTTCACACACATGTCCGTCGTAGTCCGGGTTGATATGCTTCATGCGCCAGGGGCTGGGGTATGAGTTAGTCTGGAGCAAGCGTAACGTGACCGACTGGCTGTGCGTTAATTTCTTATCCGGGAGGGGGAACTCTCGCCGGCCTAGATAAAAGTGGTTCGTAATTTCGTTGAAAGCGAATAACTGATCCCTGTACTGTATGTGCAGTGTAGAGGGGGAAAATTAAGACCGGCAAATTAAAGAGAAGGTGGCGTCAAATACACTTGTCAAACATCTATTCACAGGCCATGTGATTACATGAAAAGCTGCTTCCATTATCGCCATGGGAAAGAAACTCTTTCCACGACTTCATCTCGAATCATTTTTTGTTCAACTGTGGTAATCTTCCGGCCATGAAAGCATGTTGGCTGAAACATGTGTATGGTGACCTTATAAGCAGTTGAACTTGCTTCTCATGCTTCATTGTCAACAACGCTCCTATATGGGAGTTGAAACGTCTTTTTAGAATATATTTTTCACTTGTTCAGCGCAGTGTAAATTTCGTCCATGTCTTTCCCTGGCCAGGCGGGTGTCCACCAATATCTCCACTATGAATTTATTATAAGTTTATCTTAAAATTATCCAGTTTTGTTGTGATGGCAGTACATTATTGTGAAGCTCTGCCATCACAATAAAACTGGAGAATTTTAAGATAAAAACTTATAATAAATTCATAGTGGAGGTTTTAGTGGACACCCGCCTGGCCAGGGAAAGACATGGACGAAATTTACACTTCGCTGAACAAGTGAAAAATGTAATCTAAAAAGACGTTTCAACTCCCATATGGGAGCATTGTTGACAATGAAGCATGAGCAGCAAGTTCACCTACTTATAAGGTCACCTAATCACATGTTTCAGCCAACATGCTTTCATGGGTGGAAGATTACCACAGTCGAATAAAAAATGATTCGAGATGAAGTCTTGGAAAGAGTTTCTTTCCCAAGGCGATAATGGAAGCAGCTTTTCATGTGATCACATGGCCTGTGAATAGATGTTTGACAAGTGCATTTGACACCACCTTCTCTTTGATTTGCTAGTCTTAGCTATATAAACGTGTGTCAAATCTGTGCATTGGATTTAATCGACGACATCTAGAACTTCTCCTGCTCTAACTTGTCCTTGACGTTTATGAGGCTGTTTTCAAGTTTTCGTGCCGGTATATAAGATACTTGTGCGTCGTAGAAGCACGAAACTCTGGCGAGTGCCTCACTAAAGCCCGGAGCATACGGCATTGACGCTCTTTTGTTTGTTGAAAGATTGCTTGGTTAGAGCAGCTGTGAAAGTTGACAATGGATTGAATTGATGAATAAGGATGGGTGACACATGCAGTGAGCTCCCAATGGACAGACAGTCTCCACATCTCTGTGTGCGTCTTCCTTGCTTGAGCAAGTCAGTTGAGCTCATTGTAAGGGTGGCGAGATGCAGCAAGGATTTAGCAATCTCAAATTCAAGTAGCTGCCAGTATGTGTGCTTCTCGTGTAGATGGAAAACTTCAAGCGCTCGTGTTCTCATTTTACAAGGACATCGAGGAAAAAAAGGCAGCCTTCCGATCTTTCTTCCACTGTGAATGGCGGCAAGTGTTCGATTGAATCCAGCTGAGCTGTTAAGGCCCACGTTAAAAAATATAAAAGCAATCGTCAGTATATCGCAAGAAAATCTTTCGTGGGACAGTAAATGAGGACAAAGCACGACTCTCGATTTCTTCAGTGGCGAGTTTTGCTACAGACACGGATGCACCCATGGCAGTGCTTTGTAGCTGTCTGTAGAAATTCTTCCGCAATGCTAAGTAAGTGTTCTGCAAGCAGAACCAGAAAAGCCTTGTGAGCTCTGCATCATGTGATTTTGAATATATTTATTACCTAATCGGTGCTGTGTAAGTTTGATTCAAAATAAATTATTGCCCTGCCACAAGTTATGGCCCATGTAACGTAAACGTGCTTCTTTTATGGTATTTTGTGTAATAATATTCCTGCAATATTTCTGCATTCCTGTAAGAAAACTTTAGGAATGTTCCAGTTATTATTGTAGTGTAGAAACATTAATTTTCAAATTTTTCTTGGCTTGCATTTGAAATGTTTGTTTCAGACACATGGGTCCGACAAATTCTTACAAAATTCGTACATCTTAAATGGTCACTTTTTGTAGCCCCCACATGTGCAGTGTGCAAACCAACAGGTTTAGCATTGTGAAATGACCTTAAGTGCACCTTCCAAATCGCAGTTATCACTTTACTATCTGGGTTCACACTGTCGCATTTGGCAACTTTGCTTACTGGGTTTGTCTTAGACAAAAAATTCTTTAACTTGCCTTTGCATGAGCTTAACTACCCAATGTCACTGGTGTGCAGGACTTGGCACTCTGTGTTTTGTACTCTTTAGCCTTGCATCATGTGATTGCTTCTGTCAACTTTCTGACTCAGCCTTGCCTTCGAGATCAACTTCCAAGGCCTACTTTTTACTCACATGTGGACACTGCAAGGAACAAAATTGAAGGCATTGTCTTTTTCTCAACTAATGGTGCCACCTGCGATATTGAATGGTGTGGACTGTAAAATGTGTTGTTACGACTGCATTTGAGCAAGAATTAAAGAGCAATAAACTCATTTTGTGTATATGTATATGCAACTAATGAAACCAGTTCATAATTGAACCAAGCAAGGCTTAGGGGACATTATTTGTGGTTTCTTAGCTGTAGCATAATGATTCTATTAAATTGAAAGGAGTCAAAGTGGATAAAAAATCACCCTTTTTGCCAGTGCGATCCCAACCCATGATCTTCAAGTTCATTAAGTAAGGCAGTGTTAAACTACTGAAAACGTGCCCATTGCTGTTAGAATATTGTCACACCTGGATAAATCTTAAAGCAGGCAAGGAAATCATTCTGTCTATGCAATTTTTCAGCAACAGGTTTGGCATTTTGCAATAGCCTTAACTGCGCCTGCCAAATCGCAGTTGTCACTTTACTATCAGAGTTCAAGATTTTATAAAAAGTAGTCCTGTTTTTCTCATTCATCATTCTGTCTAGCTGTCTGTCACCATCTCATAGCAATATGACCATAGAAAATACAGTTTTTTTTTAACAATTCTTGTACCAGCAAAGTGATCTTGAATTTCCCCTTGCACTTGTTAAAAAAGGAACACATACAGCGAAAAGCAGACACAGCTGTGAACAGCTCAGCTAAATCTTCCATTTGCACAAAGGCAAGGAGAGTTCACAAGTAGAGCGCTTTCTCAGGGGCCCGCTCTTCGTGGGAAGGCTCATACATTCTGTTCAGAGAGCCATTGTACGGCGGATTTCGTGCCATACAATAGACGGCTCCTATTGTCTAATAGCTGATATAAACCAAAAGGTGTGCATCTTTCCTCAGGATGCCACCTTGTACTGGATGCCACACTATGGTGGGCTAAAATAACACATTAGCAACCCCAGTGCGCATGTGATTCTCAAGCAGAGAAAATATCCCCATTCCATGACATGCTCTCAATGTCATGACTCGCGCTGACATACGTTAACTTCTTTGCCCTCTGCTGTTCTTTCCTGTAGCTTCTAGTGCTCATTGACATGAGAGAAAGCGTTTAGAGTGTGCGCCGAATCCCTAGAAATCTGCTTGTTCTAGTCTAGACATATTCAAGAGATTTTTACGGTGATAAATTCATGAGGTAACAAACTCCTCTATCGAGGTCAGTTCATGATTACTTGAAAAAATGGTTCAGGACTCTTTTAACTGATTATTGAGTGTAGAAGTCATGGAGGCCATCAGAGCACCTGTTCATTTTTGTTTTTGTTTCTTTTCAAGTGGGATTGTCGTGACCACTTTGCTGCTGCTGCTGTCCTGAAAATTACGGGTTCTTTTTCAATGAAATAATTCTGCCTGGGCGGTTTCAAGTATTTGTTTTGTGCCACGTGTTTAGTGAACAGGCTCATGTCCGCTGTAGTCTTGAGCTTGTGAAGAAACCAGAAAAAGAATATTATAAGCAACTGGTCTATCAAAGAATGTGGTTTTTGTGGACTGGTGACTGAATACCTTGTTTTTATTCGTGTTGCAGGTACTAACATCTGTTGTATATTTTTTTCCGATCTACAATAATCTGTAAAGGCAAAAGTAAGTTGGTCATATACTACTTACTGGCATAGCAATGTGTTGTGAAAGCAGTCAACGCTGTCGAAATAGCTTGCCGAGTACTAGAGCTCTCATAACCACTGTCTAGTCTTCCATCAAGTTTTGTTAAGTTCCTACCAATGTGTAGATATCTTTGTTATATTTGCTTGTATAAGCATAGATTTTATCTACACTGTTACTAATGAGAAATAATTATTAAATTTTGTTATACCTGATGACCTTGGCATGTCAGTGTCTGTGATCACAATTTAAGTCTACTTTTTTCAGGTGAGTTATGTTGCAGTTATGTAACTTCGGCATTGAGCAGTTCTGTGTGACTTAGTAATAAGTGCACAGATGTGACAAAGATTTTCAACATAGTGAATGGCATTCACTTGTATCTTTATCTCTTTCCACTTTATAAGTCATAGTGTTTTGGTACTGCCGCAGTTTCGGAGCACTTTTTTGTACTTAGGATCAGCTTTACAGCAGCAGTGCTACCTAAAGCTCATTTTGGTACTGTAAAGCAACACCAGCCAAGCAACACACTGTGCACTCTGCTGTCAAGCCAGCTCCACCTTTAAAATGCAAGCTGCCTGGGTAATGCTGCCTTCGAATAGGTGTGCTTATACAAATTCAAGAATCATCGTAGCTCTCTGCAATGCCTCGAAGTGGAAGCCCAGGTGACAGCAAGTGTTGCTCACCTTATAACAGGCTGATGACAAGACAAAACTCAAGTTGTTCACCTCTTTTTTACTTGTGCTCACCATTGACCAGATGAACTACTTTTCAATGTCTTGACAGTTTTAGCAGTGCCTTGTGTGTTGTTTCATGGCTCACGACAGTTTTATAAAAGAGTGCACTGTATTGCTTGTCAGTTGTGCGATTTCTTTTGGTAAGGAAGTGCTTCAGCATGAAGGAAAAGGGCTTTTCCTTAAAGCACTTTAAATTGCCTGTGCAGGGGTGCAACAGCTGTGCCAATTGCGCCAATTCGATACACTTCCCAATTTTCGCGCCGATCTGTGTCAAAGTCATGAAATTCTCCGAAATAGTGCCACACTGCACCAAAATGCCAGACCAGCCTCAACAATTTTTCAGTTGCTCAAATTTCAGTGAGAAATGGAGGCCATGTTGGTCACCTATAAATCTCTTCATCAGTCAATTCATAGATCCAGGTGGGCAGACCCTAATCCTAAATAACGGTTCAGTAAAATTTGTACTCAATAGGCTATAGGCAAAGACGTTCGCGAAACCCGATAAACCAGGTGAAATAACAATGCCGTGCCCCCATTGGTCTGCTGACTGCAGTGGATATTTATCTGCAAGGCGTCGAATCTTGAAGCATATGCCACTGTTACTGCGTGTGAATAAACTCAACGTGCTGCGAACGCTGGCCTTGCTGGTGACTTTGTTAGTTATAGTAACAACACATATCCGGTGCCGCCGCCCGGCCCGTGGGCGTGTGTTATTGTCAGAGCGAGCCAAGAAGTTGGCCGCTGAACCTAACTTAATCCTTTCGAGAAAAAATAAGGGGGGGGGGGGGGGTAGTATTAAAAAAATTTCTTCGCCTTTTACGAACCTGTGCAGAACGCCACTTAAGTCGCCTTCACCGCAGTACATCGGTAGCTTGCGAAAAACTTTTAAAATTTGGGAGGGGCTGTCAGCAGTAATCACGGGACACAGCACAGTTTGTTATGTGTATATATGCAGCATAATTATGGGTACTAATATGATCGCTGACATCTGAAAAGGCTACCTGCACTCATTTGGAGCACTGTTTGACATTTCTGCACCTCTAAAAAAAGCAAACTGAACTGTGCACCAGTTTTTCTTTCTTTAGCACTCCTACTTCTTAGTTTAACTTGTTCGTTACCCCATAAATTTATATCGATCACTGGTGATAGACATTTGAATTGTCGATTTTGCCATGCTAAATTTGTTTCTTGTGCACCCATCACTTTCTTGTAGTTAGTCCAGCCACTCAACTTTCAGAACCAATTTGAATTATCCCATTTTGGCAACATAGTGATTTTTGGCAGATATTTGTACGAACCAATGTGCGTGTATTATTGGAAAAGTGCACTAGGCTGATGAACTTGACAGAAGTGCATGCTCCTCATTATTATGCTACAGTAACACCATTGTTCTGTGATGAAAAGAACCTCTACAAGCCGAAAATTGAAGTGTCAGCTTCACAATTCGGCTATGTTGGGCAGCAATGATTGCCAGAAGTTTGTGTCAGCTATTCAATAGAAACCTGTTTTTAGAAGTCAGGAAAAATTTGTTTTATAAAAAATATTTATGAAGGTCTGTTACGTGTCGAGGTGGCCTTTCTGGCAGTTTCCACCAGCTTTGATTTTGGTTACGTCGTTATATCAGACACAGGGTTGCATCTCGCTAGTCGCTCTAATGTCATCGTCGTCACGCATGCATGGTTGCACACCAGCGCTACGAAACACATGTGCTGCTCGAAACTGTTTTGCAACCCCATCTTTATTCATTGAAGACGAGCTTAGAGTTTGGGGTGACAGCACCTCAGCTTCAATTTTTATGGCGACGATGCTTCGAGTCAGCCTGAGACATCCGCAGCCATTCATAGGTTTGTTTTTTTTTACATCCTCAAGTTGTCTCCTCCGTCGCAAGTGCCTATAGCTTCTGACCTCTGTGCACAATCTTATAGCTACTCTGGCTATTTGTGTGGTGTACACTTCAGTGGGCTGCGGTGTGCTGGCGCTGGCTGCAGAGTTCCTTCTAACGAGAGGAACATTCCTGGAGCACATCTTGGTCCTGACTATGCAGTAGTGCGAAACGTTTCAGAACTGCACGCGATATTGCCGTTTTTTTTAATCATATGTGCAGAAATGCAAATAAATATGCTTGGATGCATATATATTGGAATGCCAACCTATGCGCAGGGAAATAGCTCATGGAAAAAGGTAATGCTAGATGAAATAGCGAAGTTCATAGGACATTTAATTTATAGAGAAGTTATTGACATCACGGGTATCCATCTATATTGGAACACCTGGAGACTCTTGTCACTACACAAGAAAAATTTACTGAGAAAAGTGTACGAGTTCACTTATATCTCTCGAAAAACCATGCAATGCTTCACCGCATGACACAAGCAAGGAAGCAGCAACCTGATTCGGATTTTCTTCGTCGATTTGAGGAGAAACAGTTTGTACAACATTCATTATTTTTTATAATGTTGCTAGGTCACTTATCTAAAAATGTACATTATTAATTCTCTTTGTTTTGAGTATTTTTGCATACGTAGTGTTTTTTATTGCACTGTTTACCAGGTGGCAACTGAAATTCCACTTTTCAAATTTTTATTCGTTTTAAAACATTTTTTTCTCCGCAGCATATATTTTTGAACAGAGCATGTCATTCTGTGATGCTTGGTATGCTCCAATGCTCATTGGAGTACTTTTCAAACTGGTAAAGATGATCTTCCCGAGACACATGAAAAAACTATTTTCACGCGGTAACGAAAGTGTTAACTTATTTCCCAAATATCTTGGGACATCCACATCAGAATTCTAATAGCCTATGAAATGGTTTGACAGGTGTGGCAAATGTTAATGTGGTGTTTATTATTGTTTGCTGAGTGGGTAGGTTCAAAATACCACTTCTTATGAAATAGCAGTGCTCATATTTACTTTGCACAATTTAGGAGATGTTGAACAATGGTTTGCCCCCCCTTTTTTTTTCTATATGTAAGCCTTTTTTATACTGCTTCAAATTCGGTCTTTCGTGATGAAAAATGAATGTTTTTTTCCCCCTAACCTGCTCCAAATTTTTAATATAGCGCTCCAAAAGGGACATTTTGCTGCTCCGAAAATTGCTTCAAATGCTATTTCGGCTGTTACACCCCTGCTTGTGTTTCAGGGACGCTGATGATAAGTAGAGACCGGAGTATAGGCAAATGCCTATTTTGTTTCTTGTGTTCCTATCGTGCCACTTTGATATATGAGCAAGAGTTAAAGGTTAAGAAGAGCTTTTATAGTGCTTTTTTTATATTGCCTATAAAGGCCTGTTTTCAAAATCGGTGCCTGTATGAACGCTATTTAAACCTCAAATTTTGCTGTAAGTTGGAGACTGGTATTCATGTTACCAGGCAAAATTGAGCTTTCTGAACTCTATAGGGTGCAACCTGCACCTCATCTCACAAGTTCCTTTGAGCACTGTCAAGGTTACAAGGCTTCTTAGCCAATAGGAAGGCCGATTAGCCTCTACACCTGTATTCATCTGTGTTGCATCGTCTGCTCGACATCTCCCTGGTGTCTGCTCGCTAGCGTATAAAGAACAGGAGGTGCTTCTGTGCAGCCGCATGGCAATAGAGAATGAATGCAAAATCATGGAATTCATTAGTGGAAAGGAGAGCGTAGATAAAAAAATGATGTTCACGTGGTTTATTTGTTGTGTTTGTCATTTACTCTTTAGACAAAGTGTCACTATGTTGCATAAGAAATATTACTTAAGACACTGGAATTTGTTGCATGACCAATAAAAAGCTTTGCACCACTGTAATTTTTTAATTGGCTTATTGCAAAACAGGAAAGCATGGTGAGAGGAGGTGAGCTTGAAACATTTGCCACTCGCCTGGTGTAGCCTTTGCAAGCCAAATTAGTTTTTTGACCTCTTTGGTATCGGTACAACTCGGAGCCGGAAGATCACACAAGGCAGTCACATCAACACGTCATGCGCACACAAGGCTACATTCACATGTCATGCAAATGGTTTTGACATAACAAACCAGGCCGTGCACGTAAGCAGTGTTGTGTCGCTTCGACGTTATCTGTATTGTACTGCCTGTTTCTGTGGGATGAATCCCTCTATGCACGCACATTTGGAGAGGCTGGCATAGATCATGTACCTTTACCATGATGCACGGCATCCCATCGCTGGAACTGCTCTAAGGGACGATGTACCAAAAAAACTCCAAGTGATGTTAATGCTGGCACCAGCACGATGCGAGAACGGCGAGAACACCAATGCAAACAAAAAGGAGGCAGCCTAGGCTCACATCTCGCTTAATACGAAGTTAAAAAAAATAGTGTGAATAGATTCCATTTGTATACTTTAATATATCTGTCAACCTTGATAATAACTGTTAGGGTTTGACTTCCCAAAACCATCATATGATTATGAAAATCGCTGTAGTGGAGGGCTCCGAAAATTTCGACCACCCGGGGTTCTTTAACGTGCACCCAAATCAGCACACGGGCCTGCAACATTTTTCGCCTCCATTGAAAACGCGACCGCCGCGGCTGGGATTTGATCCCGCTACCTGGGGGTCAGCAGCCGAAAGCCTTGGCCACTAGATCGCCGTGGCAGGTCTTCTGTCAACCTTCACACTTCTATTCAGGCAACAGATTGCACAAATTACACGGGTCACCTCGTACAGTTCTCGCAGTGTTACGTACTACTTTGAGGTGCGCAGGACCATTCCTTGCTGTATACGCCACATCCACCATGGCCCACCAAGTCGTGTCTCCACTGCATGAATGTCCCGAAACTGTTGCTCTGTCTCTGGCAAGAACACCGCCCTGCATAAACTACCTACAGGAAGAATAAATTTGTACCAACCTTTGCGATGTAGTTGTGGTGCTGACAGGTAGAAAACGTGGTTTATTGAACTAAATGTCAAAAATGGCAAGGCTATTAGTGCTGCGAGAAATAGAAACGGCTTACTTATTTACATCTTGCGTAGCATTGCATTAGAACCTCGTCAGTTGTTATGAATAGATGCTCATATATGACCGGCTATAGTGTCATATTCTTTCTTACTGCAATTGCATCTAGCATTACAGCCACATTATCCCGCTTTTCTATGCAGTCTACATAACAAAGCCAACTCCGACAATTTTAGGACGATGTCAGCATAACAAAAGGCACCATGTCAGCATGGTGCCTTTTTGTTCCTGAGACACTTTATCACGCGCCCGATAGCTGAAATGCTCAAGAAATTTGAAAATAATTTCAATTGACGAAAAGCCGCAATACCGAAGCCCAACCGAGTGCGCTTCTACATGTGATGTAATCATTTGCCCGAACCTGCCTGATTGAGCATATAAGGAAGCGAACCAGGAAATTGAAATTGACTGGTAAATACTTGGAAAACAGCAGGTGGCCAAACCTAAAAAAGTAACTATCGGTTAAGAAGAAAGTGAAGGAAACGGAGACTGACATGTGGAGAATTGGCATGATTAAGAAATCCGCATTAGAGATCTATCGATCTTTTAAGCAGGAAATTGCCAAGGAACGGATCTATGATAATACTCGGGGGAGTTCTCTACTGTTTGAGGCCAGGACGGCAGTGTTGCAAACCAAGACATATCGGGCCAAATACGAAGGGATAGACACGGTATACAGTGCGTGTGGAGAGGAAGAAGAAACTGCCGAACACTTGATAATGTTCTGTAAAGGGCTTCACCCTATAGTTCAGGATGATGGCGCAGAGTTTTTCAAAGCACTGGGGTTAAGGGACAGGGAGGGCAAAATAGACTAAGCGGGTAGACTTAACTAGAAGGAGGTTATCTGATTGGTGGCTAAAGTCAAGGCACGAGTGAAAATTAAACCCTTCACTGCAAAGTACGAATCCTCAACCTCACTATTTAAAGAGAAAAAAAAGATAAATCTAATGGTTAGTTCACCAAGTATTACGGCTAGGTAGTGTTAGCCGCCGCCCGATCTACAGCCACATCCATCCATCTACCCATCCATCCATAGTCATGATTTTAATTATAATGAAGGTAGTGAGCTTAGAATACAGGTCACGCTAGAGATAACAGATAAATACAAATATCTGGGCGTATGGATAAACAATAGGGTCGAGTACCTATAGATAAGGGAACACTAAATATACGTGACGACTATAGGTAATAGGAATGCAGCGGTGATGAAAAACGGGGCACTGTGGAAAGGTTGTGAGAGGAATAAGGAAAGGGGTCACGGATCTTGGTCTGACGTTTGGTAATGCGGTCTTGTGCATGAGATCAAAAGTGCAAGCAAGATTAGAAATTAAGCAACGTGGAATAGGTAGGCTTGCTTTAGGAGCTCACGGGAATACACCAAATGAGGGAGTACAAGGTGATATGGGATAGACATCGTTTGAGGGCAGGGAAGCTAGCAGCAAGATAAAATTTGAGAAGGGATTGAGAGAAATGGGAGAGGAGCGTTGGGCTAGGAAGGTATTCAGCTACTTGTACATGAAGAATGTCGATACAAAATGGAGGAAGCGAACCAGAAAATTGACTGGTAAATACTTAGAAAACAGCAGGGGGCCAAACCAAAAATAATTATCGGTTAAGAAGAAGGTGAAGGAAGCTGAGACTGATATGTGGAGAATTGGTATGATTAAGAAGTCCGCACAAAAGGTATATCGGACTTTCAAGCAGGAAATTGCCAAGGAAAGGATCTATGATAATACTCGGGGTAGTTGTCTACTGTTTGAGGCCAGGACGGGAGTATTGGGAACCAAGACATATCGGGCGAAATACGAAGGGGTAGACACGGTATGCAGTGCGTGTGGGAAGAGGAAACTGCCGAACACTTGATAATGTTCTGTAAAGGGCTTCACACTATAGTTCAGGATGATGGCGCAGAGTTTTTCAATGCACTGGGGCTTAGGGACAGGGAGGGCAAATGGACTTTAAGCCGGTAGAATAAACTAGAAGGATGTTATTTTATTGGTGGCTAAATGCAAGGCACGAGTGAAAATTAAACCCTTTACTGCAAAGTACCAGTCTTCAACCTCACTATTAAAAGGGGAAAAAATAATTCTAGTTTTTCGCTTCGCTAGGTATAACGGCTTGGTGGCGTTAGCCACCGCCCAATCTAAAGGGTTCAGCCATATCAATCCATCTATTCAATACAACCTAGGGGAGCTGGTGCGCCATCACCTTGTGATGGCCATGAGGGTACGCCAATGAGGTGTAGGTGCCCTTCAAGAAGACACAAGCATACACCTGGAGTCAATGTAGGCTTCCTCAACCTACATGTTGCGAGGAGAATGTCAAAATAGGAAGAACTTTTTCAGAATGTCCAGGCAGAAGACTTCACCCTATTTGCTGTGGGCGAAACACGTCTTCGATACCTTGAGGAGCCACATCCAAACGCAGAATGGCATTGGGAAGGCTGCAACAGAACGGCTGGATCCCGCAAAGGAGGAGGCATGGGAGTGCTGTGGCGCAGCAATACCACTTTGACCAGGCTGGAAGGTTCCTGCAACGAACACATGTGAATTTCCGCTAAACTTCTGGGTATGCTAGTGCTTGTTGGGATGGTGTACCTCAGCGTCGCACGCGCTGAAGATACTGGGAACTGCCACGCTATTGAATGTATTAAAAAAGATGTGATCCGATGGGCAAAAGGCAAGCAAGTACTTTTGATGGGGATTTTAATGGACATATTCAACCTCTTGATGGGTACCAGCATGTCAACAGATTACTTCTAGTACACGTGGCAGAAGGAGTGGGATTGGAAGTGACCAATCTCTGACCCGACTGCGAGGGTATGGTCACGTGGTGTGCGCGCAACAGTCAGTCATGTATCGACTATGCCCTTGTGTCACGCAGACTGGCGATGCTCATCGCCCGAGTACATGTTCATGAGGCAGGCCAATACAGTGTGGGGAGTGACCACAACAGAATAAAAGCTGAATTTCGCAGCCTCACCCTACCATGGAACCCAGCGCCGACACCGCCGCCCATCAGGATGGTTCTTACCAGTAGAAGCCTACGACACAATAGCTTAGGCAGTTGAAGCGAGTGATATATATATATATACAATAATCCAGATGGCCCAGTCACGTATGGAGCGTTAATCAAAGAGCTGAAAGACATAATGGGCCGACATGAGATTCGTGTAAACTCTCGCAAAGATGTTCAGCCTAAACCCTGGTGGGACATCGAGGTGAAAGAGGTGTTGAAAGCCCGACGTGCAGCAAATCGATAGCATCGGAGCACCATTCGGAACCTCCCAGCTGAAGATTGCGAGCAGGTGAGGCACAAGTACCTGGGGCTGAAGTGGCACATGCAACAACTATATATATATATATATATATATATATATATATATATATATGTAGGTGCGGAAAGCGACCACAAGGAAATCAAGGAGCTCACAACACCAGCTCGTAGTAGAATGCAGAAATTTTAGAGATATGTATCGACATTGGACAAAAAAAGCCCCTCACGACCAACCCTCTGAGACGAGGTGACTGGAGGACAGTTCTCCGATGTCAAAAAGTGGATAACTGAGTACATCCAGAACGTTTTCGAAGCCCCGACTCCGGTGATAGCCGCAGAGACTGAAGTACATATACCACCAAGCCCAAGGGATGCACAGGAGACAGACCGTGAATGGAAAGTCGCGCGAGTAGCGCTAGAACGTGCCCCAGCGCGAATAGCATCACAGACGGCACATGGGCTGGATGATATACCCGCATGTCTGGTAAAGAGCCTGGAAAAGACAGCGAGGAAACATCTTGCTACTATCTTCACGGGAATTATAGAAGTAAACCCCATCGCCAAAATCTATAGTTGCGAAGCCGCGTATGTCTAGTCCCCAAGAAAGGCGCTGACAGCAGTTTCCTCAGCAGCTACTGGCCCATTAGTGTGACCAGTGTGCTATACAGGCTATTTGCACAAGTAGTTAAAGCATGGATGAGTATATGGGCTGAAAATAGCGGACACCTCACAAAACACCAAAATGGCTTCCGCCCAAACAGACGCCTGGAAGATAATCTTTTCGTGGTTACCCAATGCATATAGGTTGTGCGTAAACAATCCCGCAATCTACTCACATGCTTTCTAGATGTTTCGAAGGCATACGACAGTGTTCCAGACGACCTAATGCTGCAGCGCATGACCCAGCTGGGCATGCCGCAAAAATGAATAGACCTTCTGCGTCGCATTTATGCCGATTGATCGGTGGTGGCACGCTTGGCAGATACGGCATCTGAGCCAGTAACCGTCCGCAGAGGACTCAAGCAGGTGTGCCCACTTTCGCCACTGCTCTACATGCTATAGTCCCGCCACGGTGGTCTAGTGGCTAAGGTACTCGGCTGCTGACCCGCAGGTCGCGGGATCAAATCCCGGCTGTGGCGGCTGCATTTCTGATGGAGGCGTAAATGTTGTAGGCCCGTGTACTCAGATTTGGGTGCACGTTAAAGAACCCCAGGTGGTCAAAATTTCCGGAGCCCTTCACTACGGCGTCTCTCAGTATCAAATAGTGGTTTTGGGACGTTAAACCCCACAAATCAAATCAAATCAATCTCTACATGCTATATATGCATCAGGTTTAGAAAGTGCGCTCATCCAGTCCAATATCGGTTTCCAGATGAAATTCCTGTCAGAAGGGCAGCCCGAAGTATGGAGACTGCCAGGGCTGGTTTTTGCAAGTGATATTGTTCTTTTTGCAGAATACCAACATCAGCTACAACAGCTGGTGACAATATCGGCTCTCCATTTGGCAGACCTAGGCCTTCTATTTAACCCTCAAAAGTCGATTGTTGTCCAATTTGCTGAAAAGTGGACACAAACCTCCCGTTAGAACTTCTTAATGGAGACAAGTCACCTTTCTCAACAGAATACCGGTATCCGGGAATGACCATAGGCACGGGAGAAGACCCATTCTCGGGGCACGAGAATCTATTGCGGCTGACCTCCCAGCATGCGAGCTGCATTCTGCACCGGAGAAGCCTCTGGGGCTGCAACAGATATGTATTGGTGCGAGGTCTGTGGAAATCGATTAATGTACCATGTCTGACCTTAAATGCCATCATATGCCTGTCCAGCAAGACCCCTGAGTGGCTGGAGCGAGGCCACTGGGAGGTGGGCCGTTTGGCATTGGGCTGCCATGGAAGAGTTGCAGTGGAGGTCATCCAGGGGGCCATGGGTTGGTCTACGTACGAGGCGCGGGAAGCCATGACCAAGATCAGTTATGAAGGACACCTATGCTTCATGAAAGATCAGCGGCGGGCTCGTTGTATGTTCCGCTACCTGCACTTCGTGGGACTCAGTACACAGTGGTCGAACAGAGTGTATACTCTCTTCGACGCAAACACGACATGTTGGACCTCTCAACAATCGAGATCACGAAGCACAAGTTTTCCGCAGCAATCCGAAAACGGATACGTGAAGTGGAGAATGCGCAATTGGAAATCTCGATGCAGCAGAAGAGTGCACTTATGCTGTATCGTACATACAAAAAGGCCATTGCCCCGATATCTGTGTAGACAACAGTGGTGGAAGTGAGCTACTGGTCGAAGCGCGCGCGGGAGCGCTTCGCACGCTCACATTTCGTAGCCACTTCGACCCAAACATCCACTCGACCCTATGCAGAGCGTGCGGAGCGGAACAGGAGACAGTTCAGCGCTTGGTGCTACAATGCCAAAAACTCCCACCCTGCCCAGCAGAGGCCACTACACTACCTCAGGTGCTACCCTTGACGGACAGGAATGCGAAAGCAGTTTCCAACACAAAGACAAGGCTCCAACAGTAGTGGAAATGGTGCCAAAAGTGAACCCATCTTTGTGCCTTTTTTTTGTTTGTTCTTTTCTTTATACACCTAAGCTGGAATACAACATATATGTGTTCACCCGTTACAAAGGGCAAAGCCACGAATCATCATCATCATCAAAGGGCTTCACTTTATAGTTCAGGATGATGGCGCAGAGTTTTTCAAAGCACTGGGGTTCAGGGACAGGGAGGGCAAAATAGACTTTAAGCGGGTAGACTGAACTAGAAGGAGGTTTTCTGATTGGTGGCTAAAGTCAAGGCACGAGTGAAAATTCAACCCTTCACTGCAAAGTACCAGTTCTCAACTTCACAATTTAAAGGAAAAAAAAAAGATAAATCTAGTTTTCGGTTCACTAAGTATTACAGCTAAGTGGCGAGAGCCGCCGCCCGATCTAAATGGTAGAGCCATATCAATCCATTCATCCATCCATCGCCTGCGGTGATTGGCTAAAACGCTTACGCTGTTATGGTGAATATATGGCGAATTGTGTGTTGCTCACAACGCAACACAACTTGCCACCGATCACACGCCCACAACACGGAAAAGAAAATTGTACGCTCTACCAAGAAAGCGCCGGCCAAACCCACTCAATCCACAGCAGACAAGCAGACGCTGCAGTACGCGGCACATCAGCTCTGTCACTTCCACCGGGTAAAAATTAACGTCACACACTGACGCACACAATGTGGCCAATAATTGTGGCAAGTGAGGTGAGCGTTTTGAGGCAAGCTATAAAATTACTTTGAAAAGAATCTTCGAAACTCTCAAGCCTGCAATTTGGTATGAATGGCGCAAACGTGAAAATGAACATACCCAGTGAATTTCATTGAGATCCATTTACCTGAAAAATTACCGGAGTTGAAAATTTAGTCGCTTGAACTTACCGCAGCTTTCTTCACGGCACATTTATTTGATAAACACGCTATATATTTCAAGTCTTTTACGATAGCTATGTACGTATTCAATTTTGTAAAGCTGAAGCTTGTTTTCTACTGCGCCCTCTAATAAGCAATTAGAATCACCTTTCCACCGGGAAAGTGATGCTAATTATCATATTCGTGAGGTTGTAAGCCTGTACATTGTTCTTTTTTACTCACTGTATTCTGTCTCATATCTTTGCGTTTTATCATCTATCCTACTTAATTACGTTGACCTTGAGAATGAATGACTACACTAATAAATAGTTAATCTTTTTTTTTTCAACTCACATGCCGCTCAACCGTCGAAGAAGGCCGAAAAATAGTACACATATTCTCATGTTGTTTTTTTTTTTTGCAATTTGAAATCATATTTATTCTGTAACGATAAAAATTACTCTTGTCGTGTTACCACTTTTGCTCCATTTGGCTACAAAGGTGGCGATAACCTTAAATGACATGACTACTTTGGCTACATTCAGCTCGGATTCCGGCTCCTTTTCAAATCTTCTGGCAGCCGCCGTTGCGTTTTCCATATACCTCGTAGTGCTCTCTTGTTGTACTACGTACCGCTGAAGCATTCCATGCCGATGCTTCAGCTAAAATGAATCGTACGGTGACGTTGCTCAATACTGGGCTACCATCCCTGTGTTTTAATAAAGCGTTTCTCAGTTTTTGTTTGTTTCCCATCCGTCTATCGCTTTCTTAATTTTCGGTGAACCAGTGGTCAGTGGTGAACTTCATCCAATTTCTCTTTTCTATGCACGCCAAAGTTTATATGGCCAGCCTAAACAGCTTCTCTGTCAAAAAAATAAAAAAATAAACCCACAATTTTTAATTAGGTTAACCGTATATGCCATAGACACTGTGTTTTCAAGGTGTCTACATTGTGAACTGCACAATTCGTAGATGCTATACATATAAAGGTCTTGCGTAGTGAATTATGTAGGTAGCAGCGACTGTTTACAGAAGTCACTCCCATTTATACTTGGGGGCGAAATAAAATTCGTCTTAACACCTGAAAGCCTGTGCGGAGACACAGCAAGCCGGCTGCTGGTGGGGAAATAATTAATTGGTCAGTTCACAAAGTCAAAAATTTATCAGAAAAGGATGGAGGCGAAATACGTCGACAAGAGGAACGTTGTACGGACTTGAAACTGTGGCAGCTTGGGCTGGTTGGTATGACATGACGATAGTTATAGCGCGAGAACAGAGCGACGACGCAGAGACAAGAGGGACACAAAGGACACTAGCGCTAACTTCCAACTGAGTTTACGAAACTCACTTTCTGTTTCGTTTCCTTATAGACTTTTCTTTGCCTTTTTCAGTGCTTTTGTTTTTTCCCTTACTCGTGTATTGCTCTTTGTGCCACATGGTTTTTTTCACATGGTTTACTGTCTCCTCTATATATTTTCGTGCTCTGCGTAATAAACTCGGAAGTTAGCGCTCGTGTCCTTCGTGTCTCTGCGTCATCGTTCTGTTCTCGCGCTATAACTATCGTCATATCGTTGTACGGACATTTTTGGTAAACCATGTTTTTCTATCTTACATGCAAGGGATGGTTGGGGTGCCCCCCTTACGTCCCGTTGCCCCAGCATGTATGCATGCCCTGTGAACTACCTTAACACACGTACGTTACCGAAATATATTTCTCATGTACTGTGGGGCTGCGCCTCTGCCGGTCCCCCTTTCACCCAAGAGGAAATGAAGCGACTCATCAAGGCCCAGGACCAGACCTCTCAAATCCTGGCCGTCCAGAGGGCCCGCGCGAGGGCCGTCAGGTTTAACCTGATGGTCCCCGAGTGGGCCTAGCCAGGTGACGCTGAGTTTACTCGCGTCTATTGTGGACCAAATAAAGTTGTTTCACTCACTCATGACTATAACTTTTGTGAGAAAAAGTGGCGTACTTTTTTATGTCCAAAATCGATTTCGTCATTTCTGTATAGATAAAGTATAGAAAGATAATATATACGTGTGACGTTGTACAGCTTCTGGACTGCGGAGATGTACCTAGGTTTGTAGTTCGTTGATATATGCTAAACCCAAGCTTGGACACCAAGGCAAGATGTTTATCCTCAACACCGTAATGAATTAGCTGTTCGCATTTTCAAATAGGTGTTCCGTGGACACCGCGATGCAACATGTGTCTGAAATGTAGCATCGTTTTTATGGCGCTCATAAGTCGCGCATCTATTAATACAAA
The DNA here is from genome assembly GCF_043290135.1 of Rhipicephalus microplus. NCBI lineage: Eukaryota > Metazoa > Arthropoda > Arachnida > Ixodida > Ixodidae > Rhipicephalus > Rhipicephalus microplus. The sequence continues at coordinate 200,081,447 of NC_134703.1, read as the reverse complement.
ATCTGCCACCGAAAAACCTGATACTTCGTCACTCGTACATGTATATAAGACGAACTTCGGCAATTCAGTTTATCTTGAATGATTTTGACGCTGTTCACTTCATTATCTTTGTTAGGGAGTTTTCCAATAGGACCCTGAACGTTTGGGCCCCAAAGCTTTCTGCGCATGGACGCTTTGGATCAAGCAGGAGCGATGAGTTTTCGAATAGGGTCTGCTGTGCTTTGGACACTCCCCCTGTATTCCATGTCATTCCAGCCTTGGCCGAGAGCCGTCACGTTAGTGGGTGCCGTCACGTTTCTATAACCCAAAACATTTGGAGGCAGGCTCTGGGGCTCCCGCACGTTTGGGTTTGGCGCATGCGCAATGGCCTTGACGCTATTTCTTTGGGGCCCCTATTCGAAAACTCCCCAATATGTCGGTGGATTAACGTTTTCTAGTAAACGGCCGTCAAAATCGGCATTCGAAGGATATGCATTCCTGCAAGTCCGCACACCGGCAGAACTAGCGGACGTTTTCGGTCGTGTTGAGCTCGACTTCTCATCGATGCGTGAATTCTAGCACGCGTTGAAAGCGCGCGGCTTGTGAAACCGAAACTGCGGCGGCCGCCGCTCCACGCGGTCGCCGGGTTCGAGGCTACCGGCTGCTCGAACAGTCGCGCCGACTAACGTCGCCCGTCGCCACGAAACATGGAAATTTTGTGATTGGGAGTGGGCCGGGCGCACGTTGGTTGCGAGTGTTTTCGGCCGCGAAACAAACTCGAGCACGATGGAACAACGGCTCCCGACGGCGTGAAAAGCCAGCGAAGATCCGTCGCCTGCGGTCCGAATGTCCGGAGGCGTCAGGAAGCCAGCGCGTCGCCGTGTTCGGTGAGCTAATTGAGCCTTGCATATTCATCGCGGCATGCATGCGGCGGCACGCACGCGCGTTGTTGTCGGCACACCAGAGCCCACGGGGCCAAATTCGCGCGTGGTTACAAACGAGCCTCGTGCGATGTCCACTTGCCGCCGGTGGCAGTCGCCGTGCGAGGTAGCTGCTAATGGCTACTGCGACGGTTCGATTTCTCGCCAGCCTGCGGCAAGGTTTTACTTGCGCCAGAAAGGAGCTTTCGGTGCAAACGCTGACTTAGCGTTGCAGGCTGGAGCGTACCCGTATCGACGGCCTCCGTAGACGATTTCTCGAATATATCTGCTCACTAGTAACACGATTTCGAGCCCAACATGTCGGTAACGCGGCTGTCCGCTGTGCATTTTACGGCTAGACTTTTCTGCTCGTGGCTAACAACGGAGACAAGCCTCGGTGTTTTCTCGGAAGAGGTCATCCGTGGACGTTCGCGAATTGAGTTGCATTGTGGAGTTGATGCATCTTCGTTTTGTTTGCGTGTCCCCAGGCTGCCACCGCACAGTACGTCACTTCGCCGTTGCGGCGGCATTTTGCAATTATGTGTGAACTGCCGAGATAATGTAAAGCGATAGCGAGGTGATATTACGCGAGCACTGCTGCCGCCGCCTTTGGGCACGAGCCAAGTGGCACTCTCTCGCAGTCAGGCAAATTGTGCAACCCCTCTCTGCTTTATTCCCGGCCGCAGAGGGGTGCAGTCATTGCGAGATCATTGATAACACGCTCTGCTTCACGCTAGCGGTGCGTGATTGCGTGCGCAAAGGCGCGCCTCGTGAAAGCACTTGCCGCGCCGGCGGAGGAAGAGTTCCGTTGCGTAACCCCCGTCGGCACGTGCGTCTCGTTTTATAAATTATGCAGATGGTACGTTTACGATAGTTACAGCGTGAGAACGGAACGACGACAAAGAGACAAGAAGGAGACGAGCGCTCGTCTCCTTCTGTCGTCGTTCTATTCTCGCGCTATAACTATCGTCAAGTCATACCAGCTAGCCCAAACTGCCACGCTTCCAAGGTACGTTTACGTCGAGACACACGCGAAACTGATCATGTAAACGCATTGTATTTAGGCCTTGTTTCTTCACTGAAACCGTCTGTGACTCGACCAGGTTTGCTGTAATGTACGGGAAGATGAAACCATCAGTTTCTCCATTTTGAAGACGTTCGGCACGCGTCATCTTTTATGCACGGTGTTCCTTAGTTTCACTTCCCCGTTTAAGAAACAGTGTTAGTGTCTAGGGTTCTGCGAGGGTACGATTCGAGAGCCCTGCGACAATCCGCCTTCGGGAATAAGTAAATGCCGTTGAGAAGTTTTGTGGAATGGTTCTTTCAAAACTTCACTTTTTCGAACGTTGAGTTGTTCAGTGCGTCGAATGGTAGGTCATAAGGTTTGTATACTTCGACGGTATAGAAAGGTACGATTGGCGACATTGTACAATTGCATTGTGTGAGGTCCATTTTCATATGGAAGAACTGGGTAACAGCCAGATACTTGCTTTTCGGTTAACCTCCCCGCCTTTCTTCATACCATATCTCTTTTTCTTTCAACTTCAGCTTTGCGCGAAAAACTGCGATTAAATTTTTGAATTAGAGCAGCATTTTGGAAAAAATTCTTAACTTCACTGCTTAGCAGAGATGCTCTGTTGTGTTTTTTGGCGCAGTCGTGTTGAAAAAGCAATTTCTGACAGCCTGTAGTGTAGACGCAGATGACGTCAATTGAAACTCGCCAAATGAAACGTAAATCTGGCGCACTGGGGTAGTCGTTGACGTGTAAAGAAGCCAGCAAGGTACTGCTATGGCTCGTTGATTGGCTTGAAGCCTGACACGAGAATTTTCTGCTGTTTGTTGTTTCTTTATTTAATGGAAGGCCATGCCCTAGAAGCCTAGAAAATGCACTGCTAAGCGTGAGTGCTACCTAAAAAAGTAATTACGGTTACTTTCGGTTCCTACCGACGTCGCAACACGGTCTCGTCACGTGCTGCACCGCTCGCGGCTCCGTTGGTGAGGAGACGCTCGCGGAGGAGCAATATTAAAAAAGAGGAGGCAGCGTCACGCGAGAATTTCGAAGCCCAGTCATAAAATTAAACAGGAGCTTGCTTGAAATTGTGACCAGCGGAGGAGAATGAGGGGTGAGCGGCGTCCGATGATGTTGGCTTTTGGGCACTCGTTATTTTTTAGGGGCGAAGCTCCTTATGGCGTGGCTTGGGCGTCCCTCGTATGTAACCACCAGTGGCACATACCCGGAATAGGTATACTTGACCTCCAAGGTGGTGCCAGTGAGAGATTTCTTCTGTGCGTTGTTTAACAATAAAAAATAGTGCTCAATGTACATGCCAATGGCTGCTAATGGGGAATGAGAGACATGAGCATTCGGCTTTTAGTCAACGCGCACGCTGCGATCCCCATTAGCAGCCATTGGCATGTACATTGAGCACTATCGGACAAGAAAGGGATGCTACATTATACTGGCTGGGTGTAACCTCCTTAGCTTTAGAAAGGTTTAACGAGCGTTGAGCCGCAGTGCCATGAATACAATGAACTTGTATGTACCATGAATGAACTCAAGGTGGTTGAAAATGAGAAGTAGATACGAAGCGCAAGCCGTAAGAAAGTAAAAAGCCGAATTCTCCTGTCTCTCAGTTCTCATTAGCAGCCATTGGCATGTAAATTGAGCCCTATCTGACAGGGAAAGGTTGCTACGTTATACTCGCTGGGCGTAACCTCCTTGGTTTTCGAAAGGTTTAGCGAGCGTTTGGTCGCAGTGCCATGAATACAGTGAACTAGAATATACCATGAACTCGAGGTGGTTAAAGGTGGGAAGTGGACCCAAAGCGCAGGCCGTAAGAAAGTGTGCGTGTGCCACCTCTCGTTTAGTCCTTGGAATGTCCGCTGGATGGCGGTGCTTCTATATGGGGAATATATGATAAAAAGATGCGAGATGGTGGGACTTGGAGTGTTGAATAGATGAACGAACGGACACACAAACAGATGCATGGATGGACGCATGAACGGACGCAGGGGCGGATGCATGAAAGAACGCAGGGACGGGCGCACAAACAGACGCATGGACGGTCACACCGACGGACGCATGGACGGACGAATGCTTCGCCCCACTCTCCATCATTCACTCCGTGGATATGCTGCCATTTTTTTTGTTTTTCGACTAGCCTGCAGTGTGTACGCTGCCCCACTCCCACTGCGCACGCTCGCGTCTCGTGCCACCCCAGGAAGGCACCCAAAACTGGCGCTCCCCTGCCCCTCTCTCGCCTAGCAAGGCCAACGCAGGCAGCGTCTGCTAATCTTCTTCTGTTCCTGCTTTGAGATACATTTTAGCAAACACTTGATGTTGCGAGCTATATTGAAGCGTGCGTTATTATGAAATGATTGCACTGCCTCATGCACACGCACTAATCTTGCTGTTGCGATACGTTGTACTGTCGAATTTTCGCTCTAAGCAATTGTTCACGCTGGTTTCTTGTTATCTTTTCTATATCAAAAACACGATCAGGTTAGTTTGGGCCCTGTTTTTATTATGGAATGTCATCCTGATGAAAGGCGAGCGTCGCTCCGATCCCGGCAATGTCAAATGAAATCATCTTTCTTAGCACTGCTCATGTGCGCGCGTGTCCATGCATGCAGTATAACTGGACTGCGCGCACTGTGGTGCGAATGCTTGCCGATGTGCGGCTCTTATTAGAGGCCGATGGTGCGACTTGGCGTTGTGCATCAATTGTAATTCATTGTGGAGGTGCTCGGTACGATCTTATTGTTCCAGAATTCACGGAAAGTTCAAAACCCTGACTGCACTGTAACGATGACAATATATATATATATATATATATATATATATATATATATATATATATATATATATATATATATATATATATATATATATATATATATATATATATATATATATATATATATATATATATATGTGTGTGTGTGTGTGTGTGTGTGTGTGTGTGTGTGTGTGTGTGTGTGTGTGTGAGAGAGAGAGAGAGAGAGAGAGAAAGGTGTCCTTGGATCCAGTGGAAAAATACCAAAAAGTGGAGGACAGGCAAAACGAAAACTTTTTAATTTTTCCTACGTTTTAGCCGGGGACCGGCTTTCATCAGGAAAAACACGATACCAAAATGCGCTTTTCTTAAGTACGCATGCTATATCAAGGGCCCCTGACACGTGAACTATCACTATCATACACTATCTACTGTGACGTGGCGAGTAATGAACAGCAGAGAATGTCAAAGCAATGTCAAAGAAAGCTTATGAGAATGCATGAACGGTGTTTACATCAAGTAGATCACATGAATAGCAGTTTGAAAAGTACAGTAATAGCAAAGGCGCGCTGCTTCATAGGAGAGGACTGCATTGGGTGCGTTAGGGCTGATGATTAAATTAGATGACGATGAAATCGGCAAGAAAGCGCTGCCGGCTTGAGCCACTGGTCCACCACGCAAGGCTCTCTCCGGTGGCACGCCGGTGCCACTAATTGCGTCACTTATGCTGCTGAATGCACAGAAAAAAAAAGAGGGTGATCTTTTAATCATCTTTCGGCATTCATCTTTCATTCCACATCTGTATTGTCTTGTAGAGACGTAGCCAGGCTTTATTTCTGAAGGGTGGTGCGTCTATTTCTCATGTGCACATTTGCATTCGTTTTGAGTGCGCATGTATGTGCATATAGGTGCGTGTATTTCCGAGACATCGACTGTGGATACTTTACTAGCAGAAGAGGCCCTTATATACTAGGCGGCATTTATTGGCGGCACTGTGGAAGCTATAGAACCGAAGCGAATGCGTGCTACCGCGCCAAAAAATAGTATACTTACGAGAAGTTGTCATTTTGCCTTGCTGAAATTAATTCCGTATAATTTATTGTTACGCTTAAACAGTTGCATGTAATCTCGTAGGTAAAATGCCGTTGTTTTTTTATTTCGCAAGAATGCCTTCGTTTCTTCCTTTGATTTCTTAGACAGCATCAGCTTTTCGGTATACGCCCGTTTTTCAATGCGTCTTTGACGTACGGGCTAGTGTGCGGCCTCAACAGTGCTGTTTAGTTCTCCAAGAAAAATCTGCTCGTAATTTATCTCTGAAATGCGCATTGAACTATATCCAAGCGTTTCTTCCTCTCATGTTTTGGCGTGTTTATGATACTTTAACCGCGTCAACGGTGCGAGTGGGCAAAAGCGAAATCAGCTGCGAGTTGCCGGGGGCGGAGCAACACGGGAAGGCCTGCCTCTGTATAGCGTCTGAAACCAGCTGCGATTGTCACGTGCACAGACGTATCTTTTCCTAGCGGAACGCGTCTACTGAGAAGCGTGGCAAGCGTCATCGAAGTTTTTCCTATGATTTTTAAGGGCGAAGCTATTTAGCATGTAGGCCAGTCCCTCGTCGTCCATCGTAGCCACCCGTAGTACTCGGATTGCTCTTTAGATGGCGCTGCGGCGCTCGCTCCACTCCACTACATGTGTAGGAAACGTGTGCTTTAGTTGACAAGAGGCCACTAGATTGCGCATCTGCGCTTTCATTGAGTCAAATGAGAACAGGTATCAGAACCTATAGAGATAGATGCGGACTTTGACAGGGATGTCCCTTGTCACCTTTGTCTTTTATGATGTATCTACAGGGACTAGAAGTCAAATTGGAGGGGAGTCGACTCGGCTTCAGCCTTTCTTTCGCCAAGCAAGGAAAACACATTGAACAGTCATTACCAGTATTCATGCTCGCGGATGATGTAGTATTAATAGCCGACAACAAGGAAGATCTCCAGGGATTGATATACATCGGTGGTTATGAGGGAGATAGGTTAAATTTTAAGTTCAGCAGGGGAAAATCGGCAATCATGATTTTTTAATGATAACAAAGACGGTGAGCATAAGAGACAGGAAGTCCCTCTAGAAATAGTGGATAAATACAAATATTGGGGCGTATGGATAAATAACGGGGCTGAGTGTCTAAGGGAGCACGAAATATACGTGGTGACTATGGGCCCCAGAAATGCAGCTGTTATAAAAAATGGGGCACTGTGGAACTACAATAGGTATGACATTGTGAGAGGGATACGGAAAGGTGTCATGGTTCGGGTTTGACTTTCAGTAATGCGGTCTTCTGCATGAAATCAGAAGTTCAAGCAAGATTCTAAATTAAACAACGTGGCATAGGTAGACTTGCTTTGGGAGCACATGGGAATACCCCATATCAAGGGGTACAGGGTGACATGGGATGGACATCGTTTGAGTGCAGGGAAGTTAGCAGCAACATAGAATTTGAGGAGCGATTGAAAAAAAAAAATGGGAGAGGTGCGTTGGGCTAGGAAAGCTTTCAGCTAATGTTGATACTAAATGGAAGAAGCGAACTCGAAAATTGTCAGGCAAGTATTTAGACAACAGCAGAATACCAAGCCAAAAGGAAACATCGGTTAAGAAGAAGGTGAAGGAAACGGAGAGTGACAGAGGGAAATCATCACGGGAGACCTACTGAACTTTTAGGCAGAAAATTGCAAGGGAAAAAAATCTACGATAATTCTCGGGGTAGTTCTCTGCTTTTCGAGGCCAAAACGGGAGTATTGCGGACCAAGACGTACCGAGCAAAGTACGAAGACACAGACCCATAATGCGTGTGGAGAGGATGAGGAAACGGCTGAACATTTGATAATGTTCTGCAAAGGGCTCCGCCCTATAGTCGAAGATAATGGCGCCGAATTTTCCAAAGCATTGGTATGGTGGCTAGAAGGCATTGGGTACAGTGAAGTCAAATTAGACTTTAAACAGGTAGAAATAACCAGGAGGAGGCTGACTGATTGGTGGCTACAATCGAGGCGCCAGTGAAATTCAATCCTTAAACACATAGTGATAGTACTTGATTTTGTGGCTAGGGTGCGTTAGCCACCGCCCGATCTAAATGGCACAGCCGGATAGTTCCATCCATCCATCCATCCATCCATCCATCCATCCATCCATCCATCCATCCATCCATCCATCCATCCATCCATCCATCCATCCATCCATCCATCCATCCATCCATTCATCCGTCCGTCCGTCCGTCCGTCCGTGCGATTTGATCCGCTCGCTCCGATGCGTCATAGTGCGATAGGCGACTGCTAGGGGCCACAGCTATAATAGCAGACAGCGCGCTTTTCAAATACGAGCGACGCAGAAAGAGTGTAGGAGCGCACGGCTCAGAAAGCTGCTGCAGGGCGCGCTCGCACATGGCATATCATACGATCACATGCAACCAACCACTGTCCGAGGAACCTGTATCGACTTGTCTTTGCACACTTGCCACAAGGGCCAATCCAAGAACCACTCTCCCTTCATTTTACCGACCATAAAGCAGTTTTATTGAAGGGGAAATGGAAGCCACGTTTCGCTACCATTTACGAATAAAATTACGTTATATATATATTTTACCGATGTCTTTGCGGAGCTTCGCCCACTCATCACCATTCACTCCGTGGATATGCTGAGATTTTTTCAACTTCTCCAGGTGGTGGCATCTTTGGCAGACAGCACTCTGCGCACTCGCGCGGTGCTAGACGTTCAGTTGCAGGGTGGCGGACACGCCTATCTGCAACCTCTGGAGATACTCGTTAAAAAACGCATATACGCCTAATTATGAGAAGCATCGATTCGCCTGCTCTACTCGTTAACGGATTTCGCTCACGTATTTTCTTGCGGCCCCTCTTCTCTATCCACATCCTTGCAATTTACATATGCGTGCGTGCTAGCAAAATGCGACCGGTTCTTCAAGAGCACGTTTCGAGTCAGCCGTGCATTGCGAGTTTAATGCTAAAGCCACACTTAAACGAGATAAAATGGTTTTGCGCATCGTCGAAGTGATCTTAAGTGGAACTTCCCATGCGTTGTATATATATATATATATATATATATATATATATATATATATATATATATATATATATATATATATATATATATATATATATATATATATATTATAGAATCAAAAAATGCTCATAATGTGGCATTTGATAAACCACTCTATTATGGTTAAGTGATGACTAAGGTTTGTTCAAATAATTTTTCGTTTTAATCACTAGTACACAGAGACCGAGACAAATAAAGCACATGTGTACGCTTACACGTACACTGTAGCAGTGCAGACAGACCTGTAGCACAACGATACTGTAAGCTGCTGTACAGCTTCCATACTTCCCAATCGGCACGCCAAGCAAGTTCACATCGCAAACTCAATACTCGCGCCTTTACATCAAAACAGCAACACTTTCGACCACTGTCGAGCCGCTTACATGAATCCCACCCCTTGGCGTTTTCTATGATGAGAGTCAGCCGAAAGGGCGACCACGTTCTCTGCGGTGAAGTGGTAACAAATGAATGCATGCTGCATTCTGAGGGCCAACTTCAAAAATTTTCTTATAAAAGAAAAAATGATGTGATGAGACTTTCTTCATCACTAGACTATCAAAGGGTCTATCAAACGCCGCACCATGATAATTTTTCTTTTACCGCATCAGTACAAAAATATGGTCATATACGGGAGCAATAGCATATTTTTGCTGATATCAAAATTTTTCCGGGAAATTTTTTCGAGCGAGAATGTTTGGCCGCAATAGTTTATGGGGTTTACATAAAGGGTGTAAATATTATCGGCCGCCACGACTGGGACACTTGGCGTCGAACGACACACACACACACGCACACACACACACACACACGCGCGCGCACACACACACGCACGCATATATATATATATATATATATATATATATATATATATATATATATATATATATATATATATATATATATATATACATACATACATGAGAGAGAAATAAGTTTATACTGAAGGGCTCGTTTTCTCTTGTTTTGACACAATATTAACAAGATCTAACAGACAATAATGCCGAGGAATGTATAGAGAAAGTTATTAAACTAATTGTGAATGTGAATAAAGAAAAGTGGGTGAAAGGATAACTTGCCGTGAGCAGGAAGCGAACCAGCGACCTTCGAATAACGCGTTCGATGCTCTACCACTGAGCTACCACGGCGGCCATACCCCAGCCACTTATTGGGTTTATGTGTGTATTTAAACTAGGGAGTATATATATATATATATATATATATATATATATAATGAGATATGACAGACAGTAATGCCAAGGAATGTACAGGGGAAGTTATTAAAACCAATGGAATGTAAATAAGAAGAAAGAAAAGTGGATGAAAAATTACCAACTGTGTGTGCTCACAGTTGGTAATTTTTTCATCCACTTTTCTTTCTTCTTATTTACATTCCATTGGTTTTAATAACTTCCCCTGTACATTCCTTGGCATTACTGTCTGTTATATCTCATTAATATTGTGTTAAAACACGGAAAAACGAGCCCTTAGGTATACACTTCTTTCCCTTATATATATATATATATATATATATATATATATATAATATATGTTTATTTATTTATTTATTTATTATAAGGGGGTTTATTGTGAAATAAGTGATGAAGTAAGAAGATGGCGTAATGTTGCAAAAGCATCATCGCATGCTGGCGACCAATCAGAGAGGTGTCCACCGCCAGAGATCAGCTGTTTCAGTGGTGCGATTATCGAAGCAAAGTTCTTCACAAAGCGGCGAAAGTACGAGCATAGTCCGACAAAGCTGCGAAGCGCTTTCATGGTCGTAGGCTTCGGGAACTCAGCGACAGCCCGAAGCTTCTTTGGGTCTGGGAGGACGCCCTGTTTTGAGACAACGTGACCAAGTATTCTGAGCTTCCGAGCTCCAAAGTGGCACTTCTTGATGTTTAGTTGAAGGCCTGCGCTCGTGAGGCAGCTCAAGACATCGCTGAGACGATGGAGGTGGCTGTCGAAATCAGGGGAGAAAACAACGACATCCAAGTAACATAGGCATGTCTTCCATTTTAGCCCACGTAAGACGCTATTCATCATCCTTCGAATGTGGCTGGCGCATTACAAAGGCCGAAGGGCATTACATTAAATTCGTATAGCCCATCGGGCGTCACAAAAGCAGTTTTTGGACGATCTGATGGTGCCATGGGGACCTGCCAATAACCGGACCGTAGGTCTAGTGATGAGAAGATTTCAGCGCCTTGCAAGCAGTCCAGGGCATCATCGATGCGCGGCAAAGGGTATACGTCTTTAAGCGTGACTTTGTTTAAACGGCGGTAATCGACGCAAAAGCGAATCGAGCCGTCTTTTTTCCTTTCCTCACAAGTACCACAGGTGAGGACCAGGGACTGCTGGACGGCCGAATGACGCCACGTTGAAGCATGTCGGCCACTTGCTCGGTGATCACACGACGCTCCACAGGAGATACATGGTAGGGACACTGTCGCAGAGGCGCTTGGGAGCCGGTGTTAATGTGATGGACCGTGGTGTGCGTTCGGCCTAAGGAAGTCTGCTGGCAATCCAACGAGCAGCGACACTGGTGAAGAAGTTCTAGAAGATTCTCGCCGTGTGATTCTTCAAGTTCGCCATCAATTGAGGGGCCAAAAAAAAAATAATGTTTTCGTGAACCGGTGGACGGGCAGATGGCGTCAGCGCATTAAGCTGCACATAACTTTCACCGTCAAGGCCGAAGATGGAGGAAACGTCTAAGTCTTAGAATGTTCCAATACATTCTCCGCGACGCAAGGTTGTGGGAGACGGCAAGGGATTTGTGACAAACAAATTGGTAGCGCCCGCCGGAATATCTAGAACTGCAAACAGCAACGCGAGGCTCTTGCGAATTAGGAATGATTGGGAAGGCGTAAACAACACTGCATGTTTAGACACATCGGCACAAGACATGGGAACAAAGGCTGCGCTAGTCGGTGGTATGTCGATGTCGTCGGCGACAAACAACTTGTTCAACGGAAGTTCCGGAGACGAGGCACACAATGCAGAGAAGGCCACTTTAGCACGAGCACAGTCGATAACCGCATGATTATGAGACAGAAAATCCCAGCCGAAGATCACATCACGAGAACACGCCTGTAGCACAAGAAATTGAACGGTATACAAAACATCTTGGATGAGAACGCGTGTGGTACAGGCAGCTGATGGTCGAATATGGTGAGCACTGACAGTACGGAGGGACAATCCCTTTGGCGTCGTGGTAACCTTCCGAAGCAGGCGGCAAAGTTTTAAATCAATTACTGAAACGGCAGCACCAGTGTCCACAAGCGCAAGCGTACGGTAACAATCCACAAAAACCTCGATGAGGTTTGTCGGAGAAATTCGAGGACTTGATTCTTTCAACGACGACGCAGTTCGTGCCTCGCGAACTGCGGCATCTAGTTTTCCGCGTCTGAAAGGCAGGGTCTACGGCGCATAGGTGACAGGGAGCGACGTCGGGGAGATGGAGATCGGTGACTGAATGAGGGAGGGTGGTCGGGTGAAGAGGATCGTTGTTGACGTGCCGTGTTAAAGCGCCGAGAGTCGTGCAGCGATCTTTGCATGGTGTCACGGTGAACGAGAGGACGGCGGCGGCACAAGCGAGCTACATGTCCTGCGTAACCGCAAGAATAGCAAATCGCGCGGTTGTCTGCGGTGCGCCACGGACTCGGAAAACGGAACTGGTGATGACCGAACAGGGACCGGTCAGGAAGCATAAGTGGGCATGTCGAGGTGCTCTGGCTGCAACGACTTGCGCATAAGTCAAGGGTGCGGCCTCCAAAGGTGGTGAACGAGTGAAAGGCAAAGCGTCAGCTACCTCATCTTGTATGACGTGCCTTATGGCCGGGCCGCATGATCTAGGCCAAAGGATGCGTTTGTGCTGGTTCGGGCGTGCTCGATAAAATGGAGAGCCGCCGAGCGACCTCCTCACGCACGAACTGCTTTATGCGAGCCAACATGTCGTTCTGGTCTCCGAGAGTCAAGGCCGCGATTGAGTCACGTTGTTCCAGATAGCGCCGTGTTTGGGCGCGTTGCTTGCGCAGTTCGTCAAAACTCTGGCACAAGCTGACGAGATCAGCTATGGTTTGTGGGTCCTTGGCTAACAACATTTGAAATGCGTCATCGCATATGCCGTTTGTTTAATTTTGTCGGCTTCGATCATCGCTGGGTTTATCCGCTTGCTCAAGTCAACAACGTATTCAATGTCGCTGGTAAAGGTCTCTCCTGGCTGCTGAGCGCGCTCACGAAGTTCTGCGCGGATTTGTCACTCATTAGGGCTGTCGAAGACTTGCGAAAAGGAGGTCTTGAATGAATTCCAGCTGCCAATGTCGGCTTCGTGATTGCGCAACCAGAGACTAGCGACGGCAGACAAGTAAAAGCTTACATAGGTAAGCTTAGCCGCATCGTCCCACTTGTTCGCTGCGCTCACCTTGTGGTAAGTAGCCAGCCACTCCTCAACGTCTTGGCCGTCAGTGCCGCTGAAGATCGGTGGGTGACGCAGTGGCCACACGCCGGGACATGTAGAGGCGGGAACTTGCGAGGTACCTTGGGTGGAGGATTCTTCCGGCATTGCTGGCACTGCAGGTAAGGTGCGACTTCGTAGTTCCAGCTTCGAAGACTACCCAGCACCTCCACCAAATTATAATCAGGAGCTCAGCCCTTCGTCGTCTTCTAAGTGCTCCGACTAGATACTGTCTCTCTTCCCCACTACTATATATATATATATATATATATATATATATATATATATATATATATATATATATATATATATATATATATATATATGGGATACAAGTGTATAATTAAGGGCTCGTTTTTCGTGTTTACACAATATTAATGAGATATAACAGACAATAATGCCGAGGAAGGTATAGGGGAAGTTATTAGGCCAATTGTAATGTAATTGAGAAGAAAGAAAAGTGGGTGAAAAGATAACTTGCCGTGGGCAGGATCCGAACCTGCGACCTTCGAATAACGCGTTCGATGCTCTACGACTTGAGCTACCACGACAGCTATCCCCCCAGCCATTTTATTGAGTATCTATGTCAATTTAAACGTGGGAGTGTCAGTCAGCGCCACTAGTAGCCATGGCGGCGAGTGTAGCACACTCTTGATGAGCCTGTTTGGCGTCACGTAGCACGTGAACTTATTACTGACTAGCAGCTGATCACTAGTCCCTTGTATACAACCTAAAGGCACCAAGCCTGCCAGTACGAGACCCTCGTTAATGAATAAGGGAAACAAGTGTATACTTAAGGGCACGTTTTTCATATATATATATATATATATATATATATATATATATATATATATATATATATATATATATATATGAAGCTGACGTCTCTCTGCGCATGCGTCAGAGTGGTAGGGAGGATCCGCTGCACTCGGCTGACTTAAAGGCGAGTGTCTACTAATACCGCTTGGCCCTTTTGAACAGAGCTTCGCGCTTTGTTTCCCGTCGTGTGCATTCGTCCAACTCGCGCATTTTAACGTTTTTTTTTTTTTTCGCTGTCCGCGTTTTCGTTGACGCAGGTTTCTCTCTCTCTTTTTTTTTTTCCTGGCGCCAGGCTTCTCAGGAAACGAACACCGAAACAACGGCTCGCTTCAGCGTGCTTCCCTTTCCTTTGTCGAGCGGGCAAGTGAAGGCAGAGAGGAAGTGTTACCTCTCCTCCCCTTTGTTCTTGGTGGCGTATATCAGGAACGAACTGTGAACCGGAATGCCTAGCGTCGCCGGCTCGACTCACGACGTCGTCGCTCCCTTCACGTCGTGTGCCGGCTCGCGTTCACCCGAGCAGTGCCTGCCCTTCTCGGTTGGCCCCCTCCCCCACTCGCTTCGGGGCGTTTCGGCTGAGCCCCCTGCGGTGAATTCTTTCAATTCTTCTGTCATTTTATATATCGCACTGTAGCGCGTTCCTCGCCCTCTTGCTTTGGCTCTTTTTCTTTTCCCGTAAATTATTTTGTCTTTCGAAACTCAAGTGGGCAGCCGCGCGAAGGGAGAGTGCAACTGCCCTCTCTCATCACGCGCTGTCCTCTCATCTCGCCACTTCGGCCGTTTCAAATTTTACCTTGCGCGCATTTGGTTTTCTTTAGCCCGGAGCAGCATTGGGCGACTTCCACTTCGATTTTCACGTGTCCCGCGCACGTTTTGTGTGTCGGCTTGGCGTCCTCTCACTCTGCTTCCCTTTCTTTCTTTCTTTCTTTTCTTTCTTTCTTTCTTTCTTTCTTTCTTTCTTTCTTTCTTCTAGTTGTTAGCTTCTCCGGGGAGGTTACGAAGCCGTTTTTGCTCAATTTATTTTTAGAACTCTGAAGTATCCCGCTGAGAAAAACAAACACTCGTAGAAAATAAACGAAATGTCCACAAGTTCTTATCTTCCTTCGCTCGAGTTCCTTCTCAGCCCAGGGTCTTCAGCCCGTGGTTCTTCCCTCGGCGTGGCTTCGACACTCGGGGCTTTGCGTGCATTGCTTTTTTTTGTTCTCTCTCTCGCTCTTATCGGAACTGTTACTCGGATAGCGAGGTTTATTTTAGTTATTTCGTGGCCTCGTAGTATCGTCACTTGCGTGTTCACCGGGCTCGCTTCTTCAACATCGACCAGCCAGGCGGTGATAGCTTCGAGATTGCGTTGTATTGCCTTTTTTTTTTTCTCTCGAACTCATCTCGCACTGATGGCCGGCGTTCGCATTTGTGCTGCTCTCTGTCCAAGTCTTCCTCGTATTTCTTTTTTCGTCGTTGCGAAGCTTTGATGTGACATCGCCAGTGCGCCCTTGTTGTCCACGGTGCGCTCAAACACGAGTGGGCTTTCGAAGCGAGTTACAAAGATGATTAAAGAAAGAGAGAAAACGACCTGCTCACGACTGCCTGGGTTTTCGTCTCGCTCGAGCGGTTTCACAGCATGCGTCGGTTTTTTTTTTGTGTGTGTGTGTTGCAGTCCGATCGGCTTACAATGTTGTCGCTTATCGCCAAAAATCTCTGCAGCTTTGACGGGAGCAAAATTATCGGTAGAAGCGCAGTGCGTCGCCGATCCTTCTATCGGGATTTTGTATGGACTTAGTGCTCGCGTTTTACTCTGTAGTTTATACACTCTTCAAAGTGAGTCTACAGTGCTTTGCGCCAATTGGTTGCGCCATGCTGAATTCTAAGTGGTAGCCTGGTCTTTACGGCGCTCATTGCATGCTGCTCTAGAAATTTCAGCGTCTCTTATTTATCAGCGAACGCGTCCCTACTAGATGCATACCGCTAAACCACAGGAAAACTTGAAGTGAAAGTGAAAATGGGACTCTTCGGAATTGATTTGAAGATGGCTATTTTTGCTGTTCAGAGGCTCCTAACCGTGTGTCTGTACCTTATGACGACGAAATGCAAGGAAGCATTCCCTCCATTACAACGTCTCTCGGGGTGACGAAAACAAACAAAATAAATCAATCGCTCTAAACGACGTATTGTTCGATCCCTCGAAACACTCACAGTGCGGCCTCGGTGGCGCCCGTCTGCTGAGCCGAAGGTCGTGGGTTCGATTCTCGCCATGGCGATTGAGTGAGGCGAAACGGAGGCGCGTGCAATGTCGGTACACGTAAAAAAATTTTCCGCTACGGCGTCCCTCATGAGCGTTGTTTTCGGATGTGAAACCTCAGATTTTATTTATTTATTTATTTATAGTAGGGTCAAAAGGCATGGAAGAGGGGAGTGGGCAAATACACGAAAAATACAAACAGTGCAGTAAACTCAGTTAACGTCGACATTCATCCACATCAGTATACAAAAACTAGTAGTTATTTCAAGAAAAAAAATAAACAGGGGCAATGAGTACAGCTAACAGATTTTCCTGGTGAAACAATGTCCCGGTGACGTCGGCGCACCGTATACCGTCTGCAGTGCAGCTTGTACATGACGAGGCCCGAACATCGCAGCACACGACCAGGAAACCTTTCGCGGCCGGGACGCTTATCGGGTCACCGGGCAAGAACGTACGTTGTGGAGGCGGCAGCAGGCATCTTGCGCCACTCTCGTCCCGTTAAAAGTTCGATGTGGTAATCCTGAAGTTCTGACCCAGCATGACTTCTGCAGGCGATTTGCCGGTTTCTGAGCGTAGCGTGTAGTCCTATTTGAAGAAAAAAAAAGTGATACCTTGGTCATTGTACGGTGCCCTGTGTCTGTTTCCGTAATGCACATTTCACTTCTCATACCATCCGCTCTGCCCTTCCATTACTTGACGGGTGGTAAGGCGTGGTATACATATGACGAATACCATTAAGGAAATCTTGAGTTTCCCTGCTGGAAAAAGCGATGCCATTATCGGACACGACCAGGTCGGGTAAACCGTACGCTGCGAGCATTTCGCGGAAATTTTCAGTTACCGTAACTGAACGAAGAGATGTCATGACCTCGACTTTAGCTAAGTTTGAGAGGGCGTTTGCCACCACCAGAAAATGCACGCCTGGTCCTGCGAAATCCACGTGACGTCGTTCTGGTTTAGTCCCAAAATGCGTTGGTGTTCACTCGATCTGTTTACCTGGCACGGCCTGCAGTACCTGACTAGCTCATATGAGGCCACCCCTAGTACGACCTTGCCATTGCCTTCATGGCCGTCACTCCCGGATCGTTAGCGTGCATAAGCCTTCTTTCTGCAATGCCCCGGGAATCACTACGCGGCTTCCCCAGAGCATGCACAGACAGCTCGTCTCAGTTCATACGCCGAATGATTCGGGGCTACTTGCTTACGTGGCCGGCCCTCAGGAATTCATTGCTTCATTGTTCGTGTACGCCGCCACCTCTCGTGCGCTCACCGGGGGGTGCTCCACAGCTTCCAGGAGGAGTATTGTCGGGGAGCCGGCAACCTACTCAGGCAATCTGAGTTTCCATGGTCCTTGGTTTCCCTGTAATCGAGCACACATTCGTAGGCTGATAGCGTCCACCGTAACATGCGAGCCGAAAAAATAGCCGGGGTTTGCTTTTTTCGCTGAGAGAAGGCCGAGAATAATGAAATTTCTCCAACAAAGGTGCTGGGGAAAACGTCGCACCCCAAGAACCACGACAACAGGTTCACGGTCGACCTGAGCATAATTACGCTCGGCCTTTGGTAATGTTCCAGACTCGTACGCAACAGGCTGCTGTTTTCTTCGTTATCGCAGTGAGCCAAAACTGCCTCCACTCCCACAGATGACGCATCGCATGACAACACTAACGGGACATCTCGTTTGAAGTGCACCAGTAACGAGTTAGAGGCGAGCAACGTCTTCAGGCTCTCAAACGCTTCCATGTGCTCTGAACCCTTCTTTTATGGTACGCGGTTGCCCAAAAAAAAAAAAAAAACGATACAATTTTTAACCTGCTTCTGTACCGCCCTTCAAGAAACAATTATAGAAATTGATCATACCCAAAAAAAGCTTGCCGTTTCTCTTTCTTCTTCGGGGCAGGAGCCTTGTTCATGGTTTCGACCTTGGCCTTTGAAGGGCCCTTAGCGTCAGTCTGATGCCCCAGAAACTTGAGGCTTTACTTCTGCACCAGCTTGGACTGTGAGCCCAGTTTTGGACAATTGGCTGTGGACCTCAAAAAGCATTCGTTCATGTTCCTCGATAGACTCGCGACCGTTTCGCTAGCTTCATATCTACCAAATTTGGTAATACGTGACGTGAATGGGTGACGAAGGTATATGACTGGTTCAAACTTGACAATCATGACATGCGTGTCATATAAAACATGACTACATACTATGCTCATAGCGCGCTAGCGGCCGTTTCGATAGCTGCACATATACCAAATTTGGTATTACGTGACGCGAATGAACGACATAGGTGAATGACACGCCCAAACATGATAATCATGACATGCGTGTCATGCAAAACATGACTACATCCTACGCTCATAGCGTGCTCGTGGCCGTTTTGCTAGCTCTATATGTAGAGCTATAGCGAAACCGAATTTGGTATCCCGTGACGTGAATGGGTGACGAAGGTATATGACTGGTGCAAATATGATAATCATGGCATACGTGTCATATAAAACATGACAACGTGCTACGCTCAAGTGCGCTCGCGGCCGTTTCGCTAGCTTCACACATATATACGAAATTTTGTGTTACACGTGAATTGATGACGAAGATATAACTGGCGCAAATATGATACTTATGATATGCGTATCACGTTAGAACATGCTATACTACGCTCGTGATGCGCTAGCGGCCGTTTCGCTAGCTGCACATATACCAAATTTGGTATTACGTGACGTGAATGGACGACGAGGGTAAATGACACGTCCAAACATGATGATCGTGACATGTGTGTCATGTAAGACATGACTGCACTCTACGCATATAGTGCGCTCTCAACTGTTTCGCTAGCTTCACATATACCAAATTTGGTGTTACGGGACGTGAATGGACGACGAGGGTAAATGACACGTCCAAACATGATGATCGTGACATGTGTGTCATGTAAGACATGACTGCACTCTACGCATATAGTGCGCTCTCAACTGTTTCGCTAGCTTCACATATACCAAATTTGGTATTACGGGACGTGAATGGACGACGAACGCAAATGACAGGCGCAAACACGATAATTATGACATGGAAGTCAAGTACAGCATAATCTACGTCCCCCTCGTAACGCTGTGCTGAATTTAATGTGTCATATCAGCCTTTCTCGTTGGCGCTTCGCATATCATATATTCCCACTGTACTTGGGATCTGCCAATTTTTTGTGTCTGTTGCTGTTTCAATGTCTATTCTGCCATTCTTGCTCTTTCTCTTCTTTATCATTTTATCCGTCTCTCTCTCTCTCTGTGTATGTATAGTGGATCACTTGTTTTCTACATGTTTATCTCTTTTTTGTGTGTTATTTTACCCTCTCTCTATCTATCTTTTTCTCAATATTTTTTTCCCATGTTTCTTTTTGCGCTGCTGGTCTCGTGAACAGCGCTGCTGGTCGCGGCGTTAGTGTGCGAATTCTGCCGCCAACAACCGAAATCTTATTGCAACTAGAGCAGCTCATAGTTTTTAGTCTGTGTTTGTATATGTCCAGTTCGTCACTGTACGGTTAGAAATGCGTTTACCCAAGACATCGAAATCTGTAGCTCACGGAAGCTTCGCTTGAAAAATTAACTGTGACTTGGCTTAGTTATGTTTGGGCGGGCGTCTTATTGTTTAGCTTGGTTCTCGAGGCATGCGGCTCGTTCTTCCTTTTGTTTCTCCCTCGGCTCGCTGCCCCCTTGGTTTGGTTCCGAGGACGAAGCATGGCGTCTTCCAGTCTCTCCCTATCATCCGACGAATCCACCAAGCCAACCCTTATGTACGCCGGCTCCTCTTCTGTTTTAACGCGGCTGCACCAGCTGACGTCATCAGATACCAGATGGCGCGGCGAGCCGGCGAGCTGCGCTGCCAGCTGCGGCGTTTGCGAGGCAACGGTTCAGCTCGCGGTATTCCACCGGCTACTACAAAACGGCGAGAATAGCACCAACGCAGCTAAATATTGGATAATCCAAGGACGGCAGCTGGTGGACCGTCTTTTTTTCGCTGACTTCAAAAGCGTTCCCTGTGAGTTTTCCAGCCTCGTGCCATCACGGAATGACGGTGAATATTATTCCACGGAGAGTACAGTAGAGGGTTAGTGCACTCAATCTGCCATTGGAAGGCTGCACGCTCCCGGAGAGCAGAGTGACCAGTGGGGAGAAAATGTGATTGGAACATTCCAAGCCCCCGCAAAATACGCGTGAAATCGGTCAGTCGCACGTTCTTCGTTATCCTAATATATGGTATATTTGTGCGACGACGCATTCGGCAGACGTCTAGCTGCCATTGTCACCACCAGTACAAAACAGCGGTGTGAAACTACACATGGCTGCTACCATTGCCGCTGCACTCGACCCCGGCTGAAGAAAGAATTGTGTGTATTGTTTTGTATTTCATATGTATTTATACTTTAATCGCACAACATATGAAGTATGAATTTGTGGTGTTTTCTTTTTTCTTTTGTCCGGTACATGCGTTATTATGAAATAATTTGCTATGTCGCTCCTTGTGTTCACTATGAGTGTATGAAACACTCGCCCCAAACAATCTTTATGCCACTTATTGTTTCAACTATGTCTCCTTGTAACTGCCCACCTGCTTGGACCTAAGGGTCTGCAGTATGTAATAAATACATAAATAAATAAATAACTTGGGAGCCTGTGACGTTCAAAGGTGTCGGGACTCTCGACTGCGCCTACTCCGCTTTTCAGGCGAGAGCTCTACCAACTGGTCCAGGCTGCTCTCGGCTCAGCAAAAGCGCTCTCGCTCTACATATATGGGTGACAGTGCTCCTGTTCGACCACTGAAACACGCCGGCTCCGGAGAGAGCGCTTTCAGCGTGCTCTTGAGTGTTCCTGCTCTACCATTGGAATTCGCAATAATTGAAGAGACTGAGTGCCGCCCGCGCACGCACGCTCTTGCGTTAATTTCTACTCCCAGTTTCAATCACAGAGAACACAAAGGGACGCAACAGCGTGTGTTGGCGGCTTGGGGCACCCGACAACAATGCTCTTCATTCACCTTCTGGTGAGGCCCTTTCATTTCGTAAGTGTTGGGCACTGACGCCAAGTTCCGTCATTTGAACGTGTGGTTCAACTATTCCTCACCGCAAGATATGGCTATTTCTCCTATGTCTCGAGAACAGATTTTTTGAAATTTAGCGCAGTACTCCGGCACATAAAGCAATGTCAGAACCAATAGGTAAGGTGGTGGAGAAGCTAAAGCAACCAGGATGATATCGTGAGAAACAATAATAGCCCAGAGGAATTCGACATCCTACCAGTAACAACAGGTGAAGTAATGGAACCCCTAGTAGGAATGCAAAGAGGCGAATACGCTGGAGAGAGAGAGAGAGACCTTATTGGGCAATCCTGCGTGGGGAGGGTGAGAGCACCGCGCAGGGTTTCGCATCCTCCTGTCTATTTAGACCTCAACGACGGCAGGCCCAGCGCGAGCTACTAGGAGTATGCTTCGTTCGCTTTTGCCGAGCCAGGGCCGCGTCAAGCCGCTGGATGGCGTTAAGCTGCGCCTCGTGATTGGGCGAGCCTATGTGGTTCACAATGTCCGGTGGTAGTGCGTCGGTGATCACTCCCCCCCGCACACGCGTCACACCCCCACAGCACATGTGTCAGCGTTGCCAGTTCTCGCGCACAGATACTGCACTTCGCACTTTCGTCCGGGGCACACGTGTCGGGCCAGGGCGGGCGTGAGCACCGTGCCGGCCTTGTCTCAGGAGGACCCCCTCGCGCCGCCCCAGCCTCGGGTGAGGCCCGGGAAGCGCGCGGCGGTCCTCTCAGTACCGTTGAAGGATGCTGCCGTAGTCGAGGGGTGGCTCCGAGTCCGGGGGTTTGGCTTCTTCCGCGTCCGAGGGGGGCGCCGCGCGGTGCGCGAGCTCGCGTGCGACGGCGTCCGCCCTTTCGTTGCGGTTGGCCGCTCCGCCCGGGATGGCTCCGACGTGGGCCGGGAACCACCGTAGATGTGTCGTGGTCGACTTGCTTTTCGGCAGCAGGCTTGCTGCCGGGGTCCCGATGCTCCCGCGGCCGAGATTGGCGATGGCCGTGCGGGAGTCGCTCAGGATGGTGGTGACTTCGGGAGTGCCGTTCAGCGCCAGGGCGATGGCGGCTTCCTCCGCTTGCTCCGCAAACGTTGCTCGGACGCTGCAGGCGTTAAGCAGTTTGCCGTCCGTGGCTCGGACAACCACCGCTACGTAGGTGTGCGGTCGGCATGCGAGAAGACCCAGGGCGGACTTGTGGGCCTTCCTGATGGCTGCGTTGATCTTGTCCCACTCGTGCTGCAGCCATCCGTGAAATGCGCCGACGTACGATACGTGGCTCGTCACAAACGACTGCAGCAGTCGCAGGACGTTGGCTTCTCTCATGCCGTTCCGTTTGGTGGAGATTTGGCGAGGATAAAGTAGCAACGGACCTTCTGAAAGATGGCGGATAAATTATGTTAGAAAAACTGACCACCTAATAAACGAAGTGTCTCTTGACAGGAAGGGTACCTGAATCTTGCAAGAACGCCAACATCACCTTAATTCATAAGAAAGGAGACGTCAGGGACTGGAAAAGCTGCAGTCCGATCAGCTTACTGTCCGTTCTCTACAAACTATTTACAAAAATAATATCTGATAGAAGTAAGGCGACATTACAGATCAATCAACCAAATGACCAAGCAGGATTTTGTACAGGTTACTCCACAATTGACCATGTTCATACTATCAATTAGGTAATAGATAAATGCGCGGAACACAACCAACCCCTATACATAGCATTCATAGATTAAGAGAAGGCGTTTGACTCAGTCGGGCCATCAGCAGTAATGCATGCCCTACGGAATCAGGGAATCGAAGAACTCTACATAAACATACTGGAAGAAATATGCAGAGAATCCACAGCCACAACAATTCTCCATGACAGAATCCCAGTAACAAAACGGTAAAAGGCAGGGAGACGCGATCTCTCCAATGCTATTCACCATGTGTTCACTGGAGGTTTTCAAGACCCTGGATTTGGAAGAGTTAGAGATAAGTCAATGGAGAGTATCTTTGTATTTCGCGTTTCGCTGATAACGTTGCCATGATGTTTAACTCAGAGGACGAATTACAGCTCATAATTAATGATCTGGACAAAGAAAGTAGAAAAGTAGCTCTGAAAATTAATATGCAGAAAACAAAAGTAATGTGCAACAGTCTCGGCCTAAAACAGCACTTTGCGATAAATGGAGAGTCGCTGGAAATTACAAAGGAATGTGTCTACTTAGGACAGGTATAGATACCGCGGAGCCCAACTATGAGAGATAAATAACTAGAAAAATAAGCTTGGGCTAGATGACATTCGGCAAGCATTCTCAAATCGTGAATAGTAATCATGAATGGTAACTAACCCTCAAGAAGAACAGCTGCATCTTGCCATTACTTAACTACGGTGCAGAAACCTGGACGCTTACAAAGAAGGTTCAACTTAAATTGAGGACGACGCAGTGAGTGATGGAAAGGAAAATGATAGATGTAACTTTAAGAGACTAGAATACGGCAGAGAGGGTCAGAGAACAAACCGGGGTTAAGGATATGATAGTTGAAATCAAGAAAAAGAAATGGACATGGGCCGGACAGGAAGCAGCACAACCGCTTGCCATTAAGGGTAAGTGATTAGATTCTCAGAGAAGGCAAACGCACGACGGGGAGACAGAAAGCTAGGTGGGCCGATGAGATTAAAAAGTTTGTAGGCATAATGTGGCAACGGAAAGCACTAGAACGGGTTGATTTGGCGGGTCATGGGAGAGGCCTTTGCCCTGCAGTGGACGTAGTCAGGCTGACGATGATAGTGCTCCGGCATGTATTGCTGCATGCCGCATTGTGCTTACAAAAAAAAAAAAAACATAAGTTCTAGCGCAGCAAAACTATCGTGGCATGCATAAAATTTTGAAAATTGTGTAATTATGGTAACCAGCTGATGAACACAGCAATAAAAAACATGATATATGCAAAAACAACCAGAACAAAGAAAATTCAAAGTATACACTGTGAATATAAATGAATCAGGAAGAGTATAAAATATAATAAGTGTTCTATACACAATGTTGTGATCATCATAGACAAAAGAAACCTGAACCAAAGTACTGCTTCATTGCTTATTCCATGCAAGGAAGCACTTCCTGATTTTCGTGAGACACATGTGCGCATGCATTTTTCTCACGTAATTTTTTTAAATGACAAGAGCCTGCTTGTGTTCCAGTATAGATGCACACCCGTGATGTGAACACATGAGATGTCCAATGAACTTACCGGTTCGTCTGGCGTCACCTCTTTCCGTGAGCCACCTGTCTCCGCATAGGTTGGTTTTCCGAAATATGCGTCCAATGATACTTATTTGTATATTACAGCGAAAGCTGTTATGAGATCACAACTCGGGTCACGCGCCACCGTAGTTGCCAGCCGCCGCCTCTGCCGCCGCCGCTGGTTTCCGTAACCACAAGAAAAAAAAAACTTAGCACCAATGACACAGTGGGGCTGGAACGCGGGTCCGCTGGGTGCCAGCCCAGTATTCTATTACTGAGCTACACCGGTGCTTGTGATTTGCCAAACTTGACTTGGGCAGGCTTGATGTCGGGAAAGCAATTGCGTTATTACGACTTATAAAGCGTTTTAAAACAGCGAAAGAACAACCAGTAGTCGCACAATGCGAATAGCGTAACGAGTGGGTCGTTCAATGCTCCAACCCATTACAAAAGCTTGTTTTTGTTCCCCTACTAACTCTGTCGGCTACCCACTTCAGCCACAATTCCTCATCGTCGTCAATCAATGCATGAATTGACACAAAACTTCATGCAAGTGTTTAGCGGATACCACGCTTCTCGGGAGAATAATGGAAAATAGCAATAGAGAATGCCGGCCTACTACACACATAAATTGATTAATAATGACCTAGGGGTTATCCAGCAAGTGTGCTTGCAGTAGTTACCCAACGAGTGTTTCGAAAAGCCTCTGAAAGGCCGCTCTTTTAGCTATCGCAGTGACTTTGCTGTACCCTACGCGCAGGCCTGGCGCTTTTTGCTAGCAGTACCGAAAACGAATTGCGCGCCGACATGAAGCACCTCGTGCCGCTGCATAGTGCGGCGCCGAGATGTGCTCCGGTGGCTCTCATGCCGTGAGGAGAAGCTCTGCCGCCGGCACACCTCTCCCGCGACACTTGATGCGGCCCTGTGTCTGATGAAACAACAAAAGTGAAACCGAAGCTGCTGTCTGAAATGACCACACCTTACACATGAGGCAGACCTTCGGAAATAACTTTTTTTGTAGAATAAATTTTCTCCGACTCCAAACAACAGCTCTCTAGATTATAGCTGGCATAGAATTCAGGCAATTATTACGGCTCAACGATTGTGAAGCTGATGCCATAGTTTGATATTTGATTTGCTAAGGCTTTTATAGCAAAATTTTGATATTACTGCAGCGTAACCACAAGCGGCACGCATTTCTCTCAAGTTCTTCTGCTAAGCGCATTTTCACAGGCCCACACACGCATTGTTTCGTGAAAAGGTCTTTCAAAAATCACTGTGTTGCCAAATTAGGCAAATTCAAACTGATTCTGCGGGGTCAGGGGCTGAACTAGTGCTAGGGGTATAGGAAACAAGTTCAAGATGTCAAAAACGACAACTCAAAGCATCGATCACTAATGGTCGATTTGAATAGGCGTGATAACGAAAGAGTCAAACCGGGTTTAACTCGCTTTTTTGTGACGCTGCAACGGCTCCGGCGCGGCATCAGTGCCTGATTTTCGTCGGCCGACCTGCGTCGCACATCCGCGTCGTTTCTTCGCACGGCGCTCTGGACTGAATCGGCGCCGAACAGGCCTCACCATCGTCGCCGATGCAGAGCGCGTTTCTACTCGGCGACCAACAGCCCCGGGCTTTGGCGTGTTTGCCTCCGAGCCACGATAAGCCTTGTGCTTCCGACACACCGAGCGAGGAGCTCGCGTTTCGGACTTCCGCTTGTCGCGTTCGTGTCGCGAATAGCATCTTCGACGGCGACTGCTTTCTGGGTCGTCGCTCCGGTTGTTAGGACTCTGCCTGCAAGTGTCGACTTATCAGCACGAAGGAAGGCGTGAAACAAGACCCTTCTTCGGCGGTTACATGGTCCGTTCTGGACCTGTCTCGGGTTCTAATCTCACCTGTGGTGGTCGCATTAAACCGCGTTGGCAATCAACAGAAAAAAGAAAGTTCACCACAGAAATCAGAGCTATCAATGTCGGAAGTAACTTTAGCGCTACTGGGAAATCCCTCGAAACACTCGCACATTCACACCCACTCGCCAATGTGGAAGAGTGTGTGAATGTGTGAGTGTTTCGAGGGAGTTCCCAGATGTGCTAAATTTACTTACCATATGACGAATTACCAACTAGCCCAACAACAAGTTATAATAACTCTCTCAACATTCTATACGTTACACTCTTTACACTTGGCGATTGCTCTCTTGACAGTTCCACGTGTAAATGCGTCACACGGGCGACTTCACTCTCGTTCATTAACTTTCTCTCGTATCCCTCACAGGCTTGTCCGCATTTTCGATGGAGGCGAAAGTGATCGAGGCCCGTGTGCTTAGATTAGGTGCACGTGAAAAAACCCCAGGTGGTCGAAATATCCGGAATCCCCAACCACGGCGCCTCTCATCATATGGTGGTTTTGGGACGTTAAACCCCCACAATTATGATGTCAGTTACGCAATGTGGCGCGCACACCCGCAACACTCCTCTTGTTTTATGGTAGATGCAGTGGATGAAGTACAACGAAGAGATTTGTTTTTAATAGACACTAAGCTCCTCCGGCCCGCACTCCGTCGTCGTCTCCGCCGTCGAAGCTCCCACCGCCGGTGAAGCGCTCCGAGCAAAACATGCGGTGGGGCTGTCTTAGTGGGCAAAAGACGCTTTGCTTACCGCAGTTTCTGCTGGGTTTTCAATGGTGCATGTGGTGTTCCCAGTCAAGCAACGAGAAAGAAAAAAACGATATGCTGACGAGCTGCGTCGCGGTTGGATGTGAGTCGCGTCTCACAACTTAGTTTAGTTTGCTGGCACACATCGCAGCCCTCAGCGCTTATGGCGGTAGTTACGCGCGAACGTCGCTATAATTTTACCCATAATGTCGACATTGGCCTACCTGTGTTTACAAACATGGAATGGGTCTATAGGAGAAGTTATTAGAACCAATGTAATGTAAATAAGAAGAAAGAAAAGTGGGTGAAAAAAATAACTTGCCGTGAGCAGGAATCGAACCTACGACCTTCGAATAACGCGTCCAATGCTCTACCACTGAGCCATCACGGCGGCTATACCCCAGCCACTTTATTGGGTTTATATGTGAATTTAAACGTGGGAGTGTCAGTTAGCGCCACCTTTAGCCATGGCGGCGAGTGTCGCACACTATTTTTATGAGCCTGTATGGCGTCATGTAGCACGTGGACTTATTACGAGCTGGCAGCTGACCAATGAGCAATAGTCCCTCGTATACAACCTAACGGCACCAAGTCTGCCAGCTATATATATATATATA